>NC_053035.3:100564775-100867805 GCF_002575655.3 Aegilops tauschii subsp. strangulata | reverse complement strand
AACTGGAATCGATTGAAATTGGAATTTCACCATGATGTCTACTGCACAACCTTCTTCTTGTAGACGTTGTTGGGCTCCAAGTGCAGAGGTTTGTAGGACAGTAGCAAATTTCCCTCAAGTGGATGACCTAAGGTTTATCAATCCGTGGGAGGCGTAGGATGAAGATGGTCTCTCTCAAGCAACCCTGCAACCAAATAACAAAGAGTCTCTTGTGTCCCCAACACACCCAATACAATGGTAAATTGTATGGGTGCACTAGTTCGGCGAAGAGATGGTGATACAAGTGCATTTTTGTAATCTGAAAATATAAAAATAGCAAGGTAACTAGTAGCAAAAGTGAGCGTAAATGGTATTGCAATGCTTCGAAACAAGGCCTAGGGTTCATACTTTCACTAGTGCAAGTTCTCTTAACAATAATAACATAATTGGATCATATAACTATCCCTCAACGTGCAACAAAGAGTCACTCCAAAGTCACTAATAGCGGAGAACAAACGAGGAGATTATTGTAGGGTATGAAACCACCTCAAAGTTATCCTTTCTGATCGATCTATTCAAGAGTCCGTAGTAAAATAACACGGAGCTATTCTTTCCGTTTGATCTATCCTAGAGTTCGTACTAGAATAACACCTTAAGACACAAATCAACCAAAACCCTAATGTCACCTAGATACTCCAATGTCACCTCAAGTATCCGTGGGTATGATTATACGATATGCATCACACAATCTCAGATTCATCTATTCAACCAACACAAAGAACTTCAAAGAGTGCCCCAAAGTTTCTACCGGAGAGTCAAGACGAAAACGTGTGCCAACCCCTATGCATAAGTTCACAAGGTCACTAAACCCGCAAGTTGATCACCAAAACATACATCAAGTAGATCACGTGAATAACCCATTGTCACCACAAATAAGCACATGCAAGACATACATCAAGTGTTCTCAAATCCTTAAAGACTCAATCTGATAAGATAACTTCAAAGGGAAAACTCAATCCATTACAAGAGAGTAGAGGGGGAGAAACATCATAAGATCCAACTATAATAGCAAAGCTCGCAGTACATCAAGATCGTGCCAAATCAAGAACACGAGAGAGAGAGAGAGAGAGATCAAACACATAGCTACTGGTACATACCCTCAGCCCCGAGGGTGAACTACTCCCTCCTTGTCATGGAGAGCGCCGGGATGATGAAGATGGCCACCGATGATGGATCCCCCCTCCGGCAGGGTGCCGGAACAGGGTCCCAATTGGTTTTTGGTGGCTACAGAGGCTTGCGGCGGCGGAACTCCCGATCTAGGTTTCTTTCTTGGGGTTTCTGTATTTATAGGAATTTTTGGCGACGGACTCACGTTAGGGGGATCTCCGAGTCATCCACGAGATAGGGGGCGCGCCCAGGGGGTAGTGCGCGCCCTCCACCCTCGTGGACGACTCGGGACTCTTCTGGCCCAACTCTTTTACTCAAGGGGCTTCTTTTGGTCCATAAAAAATCATCAAAAATTGGCACGTCAATTGGACTCCGTTTGGTATTCCATTTCTGTGAAACTCAAAAACAAGGAAAAAACAGAAACTGGCACTAGGCTCTAGCTTAATAGGTTAGTCCCAAAAATAATATAAAATAGCATATAAATGCATATAAAACATCCAATATGGATAATATAATAGCATGGAACAATAAAAAAATTATAGATACGTTGGAGACGTATCAAGCATCCCCAAGCTTAATTCCTGCTTGTCCTCGAGTAGGTAAATGATAAAAACAGAATTTTTGATGTGGAATGCTACCTAACATATTTATCAATGTAATCTTCTTTATTGTGGCAAGAATATTCAGATCCATAAGATTCAAGACAAAAGTTTAATATTGACATAAAAATAATAATACTTCAACCATACTAACAAAGTAATCATGTCTTCTCAAAATAACATGGCCAAAGAAAGTTCATCCCTACAAAATCATATAGTTTGGCTATGCTCCATCTTCGTCACACAAAATATTCAAATCATGCACAACCCTGGTTTCAGCCAAGCAATTGTTTCATATTTTAGTATTCTCAAACTTTTTCAACTTTCATGCAATACATGAGCGTGAGCCATGGACATAACACTATAGGTGGAATAGAGTGGTGGTTGTGGAGAAAAAAAAGAGGAAGATGGTCTCACATCAACTAGGCATATTAATGGCTATGGAGATGCCCATCAATAGATATCAATGTGAGTGAGTTGGGATTGCCATGCAACGGATGCACTAGAGCTATAAATGCATGAAAGCTCAACAAAAGAAACTAAGTGGATGTGCATCCAACTTGCTTGATCACGAAGACCTAGGGAATTTTGAGGAAGCCCATTATTGGAATATACAAGCCAAGTTCTATAACGAAAATTCCCACTAGTATATGAAAGTGACAAAATAAGAGCCTCTCTATCATGAAGATCATGGTGCTACTTTGAAGCACAAGTGTGGAAAAAGGATAGTAGCATTGTCCCTTCTCTCTTTTTCTCTCATTTTTTTGGAGACTCCCCTTTTTTTAGACTCTTTATCTTTTTTTGGAGACTCTTTTGGCCTCTTTTTTTTCCTCTAATGGGACAATGCTCTAATAATGATGATCATCACACTTCTATTTACTTACAACTCAAGAATTACAACTCAATACTTAGAACAAAATATGACTCTATATGAATGCCTCCGCCGGTGTACCGGGATGTGCAATGAATCAAGAGTGACATGTATGAAAAAATTATGAATGGTGGCTTTGCCACAAATACGATGTCAACTACATGATCATGCAAAGCAATATGACAATGATGGAGCGTGTCATAATAAACGGAACGGTGGAAAGTTGCATGGCAATATATCTTGGAATGGCTATGGAAATGCCATAATAGGTAGATATGGTGGCTGTTTGGAGGAAGATATATGGTGGGTGTATGGTACCAGCGAAATTTGCGCGGTACTAGAGAAGCTAGCAACGGTGGAAGGGTGAGAGTGCGTATAATCCATGGAGTCAACATTAGTCATAAAGAACTCACATACTTATTGGAAAAATCTACAAGTCATCAAAACAAAGTACTACACGCATGCTCCTAGGGGAAGGGTTGGTAGGAGTTAACCATCGCGCGATCCCGACCTCCACACATAAGGAAGGCAATAAATAAATAAATCGTGCTCCAAATTTGTTACACAACGGTTACCATATCTGCATGCTATGGGACTTGCAAACCTCAACACAAGTATTTCTCAAATTCACAATTACTCTACTAGCATGACTCTAATATCACCATCCTCATATCTCAAAACAATCATCAAGCATCAAACTTCTCATAGTATTCAACGCACTTTATATGAAAGTTTTTATTATATCCCTCGTGGATGCCTATCATATTAGGACTAAATTCATAACCTAAGCAAATTTCCATGCTGTTCTAAAAGACTCTCAAAATAATATAAGTGAAGCAGTGAGAGTTCATCAATTTCTTCAAAATAAAACCACCGCCGTGCTTTAAAAAGATATAAGTGAAGCACTAGAGCAAACGACAAACTACTTCGAAAGATATAAGTGAAGATCAATGAGTAGTTGAATAATTATGTAACTATGTGAAGACTCTCTAACATTTAAGAATTTCAGATCTTGGGATATTATTCAAACAGAAAGCAAAACAAAACAAAATGACATTCCAAGAATAGCACAACTTATGTGAAGAAGCAAAAACTTAGGCTCAACCGAAACTAACCGATAATTGTTGAAGAAGAAAGGTGGGATGCCTACCGGGGCATCCCCAAGCTTAGATGCTTGAGACTTCTTGAAATATTATCTTGGGGTGCCTTGGGCATCCCCAAGCTTGAACTTTTTCGTCTCCTTAATTCCTTTTATATCTCGGTTTCCCTAAATCTCGAAAACTTCATCCACACAAAACTCAACAAGAACTCGTGAGACAAGTTAGTATAAACCAATGCAAAAAACCTTATCATTTTCTATTGTAGCAAATCACAAAAATTATTATTCAACATTGCATACTAAATGCCTCTGCATATTTAATACTCCTATCCTCAAATAGAATCATTAAACAAGCAAACATATGCAAACAATGCAAACATAACAGCAATCTGCCAAAATAGTACAGTCTGTAAAGAATGCAAGAGTATCAATACTTCCCTAACTCCAAAAATTATGAAAATTTACCACACTGTAGAAATTTTTTCAGATCTTACTCTGCAAAAAGTTTCAACATTTTATCATATTCTGACTTTTCTAGGGAATTTTTGCAATAGCGATAAACTTTATGTTTTGCCACAGCAACTCATATACTTGCAAAATAAGCATGGGAAAGGCTATCCTTGACATTTTTATTGAAAATAAAGATGCAAAACATTATTCTAAATAATAGAAAGCAAATCCTAACAAAATAAATTGACGCTCCAAGTAAAACACATATCATGTGGTGAATAAAAATATAGCTCCAAGTAAAGTTACCGATGAACGAAGTCGAAAGAGGGGATGCCATCCGGGGCATCCCCAAGCTTAGGCTCTTGGTTGTTGTCGGTGGAAACGACACCTATGGGGTCACTGGAATCCCTTGTAAGGTCGGCGGGCGCGGGGTTGTGAGAAGAGCAGGTCTGACAGGAAGCACACAGATTGTTTACCCAGGTTCGGGCCGCGAGGATGCGTAAAACCCTAGTCCTTCTTTGGTGGATGTATTTCAGAGTGTTCTTGAGCTCTTGAACTATCTACGGTGGCTGCGTAGTTCCAAAGAGCCGAATCCCTCTCCAGTATGCCTTGGGTCTCCTTTTATAGTCGAAAAAGGGGTTGCCAAAGTGGCACACAGGAGGTGGAAAGGTGTACAGTGCGCGAGCTTATCGCTCGGCGTTACAGGACAAAGCGCATTAAATGCGCTACTTAGGTGTCCGTTAGCTTTATCGGGGACCGGAACGAGGCTCGTCCCGTCCGTCGCCGCTCTGCCTCGCTTCGACACACGCCCAGGCCAGTGATGCGTGCAGCGCTATGTAGGCAGGCAGGCTGTTGAGGTGGCGCGGTGGTGGAGCCTTCACGAAGATCTGCATGCCACCACGCAGGTGCTTGCTGATTTGGCCTGGAAGCCGCATGTTGCCACGCAGGTGCCTGCCCAGCTGGTTGGGCTGGTAGCTGCATGCGAACGGTGGCGGAGTCTTGGTTGATGCGGGCTTGGCTGTGGCCCCGCTGATGCCCTCGGCAAGGGTCTTGCCGGGGCGTTGCAGTCGTCCCCGGCAAGACACCTGCCGGGGGTCTTGTGGACTTCCTCGGCTAGGATCCCGCCGAGGGTCGCCGTCTTCTAGTCCGCATTTGATCTTGTGTATTTATGATCTTGACAAAGATCTGCATGCCACCACGGAGGTGCCTCCCGAGCCCTGGTTCCAATGTAGTTGTTGGCGGCGTTTGGAACCCTTGGACTCAAGGGTGGCTCGCTCTACTGGCGTTGGGCAAGCTGCCCCGGCAAGTCTCTTGCCGGGGCCGCGGAGGCCGCCCCGGCAAGGGTCTTGCCGGGGGAGCCCACCTCGCCCCTTTGTTGTCTTGTGTTTCTGGTCTTGGTGTTGCCTCGGTTGTCTTGTGCCTTCGGCTTCTCTCCGGCTTCCCTCTTCTGCCATGCTGAGTGTGGCCGCGATGCGCGGCTCTGACTGCTCGTGCACAAGTAATGGGGTCAAAAGGAGAGCCCCTACTTTTGTACACCGACAGGAGCCCCCGGGCCTGGGCCACACATAAGCGCGACACGTTGTTGGGCCAGGCCCAGAACGGTGCGCGGGCAGTCGGGGCGGGATTTTTACTGTGGTAACTTCTCGTCCACTACGCTTCCCACGACCTGCGTTGAACGCGCGAC
Organism: Aegilops tauschii subsp. strangulata; assembly: GCF_002575655.3. Lineage (NCBI taxonomy): Eukaryota > Viridiplantae > Streptophyta > Magnoliopsida > Poales > Poaceae > Aegilops > Aegilops tauschii. Next base: position 100,861,956 of record NC_053035.3, on the reverse strand, counting down.
GTGCAGGGTCGTGCGTGATACGTCTCCAACGTATCTATAAATTTTGATTGCTCCATGCTATATTATCTACTGTTTTGGACCATATTGGGCTTTATTTTCCACTTTTATATTACTTTTGGGACTAACCTATTAACCGGAGGCCCAGCCCAGAATTGCTGTTTTTTTTGCCTATTTCAGTGTTTCAAAGAAACGGAATATCAAACGGAGTCCAAACAGAATGAAACCTTCGGGAACGTGATTTTCTCAACAGATATGATCCAGGAGACTTGGACCCTCCATCAAGAAAGGAGGGAGGCGGTCACGAGGGTGGAGGGCGCGCCCCCTAGGGCGCGCCCCGACGTACTCCTTCCTCCTATATATACCTACGTACCCCCAAACGATCAGATACGGAGCCAAAAACCTAATTCCACCGCCGCAACCTTCTGTACCCACGAGATCCCATCTTGGGGCCTGTTCAGGAGCTCCGCCGGAAGGGGAATCCACCATGGAGGGCTTCTACATCATCACCATAGCCCCTCCGATGAAGTGTGAGTAGTTTACCTCACACCTTCGGGTCCATAGTTAGTAGCTAGATGGCTTCTTCTCTCTTTTTGGATCTCAATACAATGTTCTCCCCCTCTCTTGTGGAGATCTATTCGATGTAATCTTCTTTTTGCGGTGTGTTTGTTGAGACCGATGAATTGTGGGTTTATGATCAAGTTTATCTATGAACAATATTTGAATCTTCTCTGAATTCTTTTATGTATGATTGGTTATCTTTGCAAATCTCTTCGAATTAACAGTTTGGTTTGGCCTACTAGATTGGTTTTTCTTGCAATGGGAGAAGTGTTTAGCTTTGGGTTCAATCTTGCGCTGTCCTTTCCCAGTGACAGTAGGGGCAGCAAGGCACGTATTGTACTGTTGCCATCGAGGACAACAAGATGGGGTATTTATCATATTGCATGAATTTATTCCTCTACATCATGTCATCTTGCTTAAGGCGTTACTCTGTTTTCTTGAACTTAATACTCTAAATGCATGCTGGATAGCGGTCGATGAGTGGAGTAATAGTAGTAGATGCAGGCAGGAGTCGGTCTACTTGTCTCGGACGTGATGCCTATATACATGATCATACCTAGATATTCTCATAACTATGCTCAATTCTGTCAATTGCTCAACAGTAATTTATTCACCCACCGTAGAATACTTATGCTCTTGAGAGAAGCCACTAGTGAAATCTATGGCCCCCGGGTCTATTCTCATCATATCAATCTTCCATCACTTTATTATTGCTTTGTTTTTTACTTTACCTTTTATTTTACTTTGCATCTCTATACCAAAAATATTATCTATCATCTCTATCAGATCTCACTTTCGTAAGTGACCGTGAAGGTATTGACAACCCCTAATCGCGTTGGTTGCGTTGAGCTATTTGTTTTGTGGAGGTACGAGGGACTCGCGCATAGCCTCCTACTGGATTGATACCTTGGTTCTCAAAATCTGAGGGAAATACTTACTCTACTCTACTGCATCACCCTTTCCTCTTCAAGGAAATCCAACGCAGTGCTCAAGAGGTAGCAGGAAGATTTCTGGCGCCGTTGCTGGGGAGGTCTACGCAAAAGTCAACATACCAAGTACCCATCACAATCCCTTATCTCCCGCATTACATTATTTGCCATTTGCCTCTCGTCCCTCTCCCCCACTTCACCCTTGCCGTTTTATTCGCCCTCTCTTTTCTGTTTGCCTTTTTTTTCGCTTGCTTTTTGTTTGCTCGTGTGTTGGATTGCTTGCTTGTCACGATGGCTCAAGATAATACCAAATTGTGTGACTTTACCAATACCAAAAATAATGATTTCCTTAGCACTCCGATTGCTCCTCTTACCAATACTGAATCTTGTGAAATCAATACTGCTTTGTTGAATCTTGTTATGAAAGATCAACGCCGGCCTTCCTAGTGAAGATGCCGCTACTCATCTAAATAGCTTCGTTGATTTGTGTGATATGCAAAAGAAGGAAGATGTTATAATGATATTGTTAAATTGAAGCTATTTCCTTTTTCACTTAGAGATCGTGCTAAAGCTTGGTTTTCGTCTTTGCCTAAAAATAGTATTGATTCTTGGAACAAGTGCAAAGATGCTTTTATCTCTAAGTATTTTCCTCCCGCTAAAATCATCTCTCTTAGAAACGATATTATGAATTTTAAGCAACTTGATCATGAACATGTTGCACAAGCTTGGGAGAGAATGAAATTAATGATACGTAATTGCCCTACTCATGGTTTGAATTTGTGGATGATTATACAAAAAATTTATGCCGGATTGAATTTTGCTTCTAGAAATCTTTTAGATTCGGCCGCGGGAGGCACTTTTATGGAAATCACTTTAGGAGATGCTACTAAACTCCTAGATAATATTATGGTTAATTATTCTCAATGGCACACTGAAAGATCTACTAATAAAAAAGTGCATGCGATAGAAGAAATCAATGTTTTGAGTGGAAAGATGGATGAACTTATGAAATTATTTGCTACTAAGAGTGTTTCTTCTGATCCTAATGATATGCCTTTGTCTACTTTGATTGAGAATAATAATGAATCTATGGATGTGAATTTTGTTGGTAGGAATAATTTTGGTAACAACGCGTATAGAGGGAACTTTAATCCTAGGCCTTATCCTAGTAATCCTTCTAATAATTATGGAAATTCCTACGACAATTCTTATGGAAATTTTAATAAGATGCCCTCTTAATTTGAAAGTAGTGTTAAAGAGTTTATGAATTCGCAAAAGAATTTCAATGCTTTGCTTGAAGAGAAATTGCTTAAAGTTGATGAATTGGCTAGGAACGTTGATAGAATTTCTCTTGATGTTGATTCTTTAAAGCCTAGATCTATTCCACCTAAGCATGATATCAATGAGTCTCTCAAAGCCATGAGAATTTCCTTTGATGAGTGCAAGGAAAGAACCGCTAGGATGCGTGCTACGAAAGATGCCTTTATTAAAGCGTGTTCTTCCAATTTCTATGAAAATCAAGATGAAGATCTAAAAGTTATTAATGTATCCCCTATTAAATCTTTGTTTTGCAATGTGAATCTTGATGAAACTGAATATGATCCACCTTTACCTAGAAGGCGTTCCAAAAATTCGGAGTTTTTAGATCTTGATGATGAAATTGATAGAAGTGGGATTGAAAAGAATAAAACCCTAGATGTTGCTAAACCCACTATTTTGGATTTCAAGGAATTTAATTATGAAAGTTGCTCTTTAATTGATTTTATTTCCTTGTTGCAATCCGTGCTAAATTCTCCTCATGCTTATAGTCAAAATAAAGCGTTTACTAAACATATCGTTGATGCCTTGATGCAATCTTATGAAGAAAAACTTGAGTTGGAAGTCTCTATCCCTAGAAAACTTTATGATGAGTGGGAACCAACTATTAAAACTAAGATTAAGGATCATGAATTTTATGCTTTATGTGATTTGGGTGCTAGTGTTTCCACTATTCCCAAAACTTTGTGTGTTTTGCTAGATTTCCGTGATTTTGATGATTGCTCTCTAAACTTGCACCTTGCGGATTCCACTATTAAAAAACCTATGGGAATAATTAATGATGTTCTTATTGTTGCAAATAGGAATTATGTGTCCGTAGATTTTATCTTTCTTGATATAGATTGCAATCCTTCTTGCCCTATTATTCTTGGTAGACCTTTTCTTAGAACGATTGGTGCAATTATTGATATGAAGGAAGGGAATATTAGATTCCAATTTCCATTAAAGAAGGGCATGGAACACTTCCCTAGAAAGAAAATAAAATTACCATATGAATATATCTTGAGAGCCACTTATGGATTGCCTACCAAAGATGGCAATACCTAGATCTATCCTTGCTTTTATGCCTAACTAAGGGCGTTAAACGATAGCGCTTGTTGGGAGGCAACCCAATTTTATTTTTGTTTTTTGTTTTTTGCTTCTGTTTAGGAATAAATAATCCATCTACCTTCTGTTTAGATGTGGTTTTATGTTTTAATTAGTGTTTGTGCCAAGTTAAATCTATAGGATCTTCTTGGATGATAGTTATTTGATCTTGCTGTAATTTCCAGAAACTTTCTGTTCATGAAAACAATTGTTAAAAATCACCAGAACGTGATAAAATAGTGATTCCAATTTCTGCTGATAAATAAACAAATTGCCTAGGTCTTCCTATTTTGGCTGATTTTTTGGAGTTCCAGAAGTTTGCGTTAGTTACAGATTACTACAGACTGTTCTGTTTTTGACAGATTCTGTTTTTCGTGTGTTGTTTGCTTATTTTGATGAATCTATGGCTAGTAAAATAGTTTATAAACCATAGAGAAGTTGGAATACAGTAGGTTTAACACCAATATAAATAAATAATGAGTTCATTACAGTACTTTGAAGTGGTCTTTTGTTTTCTTTCGCTAACGGGGCTCACGAGATTTCAGTTAAGTTTTGTGTTGTGAAGTTGTCAAGTTTTGGGTGAAATCTTTTGATGGATTATGGAACAAGGAGTGGAAAGAGCCTAAGCTTGGGGATGCCCATGGCACCCCCAAGATAATCCAAGAACACCAAAAAGTCAAGGCTTGGGGATGCCCCGGAAGGCATCCCCTCTTTCGTCTACTTCCATCGGTAACTTTACTTGGAGCTATATTTTTATTCACCACATGATATGTGTTTTGCTTGGAGCATCTTGTATGATTTGAGTCTTTATTTTTTAGTTTACCACAATCATCCTTGCTGTACACACCTTTTGAGAGAGCCATACATGAATTGGAATTTGATAGAATACTCTATGTGCTTCACTTATATCTTTTGAGCTTTATAGATTTGCTCTATGTGCTTCACTTATATCTTTTAGAGCACGGTGGTGGATTTGTTTTATAGAAACTATTGATCTCTCATGCTTCACTTAGATTATTTTGAGAGTCTTAAATAGCATGGTAATTTGCTTAATAATAAGAATAAGCTTGGTATTCAAGGTTTGTAAAACTTTCTTTTGAGTGCGTTGAATACTATGAGAAGTTTGATGCTTGATAATTGTTTTGAGATATGAAGATGGTGATATTAGAGTCATGCTAGTTGAGTAGTTGTGAATTTGAGAAATACTTGTGTTAAAGTTTGTGATTCCCGTAGCATGCACGTATGGTGAACCGTTATGTGATGAAGTCGGAGCAAGATTTATTTATTGATTGTCTTCCTTATGAGTGGCGGTCGGGGACGAGCGATGGTCTTTTCCTACCAATCTATCCCCCTAGGAGCATGCACGTAATACTTTGCTTTGATAACTTCTAGATTTTTGCAATAAGTATATGAGTTCTTTATGACTAATTGTGAGTCCATGGATTATACACACTTTTCTTCCTTCCACCATTGCTAGCCTCTCTAATACCGCGCACTTTTCGCCGGTATAATACACCCACCATATACCTTCCTGAAAACAGCCACCATACCTACCTATCATGGCATTTCCATAGCCATTCTGAGATATATTGCCATGCAACTTTCCACCGTTCCGTTTATTATGACACGCTCCATCATTGTCATATTGCTAGCATGATCATGTAGTTGACATCGTATTTTTGGCAAAGCCACCATTCATATTTTTTTCATACATGTCACTCTTGATTCATTGCATATCCCGGTACACCGCCGGAGGCATTCACATAGAGTCATATTTTGTTCTAAGTATCGAGTTGTAATTGTTGAGTTGTAAGAAAAATAAAAGTGTGATGATCATCATTTTTTAGAGCATTGTCCCAAGTGAGGAAAGGATGATGGAGACTATGATTCCCCCACAAGTCGGGATGAGACTCCGGACGAAAAAAAAGAAAAGAGGCTATAAAAAGAGAAAAGGCCCAAATAATAAAAATAATAAAAAATGAAAGAAAAAGAAAGAAGGGACAATGTTACTATCCTTTTACCACACTTGTGTTTCAAAGTAGCACCATGATCTTCATGATAGAGAGTCTCTCATTTTGTCACTTTCATATACTAGTGGGAATTTTTCATTATAGAACTTGGCTTGTATATTCCAATGATGGGCTTCCTCAAAATGCCCTAGGTCTTCGTGAGCAAGCGAGTTGGATGCACACCCACTTAGTTTCTTTTGTTGAGCTTTCATATACTTATAGCTCTAGTGCATCCGTTGCATGGCAATCCCTGCTCACTCACATTGATATCTATTGATGGGCATCTCCATAGCCCGTTGATACGCGTAGTTGATGTGAGACTATCTTCCCCTCTTTTTGTATTCTCCACAACCACCATCCTATTCCACATATAGTGCTATATCCATGGCTCACGCTCATGTATTGCGTGAAGATTGAAAAAGTTTTGAAAATGTCAAAAGTATGAAACAATTGCTTGGCTTGTCATCGGGGTTGTGCATGATTTAAATACTTTGTGTGGTGAAGATAAAGCATAGCCAGACTATATGATTTTGTAGGGATAACTTTCTTTGGCCATATTATTTTGAGAAGACATAATTGCTTTGTTAGTATGCTTGAAGTATTATTAGTTTTATGTCAATATGAACTTTTATCTTGAATCTTTCGGATCTGAATATTCATACCACAATTAAGAAGAATTACATTGAAATTATGCCAAGTAGCACTCCACATCAAAAATTCTCTTTTTATCATTTACCTACTCGAGGACGAGCAGGAATTAAGCTTGGGGATGCCTGATACGTCTCCAACATATCTATAATTTTTGATTGCTCCATGCTATATTATCTACTGTTTTGGACCATATTGGGCTTTATTTTCCACTTTTATATTACTTTTGGGACTAACCTATTAACCGGAGGCCCAGCCCAGAATTGCTGTTTTTTTGCCTATTTCAGTGTTTCGAAGAAAAGGAATATCAAACGGAGTCCAAACGGAATGAAACCTTTGGGAACGTAATTTTCTCAACAGATATGATCCAGGAGACTTGGACCCTCCGTCAAGAAAGGAGGGAGGCGGTCACGAGGGTGGAGGGCGCGCCCCCTGCCTCGTGGGCCCCCCTTTGCTCCACCGACGTACTCCTTCCTCCTATATATACCTACGTACCCCCAAACGATCAGATACGGAGCCAAAAACCTAATTCCACCACCGCAACCTTCTGTACCCACGAGATCCCATCTTGGGGCCTGTTCCAGAGCTCCGCCGGAAGGGGAATCCACCACGGAGGGCTTCTACATCATCACCGTAGCCCCTCCGATGAAGTGTGAGTAGTTTACCTCAGACCTTCGGGTCCATATTTAGTAGCTAGATGGCTTCTTCTCTCTTTTTGGATCTCAATACAATGTTCTCCCCCTCTCTCGTGGAGATCTATTCGATGTAATCTTCTTTTTGCGATGTGTTTGTTGAGATCGATGAATTTTGGGTTTATGATCAAGTTTATCTATGAACAATATTTGAATCTTCTCTGAATTCATTTATGTATGATTGGTTATCTTTGCAAGTCTCTTCGAATTATCAGTTTGGTTTGGCCTACTAGATTGGTTTTTCTTGCAATTGGAGAAGTGTTTAGCTTTGGGTTCAATCTTGCGGTGTCCTTTCCCAGTGACAGTAGGGGCAACAAGGCACGTATTGTATTGTTGCCATCGAGGACAACAAGATGGGGTATTTATCATATTGCATGAATTTATTCGACTACATCATGTCATCTTGCTTAAGGCGCTACTCTGTTTTCTTGAACTTAATACTCTAGATGCATGCTGGATAGCGGTTGATGAGTGGAGTAATAGTAGTAGATGCAGGCAGGAGTCGGCCTACTTGTCTCGAACGTGATGCCTATATACATGATCATACCTAGATATTCTCATAACTATGCTCAATTCTGTAAATTGCTCAACAGTAATTTGTTCACCCACCATAGAATACTTATGCTCTTGAGAGAAGCCACTAGTGAAATCTATGGCCCCCGGGTCTATTCTCATCATATCAATCTTCCATCACTTTATTATTGCTTTGTTTTTTACTTTACCTTTTATTTTACTTTGCATCTCTATACCGAAAATACCAAAAATATTATCTATCATCTCTATCAGATCACACTCTCGTAAGTGACCGTGAAGGGATTGACAACCCCTAATCGCGTTGGTTGCGTTGAGCTATTTGTTTTGTGTAGGTACGAGGGACAAGCGCGTAGCCTCCTACTGGATTGATACCTTGGTTCTCAAAAACTGAGGGAAATACTTACTCTACTCTGCTGCATCACCCTTTCCTCTTCAAGGAAATCCAACGCAGTGCTCAAGAGGTAGCAGTGCGTGACGTGGGGGGTCATGCGTGGGACGGTTCCCGCATGCATGCGTCACATCATGGTAAAGAGGTGGCTCGCGCCTTCCCAAAAAAGAGGGAGGCGCAGAGGCGCGGCTCATTTACTCGGGTGGACTTGGGTCACGGTCTTCAAGGCGCCCGCGCCCCACGATCATGGGGTGGGGAACGGTCGCCTCACCCGTCCCCTCGATCCTGCTCGCTCGCCACGCGTCCCCCATGCAGGTGGCAGGCAGTGGAGGCGGGAAACCGGGCCGTCGCTGATTGGGGCAGCGGGTCGGTCCTGATTCCCTGCGCCTCCGATGGCTGGATTGGTCGAGCGGGCCGGCCGAGCCTCGACCCCGCCCCTTTATTAGGAGGGGGGAGGGGATGTCATCCCACGTTCTCCCAGCATCCATGTTCTTCCACTTCCGCTCCTTCCTTCCACCCGTCATGGCGAGAGGGGGCGCAGGCCCTTCCACGGTGGGGCCGAGGGTCGCCGCTCGACAGCGCGTCCCTCCTTCCCACGAGCTCGCGGCGGCGGAGCCGGCCACGAGAGGAAGGGGGAGGGGGCGAGGCCGAGTGGTCGAGGGAGAGGGGGACAAGGCGGCGCGATGGCCGTGCCTCCGCCAGCGATGCCGTCCATGATGGAGGGCCACGTCGGGGACCAGCCCCACGAGTTCTTCATCAGGCTGCGCCGGCCACCGCATCGTCGTCTCCGCCTCCCCACCCCATTTGCTCGGGAGATGTAGCTCGAGCCGCCACAGACCCTCAGGCTGCACATGAGGGGCTGCGGGAACGGCGGCACGCGGGTCAACGTCGACTTCCCTGCTCCGCACGTCATGTACCTCTGCCTCGGATGGAAGACGTTTGCTCGCATCCACAACTTGACGGTGGGGCTCATCCTCTACTTCAAGTTAATGGAGGGCGGCCTGCTCTCCGTCAAGATCTTTGGAGATCTTGGAACTCGCCTAAAGTGCTGCGTGGAGAGCTCCTCCGATGATGAAGATTCCTCCTCGAGCGGGAGTGACGAGGAGGACAGCGACATCGACGACGAGGGAGTCGAGCGGCAGGATGCTGACCCTCACTCCGACTGACCGCGCCACCCCTCCCTCGGCCACGCGCCCTGCCGAGGGCCTTCCTCGCCAAGCTCTCCATCGGGGTGCTCCCCGTCGTCTCCTTGGGCGGCTGGTGTAGGAGGGCCGGAGAAGGCGAAGAAGGTGGGTGGCGGCCGTCAAGTCGGAGTACGCGGGCACCGACGCCTTCGTCGCGTATTGCCGGCCCGCTACCTCGTCTTCCAGCTCCTTTCCTGGAACCAAGATGTTCTCTTGGTGCCTTCTGCTTGTCGTACCTTGCCTAGGCGCTCTTTTTGCCCTCTTGCTGCCTTGTTCCACCTTCTGAGGAGAGGGACAAGAAAGGGATTACGGGCACCTTATCTATTTTTAGTTTGTAAGCCTGCGGGCACCTGTTAATTTTAAGACTTGTAATCCCCTTGCTCATGTTTTTAATTTCGTATGAACTGTACCTGTATGGGATGTTTTTAATGAAAAAGGGTGCTTGCTGGGTTCTTTGTGTGTGAGCGAGGCCCATGCCAAGGAACGGATCCTTGTTATTTTTAAGATAAACATTTTCGCCCGGCAACAGGCCTTGCCGTCCCCCCACTTCAGTCAACAATTCTCCCGCTCTTGGCGGAGGCAGGGGCGAAGTAGAGTTAGGCCCCTTGTATTTCCTGGCCACCGCGTCTACGACCCGGTTCTGTCCCAGTGGCTTGGGTACAAGAAGAAGGGGGAGCACGGTGGGTTCAGAGTAAAACGAGGTTTCATTTGTCCTAGTTCCATACGGCAGTGCATAACAGGGGATGGAAGACTTATCTGAATCCGCAGCCCCCGGCAACCTTGGCTTGCCGTGGTTGGATCACTACAAAAAAAAAGACACATCCGTGACATTTTGGGCCGAACAATTTTTTTCTGTCATACTTATGACACTTCTATGACGATAATTGTGACAAAACCCGGTATCATCATAGATGTGATGGGGTCCTACTTCTGTGACAAAAAATCATGACAGAAAATGGGCTTTTCGTCCTGGGCGGGCCGGAGACGCAGCTGCATGACATTATTTGGGCTGTCCATGACGGAAAAAGCCGTGGTAGAAGCGAGGGCGGGGAAAATATCGGGGTGTTCCCGGTTATGGTGGGTGGTCGGGGCCAAGCGATGCGTGTTTCTCTCGTACACGCACGCGCGTGGGTGCGAGGCGTTGGGCTCTAACTGAACCCGAGCGAGGCATTGGGCTCTAACTGAACCCGAGCGATTGCACTGCAGGCTACGCGTTACTGAACCCGAGCGATCGATCAATGGCTGTTAACTGAACCCGATCGAGCGATTCCTTCGCTACTGCTGCTAACTGAAGCCGGTCGATGCTGCCTCTGGATGAACAATGAGCGTTGCTGGGGGGGGGGGGTTTGGATGAACAGTTGCCGGTGGGGGTGGATGAACAGGACCCCGTGGTGTTGCCTCTGGATGAACAGAACCCCGATCGATCGAGCCAGTTGGGTCTGGATGAACAGGACCCCGTGGTGTTCCCTCTGGATGAACAGAACCCCGATCGATCGAGCCAGTTGGGTCTGGATGAACAGGACCCCGTGGAGTGCAGGATGAACAGGACCACCCCGTGGAGGGCTGGATGAATAGTAGACGGTGGAGGGCTGGATGAACAGTAGCCCGTGGAGGGGTGGTTGAACAGGAGCCCGTGGAGAGGGCTGGTTGAACAGTAGCCGGTGGAGTAGCGCGCGGTGGAGGCTGGATGAACAGGAGCCCGTGGATGAACAGTCGTAGGTGGAGGCTGGAGGAGGTCGACGGTGGATGAACAGTAGCCCGTGGAGGCTGGAGGGGGTCGATGGTGGAGATGAACAGTATCTCGTGGAGTCCCGTTTTGTGGTACGCCACACCCCTCCCGATGAACAGGACCCCCGTTTCGACCGTAGCGCTCCAACACAAGTCTGTTTCCTCCGTTTTGCGGTATGCCACACCCCTCCCGATCAACAGGACCCCCGTTTCGACCGTAGGAGGTCCGTTTCCTCCGTTTTGCGGTACGCCAGACCCCTCCCGATGAACAGGATCCCGTTTCGAACATGGCTGGTCGAACACAAGGCCGTTTCCTCTGTTCTGCAGTACGCCAGGCCTCGTTTCCATCGGCTGTTCCGTCCAATCCCTCCCGATGAACACGACGACGCATTCCGTTCCGACCCAGCCGGTTGGCTCCCCATGAACACGACGACGACGCAGTTTCTCCGTTCCGACCCAGCCATGTACACGAGCCCTGGCCGTACATATGCGCGAGTAGGCGTTCGAGACCCTGCCCGTATGTACGTACGTGGCCGTATTTTCTTTCTTGCACACTGGCCGCTGTGCATACGTGTACATGCTACGTGCGCGCCTCTACTACGACACGTGCGTGCCTCTACATCGGCCAGTATGTACGTGCACGTTCGCGACCAGAATGACAACGCTATGTACGCTTCGACCAGGTGGGTCCCGACTGTCAGGCACTTCCTTGCGTGCGAAGATGTAGCTGGTGGGTCCCAGCAGTCAGGGGGCGAATCGTTTTTTTGCCCGGACGCACTACCTTGCGTGCGGAGATGTAGCTGGTGGGTCCCAGCAGTCAGGGGGAAACGTTTTTTCCGCGAAATACGGTGGCCCGTCCGGTGGGTCCCCGCTGTCAGATGGAGGAATAATTATTTTGAGCGTAATAAGGAGGCACTTCCTTGCTGCGGCCGTGGACCCAGCTATCAGCCTCTCCACGTATAGTCCATGTCCGATGGAACCATTCCTTGACCACGTTGATCACGCCGCGCCGAGAGCACCAGGGCGGTGGACGACGACGAGGCCTAGGAAGGGGACAATGCGGAGCCGGGGAAGACGCGATAGTGGATGCCTACGCGTAGAGGAGTACGAGGGTTCACTGGTTTGTTGCGGTGTGAGGCTGCCGTCATCGCAGAATAACAGGGGGTGTGGGTGAGTAGAGGGATGGCCTGGCCAGCGGTGGGAATAGTAGGGGGCAGTGAGGCCTCCGCGGCAGCATAGCTGGCCACGGGAGGCAGGAGCATGCGGCACGACCGGCGCTGCTTTGGGCAGCTGGAGCAACAAGACCAGAGGTTGAAGAAGCACTACGGCTGTTGGATGGACATCGTACGGTCACTGGAGCTAGAATCATTCATATTGACTAAGTTGACAAAGCACTCCGTCCCCATCAACTTAGTAGGCCCACAAGTCAACCTCCCACCAAGGTGGGTCCCAACCAGCAGGGGGAGTATTCATTTTTTTGTGCGTAATAAGGAGGCACTTTTGGTGGGTCCGAGGTGACAGCGGGGGGAACGTTTTTTTCGCGCAATACGGTGGCTTGTCCGGTGGGTCCCAGCAGTCAGGGGGAAATGTTTTTTCGTGAAATACGGTGGCCCGTCCGGTGGGTCCCTGCTGTCAGGTGGAGGAATCATTATTTTCCGCGTAATAAGGAGGCACTTCCTTGCTGCCGTCGTGGACCCAGCTGTTAGCCTCTCCACGTATAGTCCATGTCCGATGGAAGCCATTCCTTGACCACGTTGACCACGCCGCGTCAAGAGCACCAGGGCGGTGGACGACAGTGACGCCTAGGAAGGGGATGACGCGGAGCCAGGGAAGATGCGACAGTGGAAGCCCATGCGAAGAGGAGTACGAGGGTTCACTGGTTTGGCTGCAATGTGAGGCTGTCGTCGCCGCGGAATAACAGGGGGTGTGGGTGAGTAGAGGGATGGCCTGGCCAGCGGTGGGAGTAGTAGGGGGCGGTGAGGCCTCCGCGGCATCACAGCCGGCCACGGGAGGCAGGAGCACGCAGCACGACCGGCGCTGCTTTGGGCGGCTGGAGCAAGAAGACCAGAGGTTGAAGAATCACTACGACCGTTGGATGGACATCGTACGGTCACTACAACTAGAATCGTTTATATTGACTAAGTTGACAAAGCCCTTGGTACACGTCAACTTAGTAGGCCCACAGGTCAGCCTCCGAGACGGTGCGCCCCAGATGTCAGGGGGAGGAATCATTTTTTGGGCGGCTGAAGCAAGAATATCCGAGATTGAAGAAGAAGCACGACATCCGTTGGATGAACATCCAACGACCACAGCTGCCAGAACCGTGTGTTGTTGACTAAGCCTTGCATACGCGTCAACTTAGTTTTTTTAGGGGACGCGTCAACTTAGAAGGCCCACAAGTGTGTGGCAGAGAACATATAGCCCTTTTGCGATTTGTAAGAATGTACATCCCATTTTTTAATTCTAATGGAATTTACTACTGCCCATTTACAGTTTGTTAAAAGTACAACCCATTTTCTAGCTAGGACAACGATTAATAATTTCAAGCAACCACTCAAAACAGAATTCAAAAAAAATTCCCACATTTTTATGGGATCCGAAATATTTTTATCTGAAATTTCTCAGATTAAATATAATTTTAAAATAAAGTTGTATTATGTTAAAATCCAACGAAATATTGCGCGCGCAACAAGTAATGAAATTAAAATTTTCAAATTCCAAAAATAATATATTTTTTAAACTAATTACGCGTTTGGTGCATTTTTTTATAGTTACTGCCCAGTTATTATAATTACATCCCATTTATTATTTCTTAAAGTCCATTTTCTTGTTAAGCCTAATGCATACCTCCTAGGAAAGTTTGCAGCCCAGTGGGGCAGAGAATAACAAGTTGACCCGGATATTGTGTACAACTGTTGGCCCAGTTGCATTGCTGATGTTGAAAAAAGGCCTGTGTTGTACAATACAACCTAACATGTCTACTCAGCCCACATTCAGCGACGCCGGAAAGGCCCAAACAAGGCTTCTGTACAACTTTTGAAGTCACTGAGCTCAATTAATAACTTAAGAAAAAAGTTAGATTACAGTGGAACCTAATTAAAAGTTGTCACGAGCAAAGAAATAATTCAATGGGTCCCACTTGTGCGTGTGTGCGTGTGTGTGTGTGTGTGAGAGAGAGAGAGACCCATCGGTCGATGCTCGTAAATACATCTTTCAGCCATATGCATTGCTGATGCTCAGTAAAAACTTATATAGTTGACACAATCATATAGAACATCATAGCACACTGAACTTGCATACAAAAATTTCACGCAGGCGGCACAATCAAGATGGAAGCAGTGGATCGCTACAGGTGGGGCTATGTTGAAACCAACGAACTCGTACATAACGGTTCATCGTCTTTATCAATGACAGGGAAATATCTTGAATGTTGTGCAAAGAAAACAGACACACAACACAATAAGTTCTGTTAGCACATTAAGTTGACGTACAACCCTTTCTAAAAAAATCAGGTACAAAATTAGAACAGGTCACAATCAAATGTACTGGCACATCAGTGCTTCACACCCATAGCTCGGATTTAACTAGTATCTGACAAGATTCAGTTGTTACCTCAAATTAGAGCACATCCAGGCAGCCAGCCCTGCCTCTTCTCCCAAAGAAGCAGTGGCCTCCGCCGCGCGATGGAGTAGGCCCTGTGCCATCCATTGTTCCGAGCAACATGGGGAAAGTCTGACGTTGACTCCTGTAATGGACGTCGTCGACGGACCATGGCACCAGTGGCGGCGGCAGGACTTTGATTGATGGATTGACCACTTCTTCGACATGCACGAACACTCGATACAGGTACATCATTAACATGGTCCGCGGCGGCCTTGGTGGCGACGAATAGTACAACCCCGGTTCCTGCACCGGTATCTCAACACCAATCATCTTCGGTATGGTGGACGGCTTCTTCATCCATGCCATAACCGTCAGAGGCCACCTGTCTGGAGGAACAAACATACTTACGAGCTCACCTCCAAGGTCGTTGATAAGCTCATTCATGGACTCGCTGTTCCAAGCACGTCGAGGCATGCCGTGGAAGGTAAGCTTTGTTAAAAACTCAAGCTCAGAGGGCACCGAGCCCCATCCTGGGTGCCATCGATCAAAGCTCACCAGCGCGCCATCGCAGAACAAACGCCGGGAAGATTTGAACACACGACTGCAGTCGAAAGTTTTCCGAAACCTGACGAAGAAATCAGCCGGTGGCAGACAGACTTCGATGAGCAAGTCACTTATTTGGATGCCGTGCGCAATGCTAAGAGCTTTGACAAGGTCGTCCGGTGAGACGGGAGGCCGGTCGCCGTTGATGGTTACCATCAGCACTTTGCCGGCAAACTGGTCGTCAAGCGCCGCCATGCCACTGTTGAGCAACAGCATGCAGCGACCGAAGGCAGGACGAACCTCAGGATCTCCGGCTCGAAGATCCGCGTTGACCGACGACATGATAGTGAGCTTGAGTAGAGGGAGTATAGGAGGCGGATTTGGGGGAACTGGAGTAGGAATCGAGATTCCAGAGGTGGGGGAGAGGTGGGAGATTGGGGATGAAACGGTAGCTTGAATTTCGAACACGCGCCAATATGCTCTCGGCGCGCAAGCGCACAAAAACACCGGTGGCGCCCACATGTCGGCCTAAGAGTCCTTATTCTTTCTTTTTTGGAGAGCCCGACCTTTTCTTTTGAGGATCTTTTGAGAGCCCTACCTGAGAGTCATAATTGACCTGTTTGGCATTGCATTACTACTCGGCCCATATTCAACGACACCTCACTGGCCCAAACAAGTGTACATCATCGAAAAGACACTGAGCTCAAATTATATAACTTGAAAAAAAGGATATACACTCTGAACACTGGAGAATGGTGATGCCCTCATTTAGCCCACCAGTAGTTCGAGACAATAAATAGTTTGAAACAACGATATATACAACATTCAAACACTGACTAGTGACTACTACTGACATAAACAGCAATACATGATAGTTCATAAGAAGTCTTGCTACACCACCAAAACGCACCCATCTGCAGCGCTCAGACTCTCGTCATCCAGACGAGAATGACATTCTAAACAGAGCCAACTATTACATAGTAAGAGTGACATAGACGAGGATGACCAAATGACAAGGAATATGCATAACAAAAGAAAGAACTACCCATCCAGAACAATCAACAAAGACAACAAAGTCATTCGAAGAGATGATCCAACACCATCATAATTTGCAGCCCCGCTTTAGCGACCAATGATCTGGAGACACCCGTACTCCGCCCTTTCGACGCAACAGCCCAATTACCTATCAACCTGAAGGCTTGAACCACATCACTGCCTGTCGTAATTGAGACATCCAAGGATCAAAGTTAATCCAGATGCCTTTGTCATTCTCACCTTCTGTTGGCTGCAGGTTGTATCGTTGACAATTAGGGGAGTTTGCTCCCGAACTCCTAGGGCTCGCCATGTAGACACAACTTTCCATAGCAAACAGAGCCTCTGTGCCATCAAGGTCCTTTGCCAACGGTGATCTCCTGGTTAATCGGATAATTGAGTCCGAGAAACAAAGAGTGTGAACCAAGGCTGTTTACCTGCCTCCAACTAAAAATTCCTGAAGGCCCCAACAAGCTGGTATCCTGTTCATAGACGTAACAGCCACTGTCCGGATACTCACGTATTTCACGGTGCTTGTATACAATGGGTTTTTTGCAATATAACTTTTCCGGCTCATGTGTCCGAATGATCATCAGTCTTTTGCCGTCGTCTGATCGAGCGAGGAACCAGTTGTGCTTCCATGTTTTTGGCAAAGGGGGTGTGATTACAAAGGGCAGTAACTGTAGGGACACTGCATCATATCAAAAAGGACAGGCATTGTTAATGTAAGATCAGCATTGTTCAGAGTATGAGTAGGATAATGCAAGAAACAGCATTGATATGTCCCTGTCGGAATTGGGAGGAAAATACAGGGAAATGTATACTGGGTTCGAAAATATAGAAGTGCCATGCATGGTTATACTCATGTTATCTCGCAATCGATTCTTCACAGGAAACTACCATGTCATGCATGTTATGGAATCATGTTCTGTCCTCACAAACAAATTCTTCAAGGTAACTAACAGACCATGCATTGTTATATACTCGTGTTCTGTGGGCAAAATTTTTGTGAGGATATTATTCTAGCCATTGATGGCTGAAGGGCGAATATAGGTATGTACGCATGGTAAGCATTACAGGATTTCACTACTTCCAAATATAGAGTTCTCCATATGCACATTTACTTCCCTAATGTATGGTTAGATGAAACCAACAGTGTGGTGCATGTTTCTACATCATGAAAATGAGGAAACTAACATGGCCATTGATACACACTCATATTTAGTAGTAGTATATAGATTACTGTAAAATAAGGAGAATATCCATATATTCCTAACCGTTTGATTATTCAGGGGTACAAATTGGCTATAATGACATGATCACAATCGCATGAATTAACTCATTCCAAATATAGCTGATTTACGACGTCTCTAATACATTGCCATAGTTCTACTCAAATTCTGGTCAAACAGGGATATGCCAATCATCACAAAAAGTTGAAACAGTGTCATGGCGTCATCATTAACATGAGATGGAAACAACTTACACGCGCCGTCCCAGCAATACGTGGTGCCATCTGCTTTGTCGATTGCGTAGATGATGCCATTGTGTTCAATAGCATCACAGAAGTGTGTATCAGCTTTGACGATGATCCACTGCGAGCTGAGTTGTCTCCAGCTAAAGAAGGCACCGGCGTAAAGATAGGCGAGTCCGTGGTCGAACAAGACAATTAGCTTGAAGTCTGCGTAATTCGCATGTCGTGTGGGCACTTGGCAGATTACAATCTTCTGCAAAACAAGGTCCGTCCAACTGACGTGGTAATCTAGATGACTAGGACCGCGATGGTAAAACTCTATATAATCCAACGGAGGAAGGATAATCTCATGGGAGGTCTGGAAGTTCACGAGCACCAACTTTTTACCGTCTTCTCTAAAGGCAGCCATCCAGTGGGAGTTCATGCCGACCTAGTACATACCTGCCAAGAAGTTTCGGCCGATGGTGATCGGATCGAAGTCGAGGGGCATCATGTATGCCTCCGTATCATGGTGAGCCAATCTCGTAAGACCAGATAGCAGCAAGCAGGGTGTCTTGAAAAGCTTTGGCCTCGCTTCGATGATGGCCGTGTGCATGCCCGTCGAGCATGCAGCCAGCCGCAGGCGCTCAACATATACATACACGAACAACAGAGGTCGAGGACGTCACTAGGGAGATTGCTCCAATCGCGGCTCATATGGATCCTGCGCGGTTCGCGTTCAGCCATGGTGGAGTTTGGAAGGTGGGGTTTTGGGGGGCTTGAGTTACGGGGGAGAAGGCTGTCAGTGCTGGAGCGGCTAGCGAGGGAATAGTGGTACCGGGGGAGGCGAGCGAGGCGAGGGTATGCGGGGGCACAATGAGATAATGAAGAGTGACCTCAGGATCTCCGGCGAGACGGAGATGGAGATGGAGTGGTGCTAGGGGAGAGGGAGACGAGGCGAGGCATGCTATACAGCGGCGGTGACAGTGACTGCACAGTGCACAAGGTGAGGCTGACTTTGGTAACCCGGACACGCTGCCTGGACTGGTGTCACCTCGGGCGCAGGGTCTTGTCACTTCACTGTGAGGACCTGATGAATAATAGTATTTTGACCATCAAGTGTACCACAGTTGTACTACTACTAGTAGTAGGAGTAGTAGGAACATGAGTACACTCCCATGCTAGCATGCCTCTGGGTTCACTTCATCCTCCAGCTATCATCCATATTGCGAGCAAAACCAAATTCTCGTGCATGCGGAAGCGCGAAGAAGGACTTTTCTTTTTTGAGGATAACCGCATATTCCTTAACCGTAGTAGGAACATGAGTAGTACTCCCTGTCGGTGTCAAAACCAGCGGATCTCAGGTAGGGGGTCCCGAACTGTGCGTCTAAGGCAGATGGTAACAGGAGGCGGGGGACACGATGTTTACCCAGGTTCGGGCCCTCTCGATGGAGGTAATACCCTACTTCCTGCTTGATTGATCTTGATGATATGAGTATTACAAGAGTTGATCTACCACGAGATCGTAGAGGCTAAACCCTAGAAGCTAGCCCATGGTATGATTGTTGTCGTCCTACGGACTAACCCCTCCGGTTTATATAGACACCAGAGGGGGCTAGGGTTACACAGAGTCGGTTACAAGGGAGGAGATCTACATATCCGTATTGCCAAGCTTGCCTTCCACGCCAAGGAGAGTCCCATCCGGACACGGGTCAAAGTCTTCAATCTTGTATCTTCATAGTCCAACAGTCCAGCCAAAGGTATAGTCCGGCTGTCCGAGGACCCCCTAATCCAGGACTCCCTCAGTAGCTCCTGAACCAGGCTTCAATGACGATGAGTCCGGCGCGCAGATTGTCTTCGGCATTGCAAGGCGGGTTCCTCCTCAGAATACTCCATAGAAGATTTTTGAACACAAAGACAGTGTCCGGCTCTGCAAGGCAGATTCCACATACCACCGTAGAGAGAATAATATTTCCACAAATCTAACCTGGTGACGTATTTCGCAGCATGAATCACACCACGGCCCGGTCATTCGAACCATTTTTCACAACCAACCACTGCACATATCGCGAGGCGGTTTCCTTGGCACATCTTGTCGAAGCAGAGATCATGTCCCCTTATCACGGGATTCTCATCAATACGGGTGTGGGTAACCCAACCGTGCCATCAATTACGGCGCTTGGGGAATGAGCGATTTTACCAGGTAAGTGGGGAGGCGCATCGCCTCTTCCGCCCTTATAAAGGGACAAGGATTCACCCTTTTTACCCACGCCTTCTTCCTCCTTGCTCATCCATTCTTGCGCACTCGAGCTCCAGCGCCCAAGTTCGCGTTTTTCTCCTCAAACCACTCCAAGCATGTCCGGAGCGGGAGGCAAGTGGATGGTCTCTTCCGTTACAGAGGAGAACATCACAAAGCTACGGGGAGCCGGATATCTAGTCGCGGATATCGCACACCGGCTGCCAGATGCGGGGCAGATCATCCCCATGCCAGAGCCCCATGAGAGGGTGGTTTTCCTTACCCACTTCGTCCGCGGACTGGGATTTCCCCTCCACCCGTTTGTCCGCGGGCTCATGTTCTACTACGGGCTGGATTTTCACGATCTGGCCCCCAATTTCATCCTCAACATCTCGGCATTTATCGTCGTGTGAGAGGCCTTCCTCCGCATCAGGCCCCACTTCGGCCTGTGGCTGAAGACCTTCAATGTTAAACCGAAGGTGGTGGTCGGCCAGCAAGCGGAGCGCGGAGGCGCCATGGTGGGCAAAATGCCTAACGTTACCTGGCTCGAAGGCTCCTATGTGGAGACCATAAAGGGGTGGCAATCGGGGTGGTTCTACATCACCGAGCCGCGCGACACCAACTGGGTGGCGGCCCCCGAATTCCGATCCGGATTCCCCACGCAGCTCACCTCCTAGAAAGAGAAGGGCATGTCCTGGGGTTCATCGGTGGAGCTGATCGGACTGTTGAAATGCATCAGAAACATGATGAGCAAGAAAATCAAGCTCGTCAACGTGGTCCAGGTCATGCTCTTCCGCCGGATCCTCCCGTGTCAACGACGGGCATTCAATTTGTGGGAGTTCGACCCGGCCGAGCACCAGACGCTGCGAGAGCTCTTCGACACGACGCACAAGGACGTCTGGAAGGTGCTGTTCAAGGGCGCCGAGGTACCCCCTCCCCTTACCGAGGACCGCGGACTCAGCGCAAAGCGCCCTGCCAATCCGGTAAGTTTTTCACATCTCATAGGATACTTATTTTCCCCAGTTTAATCATGTGCGGGATCTAAGCCTCCATGCCATTTAACAGGACTGGGTAGAGACAGCGGAGCAGATCGATTGCCTAGCCCCTGCCTGAAGATCCTGCAGATGCTCTCCTAACGGAGATGCTGGTTCCGGCGCCTTACGAGGTGCCGGTGAAGAAGGCCAAGAAGAAGGCCACGGGGACCCCGAAAGGGTCTCCGGCGCAAGGTTATATCGGACTCATCGTCCGAAAACTCCGAGGCGCACTGCTCCCACGAAAACGA
Source organism: Aegilops tauschii subsp. strangulata (assembly GCF_002575655.3). Lineage (NCBI taxonomy): Eukaryota > Viridiplantae > Streptophyta > Magnoliopsida > Poales > Poaceae > Aegilops > Aegilops tauschii. Next base: position 100,840,734 of record NC_053035.3, on the reverse strand, counting down.
GGAGGAGGAAGAGGAAAGTTCCCCCCCCCCAGCCGGGGAAGACAAGAAAAGGAAGGCCGCCCCAACCGAGGAGGCCGAAGGGTCCAAGAAGGGAAGGACCCTCCTCCCGGACTGCTCTACGACGGCCGCCTACAGCGACGACGAGTGGTTGCCCAGGGACAAGCCCCTGGCGAAGTCGTAAGTATCCGGATACCATAGTAATTCATGGTATGTTTTATTGCACCACTTCTCATCACGCCGAACATGATTATGCAGTTCGTCCCTAGCCCATATCGACGTATCTTCGTCGGATGGTTCTTTGGACCTGTCGGATATGAATAGCGATTCACTTCCGACCGCCTCCACCCCTCGCCCTACGGACAACATCGAGGTGTTGTCTCAAAGGGCATCGAGCTGAGGGGAGGTAGTCCTGGAGGCGCCTGAAGGCGACGTTCCGGACCCTGGGCGCAAGGGGAGCAAGACTCCCATGGGCTCCGAATTCGGCCCCCAGTCGAACACTGCGCCGGAACCTCCAGTGGTTCCGGACTCTGTCAGGCGACCCCCCGTTAAGAGGGGCAAGCCGCCTGTGCCAGTGGCCTCTGTCCATCCAGAGGCACCGGACAACTTTCTAGAAGCGCTTCGGGGTGCTTCCATTGACGAAGAACACTGCACTATCATGAGTGCGGTGGTCAAGAAGGTTCAGTCCGCCAAGAGCGGACTGACTGAAGCCTGTGCCAGCCTCCTAACAGGCTTTGAGGTAAGTGACCAGATTATAAGAGAATGTTACCGCATAGACACTAGCCCCTGATGCTCTGTTTGGCGTTTGCGAAGAAAGGCCGAATAGAGGATCAAATAATAACCACAGGAGTCTAATCGAAATATGTCTATGTGCAAATGCAGGCTTCACTGCTAGCCGCTGCCGCATGTACTGCGGAGGTCGCCGCACTGAAGCAGGGCCTTGAGCGGTCCAAGCAAGAGCTCGGCCTTGCCAAAAGGTAGCTCGAAGAGAACAAAGGTAAGTTATACCCCGTCTATATGTTGATAAGAAAAAAAACAAGGGTGGTTGCTTAGACCATAGGATCGTCATGAATTTTGCTAGGGCCACGACCGAAGTGGCGACCCTGAAGAAGGCGCTGTCCAAGGCCGAGGACAAGGCGGCCAAGGAGCGCATTGAGCGAGAAAAACAAGAGGCCCGGGTGGGCAAGGTGCAGCAAGAGCTCCAGGCTCTCGTCAAAAAACACGAGTCCTTGGAGCTTGACTCTAAGACGCGAGAGCCCGAGCTTGCGAAGGCCCTCGAAAGCGCACAACACACCAAGGCCGAAGCCCAAAAGGCCCTCCAGGAGATTGAGGCAGTTAAGAAGATAGCGGCGGGTAAGGCATTCATTATGCAAAGCAAGCATGTGAAAGAAAATTTCCTTTTACTTACCCGAGTTCGGAGCTCTCCAGGAGCGTTCGCAGATCTGCCCCGCAGTGTGTCAGATGCCGCGGAGTTCTACCGGGCCGAGGAGGGGAGCTCGACGAAGAAGTTGTTCTGGTCTCAGTATACTGGGACCGAACACCCCATGCCATTGAGCGACCAGCTGAAGCAACTGGTCGAGCTCCACAAGGCAGCCAAACAGGTCATGAAGGGTCTTATAGTCCGGATGTGGCCTGGCGATCCCCTGCCCGATAGCTACTTTGGCCTGGTAAGGCGGCTTGTGAATGCCTGCCCACGGCTGGAAGTCATGAAGTGGTCTGTCTGCATCAAGGGTGCGCGCAGGGCTTTTGCCCGAGCAAAGGTCCACTGGGCGAAGCTGGACGCCGAGAAGCTGGTGAAGGAGGGGCCGCCGGAAGGCAAGGAGCATCGCCACCCCGAAATGTATTATAACAGTGTCCGGAAGGGTTCTCGCCTTGTGGCGGAGGAGTGTACTAAGGATGTAATATTCGAATGAATGTACTCATGCGATCCTGTAATATGAAACGAGTTCATTTGCGCTATGCAACGCTTTTGAATTTAAAACATTACCTTCTGTGCGGCCGTTTATAAAATCTGAGAGTTTGCCAGTCGTCGGCTTCTGCCCCCATGTAACTAGTACTGAGGTGTTCGGGATAAACCTGAGCACTCTTTATCCCAATTTTGGGTCCTTCGAGGGAGGTGTTCAGCACAACGAACCAGGCAATCGGACTATAAGGCTTTATCACTCTCACTTAGCCATAGAACTCTACAATTTTAAATTTTGGCGAAGCCCCTAGTATTCGGAAGGCCGAATTTGGGGCGCTATATACGCCTAAATCGGGCAAGGCCGACTCCTCGCCTGAAGCGGAAAAAGTCTTTAAGGACTTGAGACCTCTCGAACAGCAACCAGCTCTCGCCTTATCATGACAGTTAGTTTTCAGCTTTCTCTACTAAGGTGCTCGTCCGGAAGAACCGGGACACAATCACAGTAGTTCTCCCAGCACTACCTTAGCCGATATTGCGGAACGTAAGGTACCAAAACATGGGAGCCGGGCAAACCCAACTATTGACCCAAGACATGATTCGGAGCTGATGCATATAATGCTATAAGTTCGGGTGCCGCACTGTCGAAAGTGTTCGGACTTCTCACGCCGTATTATGGGGTATACTGAAGCCCCTGGCGTACTGGTCGTACCAGGATGTACGGGTGCAAGTTGTCATAAATAAACAGACAAGAAAAAAGAAGGGTAATGCAATAATAGACTAATGCAATGCATTGTTATTTAAATAATACGTCGAAGCGTACTGATACAAGTAGTGCAATAAGCAAAAAATAGGACTATTTGACATGTCCTATCCAAGGGCAAGCTGTGTATGGGTATTAAAAACGGGTACTTCGATTGTTATCAGAGACCACCTGGGGATTCCCTTGTATGTCTTAGCTTCTTGCCTCCTTGGTTGTTCCTTCCCGTAGTGTGTCCAGCAATCAGACTGCCAGAAAGGGCTTCCACAGAGTAAGGTTCTGAAAGAGAGAAAATGATAAAGGTATACATCCCCTAGGGCGGTTGAGCCGCATTGTGGGACGTGCCTTGGTCGTGCCCCCGCCTATGCCCATGGTATGTTTAGTGCGTAATTATGTACGCGCCGCACAAATTCCGTCGCTTGACTGGGACTAGGGCGGGGGCTGAATTGCTAGGCGAGCTCTGAACGGGCCAGGCGATCCTGTTGCAGGTTAATCCGGACTCGCTTGACGGTATCCGGGGGTTTTATCGCTGAATTGGCGGTTTGCCTTAAAAGGATGCTTTGTGCCTCAGCTGCGAGGGCCGCAGTGTGTTCCTCCGTGCGGAGTGAGCGTTCTGTGTTTCCATTGACTGTTATAACCCCACGAGGTCCTGGCATTTTGAGCTTGAGGTATGCATAATGCGGTTCGCCCGAGCAGTGCGTGATAGCCACTGCGGAACGGGACGATATCGAAGATTAACTCCTCGCTTCGGAAGTTGTCCGGAGATCCAAAGACCACTTCCAGTGTGATTGAGCCCGTGCAATGGGCCTCTACACCTGGGATGACACCTTTAAAGGTGGTTTTAGTGGGTTTCATCCTCGAGGGGTCTACACCCATTTTGAGCACTGTATCCTGATAGAGCATGTTTAGGCTGCTGCCGCCGTCCATAAGGACTCGGGTGAGGTGAAATCCGTCGATGATGGGGTCAAGGACCAATGCGGCAGATCGGCCATGACGGATACTAGTGGGGTGGTACCTGCGATCGAAGGTGATCGGGCAAGAGGACCATGGGTTGAACTTTGGGGCGACTGGCTCCATTGCATAGACGTCCCTTAGTGCACGCTTCCGTTCCCTCTTGGGAATGTGGGTTGCGTATATCATGTTCACGTTTTCACTTGTGGAAGGAATCTCTTCTGTCCTCCTGTGTTCGGCGGCCGAGGCTCTTCCTCGTCGTCACTATGCAGCCCCTTGTCCCGGTTTTCGGCATTCAACTTGCCGGCCTGCTTGAACACCCAACATTCTCTGTTGGTGTGATTGGCTGGCTTATCGGGGGCGCGTGAATTTGACACGAGCGATCGAGTATGCGTTCCAAACTGGACGGGCCTGGATTGCTTCTTTTGAATGGCTTCTTCCGTTGACCGGATTTATAGCCGCTGAATCCGGCATTGACTGCCGTGTCTTCGGTGTTGTCGCCGTTGTTGCGGCGCTTGTGTCTGTTACGACATGGTTTGCCGTTAGTATCCTTTGTATCTGAAGTGCCACGACTTCTTGATGTGTTGGTGCTGCGAGCCAGCCAGCTGTCTTCGCCCGTGCAAAAGCGGGTCATGAGCGTCGTGAGGGCTACCATAGACTTCGGCCTCTCCTGGCCGAGGTGCCGGGCGAGCCACTATGTTTAAATGCCGCTAAGGCCTCTGCATCTGGAGAGTTGACAATTTGGTTTTTCTTAGTTAGGAACCGTGTCCAGAATTGCCTGGCCGATTCCCCTGGCTGCTGAGTTATATGACTCAAGTCGTCAGCATCCGGTGGTCACACATAAGTGCGCTGGAAGTTCTCAAGGAATGCATCTTCCAAATCCTCCCAACTGCCAATTGAGTCTGCTGGCATGCTATTCAGCCAATGCCGAGCTGGTCCTTTGAGTTTTAGTGGGAGGTACTTGATGGCATGTAGATCATCACCGCGAGCGATGTGGATGTGGAGGAGGAAATCCTCGATCCATACCGCGGGATCTGTTGTACCATCATATGATTCAATATTTACGGGTTTAAAACCCTCTGGGAATTCGTGATCCATTACTTCATCGGTGAAGCATAGGGGGTGTGCGGCACCTCTGTGCCGGGCTATATCACGACGCAGTTCATATGAGTCTTGTCTGCTGTGTTCGGCCCAGCCGGATTTGCTTTTGGTGTATCCGGCGTGACGGTCATCGTCCCGCGTTGGTGCGCGCCCCCGTGATCCGTAGACCGATCTTGTATGTTTTGCCTTGTTTTCCAATACGTCTCGCAGGTCCCGCGTATTGCCCCGGGCCTTGGTATTTTTGTTTGAGTGGCGGCAGGGTGCGGGCTGTACTTCAGGCTGAAATGCCTCTCTGTCTCGGCCACGAGGTGGCCGATCAGCCGCATCATACGCTGGTGATGTAGGTTTCAATGCTTCCTCCTCGAGTTGAGGTAGCAACCGGCGCTTTGGATAACTCTTTGTTGGGCGCTCGAATTCGTATTCCTTGGCTGCCAGGACTTTGGTCCATCTATCCGCTAGCAGATCTTGATCAGCTCGAAGCTGTTGTTGCTTTTTCTTCAGGCTGTTTGCTGTGGCTATAAGCCGGCGTTTGAAGCGCTCCTGCTCGACGGGATCCTCAGGCACGATAAATTCTTCGTTGCCGAGGCTCACTTCGTCTTCGGAGTGAGGCATGGTCATCCTCTGATTCTCCGTTTGCGGCCTGTTCTGGAGGGCTAGCTTGTTCATCCTCTCGCTCGAGGTCTGGCTGGAGGGGATTATCATCGTCTTCGGCACTATCCGGAGCGTTATTGTCTCTTGTGCCAGTATCGCTGCTTTTGCTATGGCGAGACTTAGAGCGGCGTCGCTGACGTCGGTGCTTGGGTTGCTTCTTGGAGGGATTATCCTCCGTTGTCTTATCGCCATCCCCTTCTTTGGGGGTGTCCACCATGTATATATCATATGATGAGGTGGCAGTCCAGTGCCCTGTGGGCGGTGGTTCCTGTTCGTCTCCTGCATCGTCGTCCATACCGTCGATGTATTCGAACTCGAAGTTGAGCATGTCGGTTAAATCATCGACAGTGGCTACTAAGTGGGTGGTGGATGGGGAGCAAATTTCTTCGTCGTCCGCGTCCCATTCTAGCCGGACATAGTTCGGCCAAGGTTCTCCTGACAAAGAGAGAGACCTTAATGAATTTAGCACATTGCCAAAAGTCAAGTGTTGAAAGATATCCGCGGAGGTAAACTCCATGATCGGTGCCCAATCGGATTTGATAGGCACGGACGCAAGCTGCTCGGACCCCGTGGCCGGGGACGAATCCAATGGTTCGGCAACATGGCTCTCGTAGGAGGTGAAGTCAGTATTCGGCTCTATCGCCACTGAGAGTGCGGCCTCCGTGGCGGGGTCTATCCACCCGTCCTCAGATGGCGCAATTTGTTCCGGATTGAGGGCCGGAGAAGTTGCAGGTGTGATCTCCCGAACACTGTTCGACGGCAGAGTTAAGTCATGCTTGTCGTGATTGTGCGGCACACCCGACATGGGTTTGAATCCGTCGAAGATCAAGTCTCCGTGGATGTCGGCAGTATAGTTCAAGTTTCCGAACGTGACCTGATGGCCAGGGGCGTAGCTCTCGATCTGCTCCAGATGGCCAAGCGATCTGGCCCGCAATACGAAGCCGCCGAATACGAAGATCTGTCCGGGGAGAAAAACCTCACCCTGGATCGCATTGTTGCCGATGATTGAAGGAGCCATCAAGCCTTATGGTGATGGCACAGTGGAACTCTCAATGAAAGCACCAATGTCGGTGTCAAAACCGGCGGATCTCGGGTAGGGGGTCCCGAACTGTGCGTCTAAGGTGGATGGTAACAGGAGGCGGGGGACACGATGTTTACCCAGGTTCGGGCCCTCTCGATGGAGGTAATACCCTACTTCCTGCTTGATTGATCTTGATGATATGAGTATTACAAGAGTTGATCTACCACGAGATCGTAGAGGCTAAACACTAGAAGCTAGCCTATGGTATGATTCTTGTCGTCCTAGGACTAACCCCTCCGGTTTATATAGACACCAGAGGGGGCTAGGGTTACACATAGTCGGTTACAAGGGAGGAGATCTACATATCCGTATTGCCAAGCTTGCATTACACGCCAAGGAGAGTCCCATCCGGACACGGGTCAAAGTCTTCAATCTAGTATCTTCATAGTCCAACAGTCCGGCCAAAGGATATAGTCCGGCTGTCCGAGGACCCCCTAATCCAGGACTCCCTCACTCCCTCCGGTCCTCTTTTGTCTGCGCATAACTTTTTTCAGTATTTCTCTAATTAGTCTGCGTATATACCCTTTTGCATGCGCCCATTTCCCTCCATTCCCCACATTCACAACATTAATTAGCGTACGCATGAGCAGCTGCAGCCAGACTCCAGCCAATAAACAGCAGCATGCAAGTGGGCCACTCTGTGCGCATGGGATAGAGAAAAGGCAACCAAAGAGCCCATCCAATCCATTGCATGCAGCCGTCAAACCACCGCACCTCTCCTCATGCATGCGCATAACTTCTCCCATTTACTTCTCCATCGGGAACTGATTTTCCTCGGCTTTTTCACTACTCCTTGATCTTCATTTGCATTCAAACCACACTGCATTCACATTGTTTTAATCTCTTCACATCCTCCTAGAGTAATTCCGAAGCCCCTATAAATAATCTTCTTCTTCAGTTAGACTAGCCATCTAATCCTGATTCTCCAAACCATAGCCCTCCGGTCCAGCAGTTCCAAATGGCGAAAGAGATCGAGATGGAGGTTTTTAGCGTCCAACATGTCCTCGTCGAAGGCTCGTTGAGCATAGTTGCCACAGTCACCGACCACCCAAGGGTTGTTCGGAAGTGGATCAACAATGTATCCAACTCCCTCCAAAAGGTGGCGATGAATGTCATCGGTCTCGACGCAGAGTACACGGAGCGTGCCACTGGGAAGATCCAACGCGCCGCTGTCCTTCAACTGTGCCTTGAAGATGATGTTTTGGTGTACCACATCATACACGTGCCCTCCATACCAAGTGAGCTTCACGATTTCTTGTCTCGGGAGGACATATACTTCTATGGGGCAGCCATCGCAGGGGACAAACAGAAGTTGGAGCCGTACAACCTTGATTTGAAAAGCATCGCTGACCTAGAAACCAGAATAAAAATTCATGTAGAGGATTGTGATAAACCGACACCATCCCTATTCGACGTAGCAAATTTTGTGCTAGGAACAAATCTTCAGAAGGGTGACGAGACGCTGGCATTAAGGTCGTCTGGATGGGAGAATTATCCCTTGACGTATGAGCGGATAAAATATGCTGCCCTCGATGCCCGTGTGAGTTTCGAGATAGCTGCAAGATCCAGAGAGCTTGTTGCGAAGCCGTCTCCCACAGAAAATGAGAACAAGAAGAAGAAGAAGAAGAAGAAGATGCTGCACCAGCAGCAGGGCATTATGGATGGATGAACTATTTCCTCTCTTGTAAAAAAATATTCCCTCTCTATGTATATTGAGATAGATGGACTATTTCGATGGTGTGCATGTCTTTGGAACAAGTAGTAGCGTGGGTCCGCTTGACTATAAGGAACTATTTATCCGCCTAGCTTTCTCTACTACTCCTTCCAGTGATCGGTATGCAATGCATGTGTCCGTACACATGACAGCTTGTCCATGGAAGTTCAACTACGGCGACCATCACGTTTCATCCACTGCAACTCGCGATTCCCACGACGCCGCTCCAACCCACAGCACCACGTCCCCCGACGTGCGCCTCACCCCTCTCTGCCGCACCGCCCCTCTGCCTTTGTGTGCATGACATGTGGGCCACCTTAAATGCGGCGAGAATCAAGTTTCTACCACAGCCACACGCGATTCCCACGACGCCGCACGAACCCATGACACCACACTTCCCGCACCATCGAATTTTCATCCAGCGGCTGTGACACATTTCGTCTCGGGCATCAATCCTCAGCTGGAGTACTTCTGTACTATAGGTAGTACCCGCCGGTGTGGCCATCTACGCCTCGTAACGCCCCGACGCCCAGCTGTGGCACCCTCGCCACGGCCACGCCACCACCGACCAGTTCATCTCGAACGAGTGAGTCGCGAACCACACCACCACCATGAGAATGACATGTGGGCCAGCCACATTTAAGGTCCGCATGTCATTGACTCATAGGACGGGCACTAAGCCACTGAATTTCGGTCCCGTGGGCCCCGAGAGGGAAATGTAACTCCCGCGGCAGGCCTTGTGGTGCTCCCGCAGTACGAGCTCGTGCCAAACCCGGAATTTGTTTCTTACTACTACCAACTACTAGTAAGGTACACGTGCATTGCATGCATGAGATTCTGGTGGTTTTTGCATTATGCTTCTACATGTGGAGTCTTCTAGATTCTACATGTGGCAAAATCTGGTGGAATGTAGATGATATCCAACGGCCGGTAGTGCTCAGATTTTCCATCTTTGTACCGTCGGATTGGCTTCATCCAACGACCAACTTTCAAAATTATGGTTTGGTTTGCAGCCTAAGGTTGCCACGCCTAAGCTTAGGCGTGCCACAAGTGTCTTTGGTTGCGTTCTCGTCTCAGCATAGTTGTTCCCTCTTCATTGTGACACCCAAAATTTCATTTGGACTTTTCAAAAATTTTAATTGACTTGAGGGAGGTGATTTAAATTTTTCCTTCAAAAGAACCCTCCCTTTCAAAATATTTTCATGACAAGAGTTTTATTTGGTTTCACCCAAAACTTGTTTTTGGTCTTGGAGGTTCTTGTTTTTATTTGGACTCAAACCAAAATGCTTTTCACTTGGGAAAAATGCCTTTTGAAAATACTCTATGGCTTTTGGAATAACCCTTTACCACTTTCAACAAATCCCTCTTGCCATGGCCTTAGTGCAAATCCACTCTCCTAAACCTTCCCTCATCTTTGGATCATGTTTTGCTCAAATCCAGCAAGTTGGACCTCCCTATATGATTTTTTTCCATTTAATCTTATCAAAACATTTTTCTGCCCTCTATTCTAGCCCTTGGAGATTTACAAAGGAACTACCATTTCTGTTTTGATTTTTGCCCCCAAACCAATTCCCCTTCCTATTCCTTTGAACCCTCAACCAAGATCCATGAAGATCCACTGGTCTTCAGTTCAAAGTTTTCAAACTATCCTTGCTGCAAGTTTGGACCAGATTTGTCAATTTTGATGAAATTCATTCAAATCCTTCTCCAAAAATTCTGAGTAAAATCAGGCAGCCTCTGGGCGCATTGAGAGGTCACCTCACCAAGTCCCAGCCCCAGGAAAATTTTTCTTCACACCAAATCATTCTGTCGAACACCTGCAGTGCTTTGTCAATGTCAAGTTCAGAAATTCAGAGAACAGTTCAGTGGTCTATTGTCGTTTTCTTTAGAACTTGTTGTCGATCTCGACAGTGCCCCGATGTCTCCTTGCTCCCCGTCCCCTCCCCCTTGTTCCTGCACCACACGAACGCCTGGCAGCTTGCGGACGTCGGCGACGAGCAGCAGGAGGTGCGCCGCCCCGTGACCGACACCAGCGGCGGCTTTGCGGCCGCCAGAGAGAAGCGCAGCGGAGACGGCGCCACCCAGCGCCGCCCAAGCCACCGGAGGCCGCCGCGTGGCCACCCACTCCCCCGTGCGCGCTGCCACTCTCGTCGTGAACCGCTGGGCGCGGAGCGCGCTCTCTGCCGTCGTCGTGCCCGTGCAGCCACCCCACCGTGGACCGGCGCCATTACGCCAAGACCGACCGGGATTAGCAAGGGAACGGCACCAGTACACATCACTGATGCTGTCTGGCCACCTAAACCCCCTGCCAGTCCACTGCCTTGCCGTAATTGCTCGCCGGAGATTCTCCGTTCATGGCCACCCCCTCGATCCGCCTATAAATAGAGGCCCCGAGCTCCAGCTAGTGCCCACACCACCTCTACACTCCACCAAGACCCTGCCTAGCCACTGGAAGAGCTCCGAGGAAGTCTCCTTCCTCGACTCCGGCCGCCGCGACCCGCCACGGGATCCAGCTCGATTCGCTCCTGTGCGTGCACCTCTGCCTCCCATCTCTTGCCAGTAGCTTCCCTATGCATCCACTCGCCTGACCCGCGCTTCAATTCGGAGTTTGCAGCACCCACCGGAGTTCTCCACCATCACCCGAGCCGCCGTCCGCCGGAGAAAGTGTCGCCGTCGACGTGGTGCTCTCCGTCGCTCGAGTCCACCACCCACCGACGCGGAAAGACACGCTGAAGCTCTTGGTACACTCCGATCTCCCTGTCTCGCCGTGGTTCGACGCTGGCGACCACCGCAGTCTTCGGGCGCCGGCGAGCTTTTTAAACCTGACATGTGGACCCCCCTGTCAGCCTCTATTCTCTTCTCCCTCGAACCGTTTTCTGTTGGCGCCTTCGGGCAGAGTACGTTTCCTCTGTGGGCTTGCGCATTCTTATTCGAACCGTTTTTTGCTTTCTCAGTTAAACCCCTGGAACTTTTCTGTTTCATTACAGATGAGTCCCTGGACAGAAACCTTAATAACTTTTAAATAAAAAGTGGTTTTTGAGTGATTCTTTTCCTGACAGTCTTAAAAATTTGTCTAGTTTTTTATGGGATTTATTTGCAAAATTTTTGGAGAAGTTTTTATGCACGCGTTGGTTTTCACCTTAGTGCCCGTTTTCGTTATGCCGTAGGTTCCGGGAGAGGTGACGGAGCCGTGAACTTCGCCGAGCTAGACTCCGACTTCTCCGAACCAGGCAAGCATGTTTGAACCTTTGATATGATAGATGCTTTGCATGTTTGCATGAGAGTTTTTGCGTGGCAGATGAGTGTCAGTAAGTACCTCGTTGCTTGTGAGGCAACTACCCGCATGTTCCAAAGTTGCGATGATCTCTGGTGAGAGATGGCCTAATCATGTGGTGACATGAAGGGCAGCAAGGTGGTACTGTTGTAGCATACCAGCCTTGCGTCATCCGACAAATTCCGACGTTAACGTGGACGGAGTCACGTTATCATTCTTTTCCCTTCCGTACTACCACATGTTTCTTTTGCCAGGATGCGGTCTAGTAAGTTGGTAACCTCTTTCCATGTACACACCAAACAGAGGGCCGGGATGATGGTTCCATGGCCCTGGATTAAAGCCAGTCATCCGGTCAGGGGGCATGGGTGTTTCCGGTTGGGACCGAGAGGGGGGGCACCCCCTTAGAGCGCGCGTATAGAAATTTGATCCCATGCTACGCGAGGTTGTAGCCTCCCCGTCTCAAGGTTTTGCTTGAACGTTGCCGAGGGTGATCCCTGGCTTCGGAATGTTGAATGGGTGTGTACTGGTTAGACGTGTTTCTTCCAAAACACCGTAGACGGAACTAGTCCCCGTGACTACTGAAATCCGTTGGCTGTGGTTAAAGTACAACTCTGCAGAGTCAAATCCTTTCGAGTCATCGTATCCATGATCTAGTATCGTGCTCAGTATACCCATATCTATCCTCGTGGAAATTTTACCCCCGGAGGACAAGCTCAAGTGGTAAACCCGGTTTGATTGTTATTCCTGCGGATGGACTAACCTTATGTTTGTCTCGTACTCGTAATAATTTATGTTCTCGAGCTACTGAATTATTGAGCTACAGTATAAGCCCTTTATGTGATGTCGCTCAGACGTCCGACTGTGGCATGTTTGTCTTTCATTTTCTGTTATAAGCCCTTTATGTGGTGTCGCCCCGACGCCCGACTGTGGCATTATTATACTTGCAGTTTCCTCTCGAGGAGTCATTCGGACCCTCGTTTGGCACCAGCATTATTATTCTTGCAGTTTCCTCTCGAGGAGTCATTCAGACCCTCGTTTGGCACCAGTATTATTATTCTTGCAATTTCCTCTTGAGGAGTCATTCAGACCCTCGTTTGGCACCCAGTATTTATTTTGGGATTTCGGGAGGACTATCGCCCGACTTCTCGGTTATTTTTCCATGCATTTTGTCTCTATGTCTGAATGCACTTGTTATCTGTTCATATGCTTCATGTTTACATTTGTTATATCTTATGTCCGAACCGTCTTGCGAGTACTTTCATAGTACTCACCTGGCTTGTTGTTTTGGCCAGATGTTGACGAAGGTGATCTGTTGGATGAAGAGTTTGATAGTGCGTCCGACGCCTAGAGGAGTCCCAGTCAGTCTTGTGCGATCCCGGATTTTGGTCACCTGTTTTATTCACGCTTCCGCCACCCGCAATAAGTCTCCTCGAGCCTCACTCCGACGTTCGAAGAGCTGTAGTTTTCAGGAGTCATATCACCCACCCCGCTGTGATATTTCCACCACCGTTGTTATCGTGAGTTAGTAGTTATGCCACCCTATCCGCCGTTATGTTTTATCGGCATAATTCGTAATAAATTGTTGAGCAGTCTCCGCTCAACCTTGTATTATGTTTAGTACTCCTGGTATTTTTCTTCTGTGACCAAGATATTGTCTACCAGTGAGAAGGAATTCTTCTTTACTGGTCCGTAAAAGGGATTGGTCTCTCAATAAATAATTTTATTGAAAAACCGGTCGTGACAAGCTTGGTATCAGAGTCAGGCTGACTGTAGGAAGCCACTAGGTGCGATTGCTAATCGGTTATTAGTGTCTTTTGTGCTTTTTCAGCATTTTTGCAATTGTAGCTATTTTCTGTTGGTCATCATAAATTTATGACATGACTACTCAGAATTTTTGCCTACTTTTGTAGATGGCTGGCAGCAACTGCGAGACTCGAGTGTTCACGAACGTGCCCGAGGGGTTTGTCATGAATGAAGTTCAACCATGGAGTCTTCTAGATTCTACATGTGGCAGAAGCTGGTGGAATGTAGATGATATCCAACGGCCAGTAGTGCTCGGATTTTCCATCTTTGTACCACTGGATTGGCTTCATCCAATGACCAACTTTCAAAGTAATTCACACACTATATAGGGAGTATAGATATATATGTGCCGGCCCGTTGCAATGGATCCAAAGTATATATGTTTAGTGGAGTGCACTCTAAACACATTATCTATTTATTTTTGTCTAACCTTTCATAGCCATGCAACCAAGCCACATAAGCTTCATGGGTGCCCCCCACATCATATTATTCATACTAGATTGACAGAAAAAAAGTTAAATCACCCAAAACAAGATCTTCCCTTTTTTGTTCCTACGATGCTGTGCCGTGCACGCACCTACTAGTTGTATAGTACAAACTTGGTACTAGTAGGAGTAGAGTAGTACGGAATGCTCCTACTCTATCAACGAGCCCCATCTGACACCGAATTTCTTGGCTTCCGTGCTACAGCTAGATCTTCCCCTCGTTTCTATTTTCCAACCCGGCGGCGGGCGGGGTGCGGTTTGCCAATAGTCGGTTTGCTCAACGGCGGTCCCGCATGAAAGTGAAAAGGCTAGGAAACAATCCTTCCCTAAGCTATGTGTCGTGCCGGACGGGCCGTGGAGTACTCTCGATTCCCGGGCGTGTGGGGGGGGGGAGTGTGACGCGAACGCGGCAGGCCTTTTCAGCAATGTGCCCGTGCATTGCGACGGATCCAAAGTAGTAGAATAGTAGTACTTGTTCACAAACTTGAAAGAAATCACTCTTGTTTTGATATACTCCTAATATATTACTCCCTCCGTTCCTAAATATTTGACTTTTTAGAGATTTCAAATGGACTATCACATACTGATTATATAGACATATTTTGAAGTGTAGATTCACTCATTTTTCTCCGTATGTAGTCACTTATTGAAATCTCTATAAAGACAAATATATAGGAACGGAGGGAGTACTTTTCACTCAAAATATATTTCTCAGGCTGTTTTGATGAGGTGAGGGAGGGATGTGGTTGCTTTCAAGATAATAAGGGGTTTTCTGCAAATTGGAGTAGAGAAGTGGGCTATTATTGCAAAAATGCCACAACTTACCTCACAGCCGTTAGATGCAGATCTAATGGTCAGAAACGACGGATGGCAGACACACCACCATCACCAACTGAGTCTTTTATAGGAGTAGGAGTAGAGAAACATGTATAAATTGTAACATTTTGGTTCTGCTCCTTGGCACGATCGATAGATAGAAATAACTATTGGAAACGCTAGGGCGGGGCTATTTCTGCCAGATAAGCAGGGTACGTAGTAGCTCGGTTGGCACATCGTCGGTTTGGTCACACACGGTCCGACATGTTCTAGTGCTTCTAGCAAGATGCCCGCGTGTTGCATGAAGTTGATGGAAAAGGTAAGCACAACTTATAAATTGACGGATGGAGTACTAGTTACAGTGATGCATATAATTAAGCAAAGGGATCACACATGTCGGTATTGACTGGAACGAGAATGCAACAACACAATAAGAATTAAGGCCACGATGATGATGTGATCGCAGTGGTGGTTACAGAAGGCAAGAAGAAAGATGCATCCATCAATGTATGGCCTCCTCCTCCTCAACTTAGTGCGTCGGGCCATCGACCGGCGGCTAAGGAGCGGCAGCTTTTGTGGCGAGGTCGAGGTGCTTCTCAGCAAAGGCATCCAAGGCTTCCAGCCGGTTGAGGAAGGCCAACGTCGTAGCATCCTCACTGGCCATGTAGATACCTATGTACACGATTTGCTCGTACACATGGATGTGTAGGTCGACGAATTCTTGCAGGGCGAGGCGCCTCGCGGCGAGCGCGACCTCCAGGTGGACATTCTTCGTGGCGTCGGCGGGCAGTCGCAGGGCCACCAGTGCTTGAAAGAGGTTCCGGCCATGGAGGCCGATTAGGGTGGCAGGCAATGAGGAGCCCGGGCGCGCGGGCTGGAGGAGTACGGTGATGTCGTCCGCGAGCTTCTTGAGGACGGTGAACTTGTTGGTGGTGGCAACGATCATCTGGTCCAACTGAGAGTCGTAGTTGGTGTCGACGGCGACCATCCACCAGCCGGTCTCCAACACCGTCTGGAGACGATCCTCGGCGCCATGCCGCAGGCCGACGTCGTGGACCATTTGGCACAGCCACTGGCCGCTCGCTCGCATTGCCACCATGGGTCTGGAGTGAGCTCTTTTGCGCTTAGTGTAGGTGCTTAGGCAAATGCTTAGGTGCGTTCGATGTGGTAGATGCATTGGAATGGAGGGGCGCCTTTATATGAGGGCAAACTGCGTTTCATTCACATCGTGCAACCTCTTTTCCCGGTCCTCCTCCCATTACTTCCCTCATGCATTAATTGAAGGAGGATGCATTGGCCGTTCAACATTTTGGGAACCGCTACTCCCTCGCTCGTCTGCATTAAAGCCGTATCGGGAACTGCGCCGCCCGCTGTCAAATCGAATAGTACTGTGACGCCCGGCTGACCACGCCTCCTCGCCTCCGTCAAACCCCTCCGTTAAACCCGCATGCAAACCGAGAAACCTACTCTGGCCACACGTCCGTTCATGTCACAACCCTAGTCAGTGTTGCATTAGAGTGATGCATCATGTTTAATTTTTTCCTAGAAAGTTGAAATGGGGATGACAGAAACCCCCAGCACCACTTAGACCAACTAGGGTTTACTAAAATCCTTTTCCATGAACCTGAAATGCCCTTCTAAAATGTTCATCATCTTTGCCTTGGTCTAGAACCTCTGCCAAATTTGGTTCACATTTTTCTAGGACACATAAGGTCACTGAATTAAATCATATGCTATTTGCAATTGGGCATTTAAATGCTATATAATATTTTAATTGCTCAATTAATTCTGAACTTAAGTGAGGGCTGTTGCGAATATTCTAAACAGAGCCCACAATTATTTTCAGGATTTTTGGAAACGTTTTGGTATTTTTAATAAAGCACAGAAGTTACAGAAAACTAGAAAAACATTAACAGAAAACTGAGAGAGAAGGAAACTAACCTGGCCCAGCTTACCTGCACTGTAGCTGGCTCAGCCCAGTTGGCCCAAGATGCCAGTCATCTTCGACACCACCGACCGAAGCAGCTGCGTGC
The DNA here is from genome assembly GCF_002575655.3 of Aegilops tauschii subsp. strangulata. Taxonomy (NCBI): domain Eukaryota; kingdom Viridiplantae; phylum Streptophyta; class Magnoliopsida; order Poales; family Poaceae; genus Aegilops; species Aegilops tauschii. The sequence continues at coordinate 100,824,168 of NC_053035.3, read as the reverse complement.
TGGACGCGCGCGCGCGTCGACGCCACCTCCTGCTTCGTGCTGGAGGCTCATCCTCCTCCCTGTCCCCGCGCCTGGAGACGCCCTCGATCCCCTCTGTCCCTCCCCCTTCCCTAGCCCTCTCCTCCCCGCCATCGCTCGTCCCCGAGCTCAGTCAGGAGCAGCCATGGCCGCCACCCGTTGTCCTCGCGGCCACCAGCCAACCCTCGCTGCCCAAACGTACCCCCGAGCTTCGCCCCCATGCCCAGTTCTCCCCGCCGAAGCCCACGTCCTCGGAAGCGCAGCAACATCGCCATCGGGCTCCTCCTCATCCTCGGATGCCGACGACCACCGCCGTCGATTTTCTCCGTCCAGTGCGCCCCATCCTTGCTGTCGCCTCTGCTAGAACCGCCGTGAGCCACCGCCCCTTCTCACTCTCTCTTCCCGCGAAACCGCCCTCTAGTGAAGTTCCCGCCGTGGCTAAGCTTCGGCCGCCGCCGTAGCTCACCGCCGGCGTTGTTTCCGGCCACCCCGCGGCCACCCGTCTGGTCCTTTGGATGCGGACGAGCGAGAGGCCCTCCCTGGTGCCAGCAGCGCGACGAACTGCCGTCCCTAACGCGAGTCCGGCGAGCTCTCGCCGTCGGTTTGGTCATCGCCGGCGTAGATCCGGTGATGATGGCGTGGCCGCTTAATTAGGGTTTAATCACCTAGTTAATTAACCACAGTGACACAGACAGCTGGGCCCCGCGCCCTTAATTAACCACAATTTATTCCCTGTTTAGTTTAGATTAATCCGGTGGCCCCACGCGTCAGCTTTGACCTTGCTGACGTGGCCGTTGACCAGGCCACCTGTCAGCTACACAAACCAGCCCTGTGTCACTAACGTGCGGACCCCACTTGTCAGGTTTGACCTGGACGGCGCCTGTTGACCTGCTGAGGCCAGCATGACGCAATGGTGACGCAGTAATAGGTTTTTCTGGATTTGTTCTTACTCAGGAAATTCCAGAAAATAGTGCTAACTTCTAAAAATCATAGAAATTAATCTGTAACTCCAAATGCAAAGATTTATATATAAAAATGATCAGAAAAATCCAATCTATCCATCTGTACTGATTTCATGCATGTTAAAGCAACTTAACCCTTCTTTTATATCAAAACTTGATAAAGCACTATTTAAATTCATAAGATGAGTTTGGGGTTGAACCTTTGGTTCAAAATGGCTCAAACCCATCTGGTTGTAGTTGCATTAGCCCAACACACTCATTTTGCCATGTCATGTGCATGCATCATATTCTTGCATATCGCCATGTATTGATTGTGTTACCAGTATAATCTCCGTGGTAGGTTCTACTCCCGAGGATATTCACGAGTATCCAGTTGAAGGGCAGTACCCCTCGACCACTCTGTTAGGCAAGCAAAAACCCCTTGTTCATTTTGATACAATCCCACTCTCTTGCTCCTGCTCTCTTTTACTGCATTAGGACAACAACAATTCAACTGTTACATGCTGCGGTAGTTGAACCCCTTTCCTCAGCATGACCTGTCATTGCCACAGTAAATAGATGAAACCCACTAGCATGAGTAGGAGTTGTTTGAGCCATGATGTGCCTACTCATTCATGCTTGTTGTCATGCCTGCTACTGCTCAAAGTTGAGTGAGGTCTGATTCATCGGGGATGAATTGGAATGTGGTGAACATGTCTTACTGTTGAGAGCTAAGAGTATGAACACGATTTGGTAAAGGTAGCGGTGAGAGGCCATGTAGGAGTACATTGTGGGTTGTCTCATTGAAACTGTCCTCAGGAACTGAGTTCTGTGTTTGTGATCCATGAACAGTTACTACCACGCATTGGAATGCTTAAGTGCCCCTCTCGGCTTATTAACCGCCTCGATCTCTGTCCAGGAGTTGCAACTAGTTTCTGTTGTTTGTAGGTAGTGCTAGTAGTCTACCAAGTGGCACCCGGTACAGGTGGGATTGGGACAGACTAGGTGCAGTGGCACGGTGTACCAAGTGGCACCCGAATGGTGGGCTTGGGAACCCTGCTCACATCATTTGGGTCCGTGAGCGACACCCCGGCCGGATCTCCTTGCGGATGGAACCGAATAGGCGATAAACCTAGACTAGAGACTTGTGTGGTTAGTCAGGTCATGGCCGACTCCCTCGCCAGGCTTCCGCTCGAAGGTTGCCGAGATACACGACGTGTACATGGTGGTAAGTGGCGAGAGCGTATGTGAAGAAGTACACCCCTGCAGGGTTAACATGATCTATTCGATTAGCCGTGTCCGCGGTAAGGGACTTCTGGGTTGCCTGTATAGTTCATAGACAAGTGAAAGTGGATACCCTAAAATGCGCAAGGTAAGCGTGAGTGCTATGGATGGCGTTCTCGTAGGGAGACAGGAGCGAATATGTGGACTCGTGTGCGCCACCTCAAAAGAGTTACTTGCAGTCGTAGTTCAGGATAGCCACTGAGTCAAAGCTGGCTTGCTGCAGTCAAACTCCACCACCCCTTTGTTGATACCGATGCATATGTAGTTAGTTTTGATGTAAGTCTTGCTGGGTACATTTGTACTCACGTTTGCTTAATTTATGTTTTTGCAGAGAGACTTCAGTCTCGCTAGTAGTTCCGCGTGGACTTCAACGTTTAGCTTGCTACCTCAGCTATGATCTTGTACCCTTGGGAGGGTCTTGTAGATAGTCAGGCTTCTCAGCCTTTTTCATTTGTAGTTGTCTGTACTCAGACATGTTTAAGCTTCCACAGGTGCTTATTGCTTGTATGACTTGAATGCTGGGTCATGAGACCCATGTTTGTAATATCTGACTCTTCGGAGCCTTATGAATAAATACTTTGAGTCGTAGAGTTTTGTTGTGATGCCATGTTGTATTTACACATACCGAGCATATTGTGTGTATGATTGAAATGCTTGGTATGTGTGGGATCCGACGACCTAGTTGTCTATCCTTGGTAGCCTCTCTTATGGGGAAATGTAGTCTAGTGCTTCCACTGAGCCATGGTAGTCTGCTACAGCCTGGTTTATCGGAGTCCTGTTAGCCCAGTTGCTACTGCTCTAGAACACTTAGACTGGCCGGCATGTGTCCTTCTTTGATCCTGTGTCTGTCCCTTCGGGGAAATGTCACGCGGTGTCTTTCGGAGTCCTGTTAGCCTGCTATAGCCCGGATTCCCAGAGTCCTGCTAGCCCAGTTGCTGCAGCCCGAATTCACTCGCTAATGACCGACACGTTCGTTGCTGGGTCATGTATGCCTGTCCCTAGATGTTAGTGCCACTTTGGGTTCACGACTAGTCATGTCGGCCCGGGTTCTCTGTCATATGGATGCTAGCGACACTATCTTATACGTGAGCCAAAAGGCGCAAACGGTCCCGGGCCAGGTAAGGTGGCACCCGTGGGAATACCGTGCGTGAGGCCGAAAGTGATATGATGTGTTACATGCTAGATCAGTGTGACTTAGGATCGGGGTCCTGACAGCTTTGGTATCAGAGCCTGACTGCCTGTAGGATTACCAAGCCAAACTGGTCGAAGTTGAGTCTAGAAATGCTTTAGTTATATAAGGGAATTGATTGTGGAATGGAACGTAAGGCTCTTTTTACTCCTTATACCTTATGTCCTTCTGATCTGAGTCATCATATCGTTCCTACGGGGTTAAGAACTAGGCTTCTCATCTTTCTATCAGGTTCACGTGTTACTAATCCGTAGACTTATAGGATTGTTGGTTTCAAGCCTCAATTCAGTTCCTACTATTTCCGTGTGTTGACAGTTGATCTCGGAACCTTAATATTGTGATGTTGAGTGGTTATGCCACCATTTTGCAAGATGTCTCAAATATTTTTGAGCATTTACAGCCATTATGTTGTCCGAGTCATCCCAGGTTTCTAAATAGTCTGATGCATTTGCAAATCCCTTCTTTTCGTTCTCAATGTTCCTTTGGGCCAGATTAACCACACTAATCGCCGAGTTGAGGTACTCTGTTGCCTCGGCATATATGTTGAAGCCATTATTATGACCCTAGGTGTCTTAGCGAACCACTCAGTAATCTAGCAATGCTTTGTATCCTCCGTGTGATGATTCTGGCCATTATTCTTCAAAGCATCTTGTGATGTTATTTAGTTGGTAGGTATTCTATTTCTGGGTTCTCGAACCCAAGATTCACTCTACTTACTTCATGTTGATAGTGTTTGCTTGTTCCTTTAGGGTATTAGTAACCTTTGTGATAGTCCTCAAGCTCCGTGGTATTTCCTTCTTCCAAATACCATGAACTGCTTATGGCAGAAGTTCTTTTGAACCAAAATATCACAACCAGAGTGCTCTTGATGAGTTCTCCATTCTACATTGTGAATCTGCCAGTTCTACCTTTCTGGATGGGTTATCCGGAAGAAATGTTGAGCTTTGCTCGACATACTAATCTATGCATCCACAACTCAGAAAGTTATATGTTCCTTTTAGTTGTCCCTCTCTTTAGTTGAATCCTGATCTCTGTCTATCATTTGATAATCAAGAGCATGTCATGCATTCATGCTCATCGATACCTCATATTCTTGTGGTCTGTCAAGCCATTCTATTCCAGAATGACTAGGAGAAACAAACTCCAGTACCTCATCCATTTCTAGGATTGGGTCAAAGTAGTTGTATTCCACAGATCAAAATGCCAATCCAGTTTTTGTTCTGTTCTACCTTGGAGTATTACCATCTTTATATCAAGAATGTCATGGGAATTGGACACCATCTTATGAATTCTTGGTACAATGATACTTCTCGCCATCATTATTCGTTCCTCGGTCTCTGTTTTGTTGTGACCTGAATGTCGACAAGTGATCCGTGATGTGTGAAATGAATACTCCTAGCAACCCCGTTGCTCGGTAGTTAAAGGACAAAACTTCATTCTTAGCGTGTTGGTTATTCAATCATCATCCTGAGATTGATCGTGTTACCTAGTCCATTTTTCCCGGTGCACTCCTCGATCAATGAGTTAGGATTGTGCCAATCCCTCGCTCTTTAGATCATATCGTCTTGCCTTGAAAAGCAAGATTGTTCTCGAGCTTCATAACATATCGGTGGCCCGTGATTTTCCGAATATCTTCTTGGAAGTATCACTAGGCTGTCCCTGACCGTTATGTTAAGTTTGTGATCAAGTTGGTTTTCCTATAAACCACCCCTTCTCCAAGAATCCGTTTTGGATATCCTTGAGCTAGTTGGTTAAGCTAAACAACAACTTGGAGAGTTGGAAGATAGAAGCTTTTCCTGACTTAGTTCATTCCAGGGGATATCTTTTGTGTGTGTTGAAGAAAGATGATATCTTCATCAGTTGATCTCCGTGATCAATTGTTGGACCTATTGTCTTGTAAAAACTTTGATTTGAGTGTGGGCTATCGTCAAACCAAAGCAGAACCAACGATGTTCGTAATGTTGTCTTACTCGTGGTTGTTTCCTAGAGAATACACAGTTATATCGCTTGGTCTGACCAATGCTATCATCTTGTTCACATAGTTATGGAACTCCATTTGTATGGAAACCTGGATGAATTGTTGTTGAGCCCATCGACAACATCCTTATCCTATCCATGATTTTGTTGAACATTAAGCTAGTGTTGGAAACTTTTGAAGGCATCTCTTCATGCTAGCTCATGAAGCACATGTTCGGATGAAAGAAGTAACTTCCTCTAATTCATGTGCATTTGATGCAAGTTGCCGCCGTGAACTCGAGAAAGCTTGTTCTTGCCTCCTCTGGAATCATCCCAAGTCAGTCATGCAGGTGCGAAGTATACTATGGTTTGAGAGATTAGCTACCTCCATGCTATATGTGTTCCTAGCACACCAAGCCACTGATTGACTTGTTTAAGGAAAAGAAGTCTAGCGCTCGTAAAGACTTCGAAATCCTTGATGATGGATCCTACCCTGAACTCGATAGTGTTTTATTATAAGACTACTATGTGGTCATTCTTGTCTTGGACACCATGCTCACATGTATGTAGTAGAACCAGCTCATGTTTTGGAGCTTGCTATCGTAGTTCATTTCGCGAGAATCTCACAACGTCATCTCGTCGGTTTGTGTTGCAAACTTTCCTTCCAGACATGCTGAGTCTGGAATATCCTGACGCCACCCAGATCTGAATCTCAGGCAGATATGGTGGTTGGGACGTTCCCAAGAATTATAATATTGGTCTTTTGAACCGTTAAGTGGATGTCATGGCCAACACACTTATCGGGGAGATCCCTTATTGTAGTATCTTGAGTCAGCAATTTGGCCATTCTTCCATGAGGAGTTGGTATGACTTTGTACATAAGTTGTTCCTTATGGGCTCCTTGAGCTCCCGAAGTCAGACCTTTACTTGATGTTCCAAATACCGAATGGTATTGGGTTAAGCTGGTACATCAAGGAGAACATTAGAAGCGGAGTGCTAAATGTCTCTTGGTCGATCATCCAGATTTTGTTCCCTTGGCCTCGCTAAGGTGAAATATGAGAAAGTGTTGTCTTCCTTTGCATCTGCATTCTCCATCACTATTCATCATGGTAGTAAGATGTGTTGCCAGGATCCTCGGCACAGATGTTGGTAAGACCTTGATGAGTATGGAAATGCTCAAGTTCTTGAGAGCACACTCAGTCACTAGGTTATATCCTCGGTATCAATTGGGATGTGCCTCCCGTTTGCCGAGTTGTTCTATAACCATAGTTTCCTTTCTGATCTGAGTATGCCATTTCTTCGAACTCCTTCAAACGATCGTTTGGGAATTGCCTTAGGCTGGTATAGAGAAATTCAATGATCTCTAAATCAAAAGTAATTCTTTTTGCCACTTAAGGGAATATTTGTACGAGCCACCTTCCGTAAGGTGCCCCGCTATGGAATCATGGCAATTATCTCCTCGCTACTTTGAAACCATGCACCATCCTACTCCAGCGTGGGATTGTTGCCTACCAAATTGAACCTTCGTCATATGTTTATTTCCATCCCTCTCGATATGTGTTGTGTCTCAGCTCAAGAGATGTTCCTATGTCTCATTCCGTGAGTTGATCATCAATTGCTCAATCTTTGAGGAGATCAATTCTTCTAAGAGTTACCCTTCCTTCTCGTTGCCTTGTTGAATGGAATCCCTAGAGCAAGACGTCAAGACTAAGATGATGAATGGATCAACATCTTTGAGAAGGGAAATTGTATCCTGAAGTTTGTGAGATTCAGTGCCCCATCTGTCTTCTTACCTCACGTCCTGAATCTCGGGACGAGATTCTTGTTTAGTGGGGGTGAGTTGTCACAACCCTAGTCAGTGTTGCATTAGAGTGATGCATCATGTTTAATTTTTTCCTAGAAAGTTGTAATGGGGATGACAGAAACCCCCAGCACCACTTAAACCAACTATGGTTTACTAAAATCCTTTTCCATGAACCTAAAATGCCCTTCTAAGATGTTCATCATCTTTGCCTTGGTCTAGAACCTCTACCAAATTTGGTTCACATTTTTCTAGGACACATAAGGTCACTGAATTAAATCATATGCTATTTGCAATTGGGCATTTAAATGGTATATAATATTTTAAATGCTCAATTAATTCTGAACTTAAGTGAGGGCTATTGGGAATATTCCAAACAGAGCCCACAATTAGTTTCAGGATTTTTGGAAATGTTTTGGTATTTTTAATAAAGCCCAGAAGTTACAGAAAAATAGAAAAACATTAACAGAAAACTGAGAGAGAAGGAAACAAACCTGGCCCAGCTTACCTGCACTGTAGCTGGCTCAGCCCGCTGGCCCAAGATGCCAGTCATCTTCGACCCCGCCGACCGAAGCAGCTGCGTGCTGGACGCGCGCGCGCTTCGACGCCACCTCCTACTTCGCATTGGATGCTCATCCTCCTCCTTGTCCCCGCGCCTGGAGACGCCCTCGATCCCCTCTGTCCCTCCCCCTTCCCTGGCCCTCTCCTCCCCTCCATCGCTCATCCCCGAGCTCGGTCGGGAGCAGCGATGGCCGCCACCCGTCGTCCTCGTGGCCACCAGCCACCCCTCGCCGCCCAAATGTACCCCCGAGCTTCGCCCCCGTGCCCACTTCTCCCCGCCGAAGCCCACGTCCTCGGAGCAACATCGCCATCGGGCTCCTCCTCATCCTCGGATGCCGACGACCACCACCGTCGATTTGCTCCGTCCAGTGCGCCCCCGTCCTCGCCGTCGCCTCTGCTGGAACCACCATGAGCCACCGCCCCTTCTCCCTCTATCTTCCGCGCGAAACCGCCCTCCAATGAAGTTCCCCGTCATGGCTAAGCTTCAGCCGCCGCCGTAGCTCGCCGCCGGCGTTGTTTCCGGCCACCCCGCAGCCTCCCGTCCGGTCCTTTGGATGCGAACGAGCGAGAGGCCCTCCCTGGTGCCAGCAGCGCGATGAACTGCTGTCCCTAACGCGAGTCCGGCGAGCTTTCGCCGTCGGTTTGGTCATCGCCGGCGTAGATCCAGTGATGATGACATGGCCGCTTAATTAGGGTTTAATCACCCAGTTAATTAACCACAGTAACACAGACAGCTGGGCCCCGCGCCCTTAATTAACCACAATTTATTTCATATTTAGTTTAGATTAATCCGGTGGCCCCACGCGTCAGCTTTGACCCTGCTGACGTGGCCGTTGACCAGGCCACCTGTCAGCTACACAAACCAGCCCTGTGTCACTCACGTGCGGACCCCACTTGTCAGGTTTGACCTGGACGGCGCCTGTTGACCTGCTGAGGTCAGCATGACGCAATGCTGACACAGTAATAGGTTTTTCTGGATTTATTCTTACTCAGGAAATTCCAGAAAATAGTGCTAACTTCTAAAAATCATAGAAATTAATCTGTAACTCCAAATGCAAAGATTTATATATGAAAAATGATCAGAAAAATCCAATCTATCCATCTGTACTGATTTCATGCATGTTAAAGCAACTTAACCCTTCTATTTATATGAAAACATGATAATGCACTATTTAAATTCATAAGATGAGTTTGGGGTTGAACCTTTGGTTCAAAATGGCTCAAACCCACTCTCTCGCTTCTGCTCTCTTTTACTACATTAGGAAAACAACGATTCAACTATTACATGCTGCGGTAGTTGAACCCCTTTTCCTCTGCATGACCTGTCATTGTCACAGTAAATAGATGAAACCCACTAGCAAGAGTGGGAGTTGTTTGAGCCATGATGTGCCTACTCATTCATGCTTGTTGTCATGCCTGCTACTGCTTAGAGTTGAGTCAGGTCTGATTCATCGGGGATGAATTGGAATGTAGTGAACATGTCTTACTGTTGAGAGCTAAGTGTGTGAACACGATTTGGTAAAGGTAGCGGTGAGAGGCCAAGTAGGAGTACATGGTGGGTTGTCTCATTGAAACTGTCCTCAGGAACTGAGTCATGTGTTTGTGATCCATGAACAATTACTACCACGCATTGGAATGCTTAAGTGCCCCTCTCGGCTTATTAACCGCCTCGATCTCTGTCCAGGAGTTGCAACTAGTTTCTGGTGTTTGTAGGTAGTGCTAGTAGTCTACCAAGTGGCACCCGGTACAGGTGGGCTTGGGACAGACTAGGTGCAGTGGCACGGTGTACCAAGTGGCACCCGGATGGTGGGCTTGGGAACCCTGCTCACATCGTTTGGGGCCATGAGCGACACCCCGGCCGGATCTCCTTGCGGATGGAACCCGAATAGGCGATAAACCTGGACTAGAGACTTGCGTGGTTAGTCAGGTCGTGGCCGACTCCCTTGCCAGGCTTCCGCTTGAAGGTTGCCGAGATACACGACGTGTACATGGTGGTAAGTGGCGAGAGCGCGTGTGAAGAAGTACACCCCTGCAGGGTTAACATGATCTATTCGAATAGCCGTGTCCGCGGTAAAGGACTTCTGGGTTGCCTGTATAGTTCATAGACAAGTGAAAGTGGATACCCTAAAATGCGTAAGATAAACGTGAGTGCTATGGATGGCGTTCTCGTAGGGAGACTGGAGCAGATCCATAGTGTTGTATTGATATGGTGAATATGTGGACTCGTGTGTGCCACCTCAAAAGAGTAACTTGCAGTCATAGTTCAGGATAGCCACTGAGTCAAAGCTGGCTTGCTGCAGTCAAACTCCACCACCCCTTTGTTGATACCGATGCATATGTAGTTAGTTCTGATGTAAGTCTTGCCGGGTACATTTGTACTCACGTTTGCTTAATTTATGTTTTTGCAGAGAGACTTCAGTCTCGCTAGTAGTTCCGCGTGGACTTCGACGTTTAGCTTGTTACCTCAGCTACGATCTTGTACCCTTGGGAGGGTCTTGTAGATAGTCAGGCTTCTCAGCCTTTTTCATTTGTATTTGTCTGTACTCAGACATGTTTAAGCTTCCGCAGGTGCTTATTGCTTGTATGACTTGAATGCTGGGTCATGAGACCCATGTTTGTAATATCTGACTCTTCGGAGCCTTATGAATAAATACTTTGAGTCGTAGAGTTTTGTTGTGATGCCATGTTGTATTTACACATACCGAGCATATTGTGTGTATGATTGAAATGCTTCGTATGTGTGGGATCCGACAACCTAGTTGTCTATCCTTGGTAGCCTGTCTTATGGGGAAATGTAGTCTAGTGCTTCCACTGAGCCATGGTAGTCTGCTACAGCCCGGTTTACCGGAGTCCTGTTTACCCAGTTGCTACTGCTCCGGAACACTTAGACTGGCCGACATGTGTCCGTCTTCGATCATGTGTCTGTTCCTTCAGGGAAATGTCACACGGTGTCTTTCGGAGTCCTATTAGCCTGCTACAGCCCGGATTCCAGGAGTCTTGCTAGCCCAGTTGCTACAGCCCGAATTCACTCGTTGATGACCGACACGTTCGTTGCTGGGTCATGTATGCCTGTCCCTATAAGTTAGTGCCACTTTGGGTTCACGACTAGTCATGTCGGCCCGGGTTCTCTGTCATATGGATGCCAGTGACACTATAATACACGTGAGCCAAAAGGCGCCAACGGTCCCGGGCTAGGTAAGGTGGCACCCGTGGGAATACCGTGCGTGAGGCCACAAAGTGATATGATGTGTTACATGCTAGATCGGTGTGACTTAGGATCGGGGTCCTGACAGTTCATGAGCTGGCCGGAATTAAACGCATCACCGGCCGAGCTCCTCCCGTCCGCCCTCAGTTTAAACGAGGCCAGACGCCGGCCAAGGTCCTACCGTCCGCCCTCTATTTACACGAGGCCAGACAGACAGCGGGCAAGAGTCGCATCCCTCCGCCGCTCCCCCATCTCCTCCTTCATCATTTTCTCCACTCTTCCGATGGCTTCCGAGGAGCCATTCTCTGGCATATTACCCGGCTGGGTGGCCCACCGAGCCCTCCGGATACGGGCGAGGCCGCTCGGTGCTTCACCAACCTCGCTTGGCCCGACGGAGCCAGTTGCCGCCCCAAGCAGGCGCGTGGTTCAGCAACTCGCCGCTCTAGTTCAGCTTGATGAGGAGTGGCGAGTTGCTCCACACCGGCACGGCAGCGAGCACACCGGTACGGGCATCGTCGCTGCCGCGTTGTACCCCGCCTCCCGTGTCTGTGGGCGCGCCTCCCGTGCCTGCGACAGCGCCATGCAGGCAGAGACAGAAGCCGGGTGCGTGGACAGCGACGAGTCGGTGTCCAGCTTCTCCGTGTCTGCCGCCATCATCGAGGAGAAGTAGAACACAGGAGGCCGCCGCCACTTGGGTCCCATGAAGGCCACCGCCGAGGCGATGACTGCGCATTGAGGTGGTTTCTTTGCTTCTTCGTCTCTTCCGAGGACCTTCGTCGACCCCGCAAAGTGTCTGCCGGACATGAGGAAGACAAAGGGATCCACGGGCGGCCATTTAGATTATGTACTCCCTCTCCAGCTGGCGGGAAATTTTTGTTCTAAGAATGGATAAATTCTATGTATCTATAACTAAAATAAGTCTAGATACATCCATTTCTAGGACAAGTATTTCCGGCCGGAGGGAGTATTAATTATACCAAGAGAGCCGGATTGGCACCGCTTAGTTCATGTAAATGTAATGAAATTCATCATGTTTATATGAAGATCCGGCTTTTTATACGAAATCCTTCATGCTTATATGAAATCAGTCCGTGTTTGCATGAATTTCATCTGGTTGGTTAGAGTTGTGAAAATGTATGCCGCTGGCGTTTGATGTCGTCCTCCGCGGAAGGAAACGGGAGGAAATTTGCCGGCTGCCGTTGGAGATGCTCTTATGCTGGAAATAATAGAGTGACATCCAATCCATTTGACTTAATTGCGTGTATGATTGTCCCTCTATAAAAAGTTAATTGCATGTACAATGTACACGTGACTTGCAGGGTGGCTACAGCTTCGTACAGAAAGTTAAAAAGAAACAAGTCCATCCTTAATCTTGTATTCTAAGTACTCTGTGGGTTCCACTATCAGTACAGTAGCGAAAGAAGTATATATTAAATAAGTAATATATAATATAAAAATCTAAAGTTAAAGACAAAATTTGAACTCATGTCATCGCATTGCGAGCATCCGGCGCTAACCAGTCCAGCACATTTTTGTCGTAGACCATGCTGGAGATATATCTCCATGTCTACTCTTATACTCCATCCGTTCCCAAATATTTGTATTTTTCAGATTTCAAATGGACTACCACATACGGATGTGTATGTAGACATATTTTAGAGTGTAGATTCACTCATTTTGCTCCATATGTAGTCACTTGTTGAAATCTCTAAAAAGACAAATATTTAGGAACGGAGGAAAACAAAGTTGGTGATGATGGTGTGCGTGCCATCCTGCAATATAGGCCGTCGGATTTATATCTAACTGATAGGAAGAAAACTATGGCAATTTTGCAAAAATATACCCACACCCCTCTCCACGTTCGCAAATACAGCCTTCCCTCGTTCATCCTTTTCTCTCACAAGATAAACTACTCATAGAAATGCATCTTGATGTTCCGTGCAACGCACGGGCATCTAGCTAGTTTCTTTTAAAATAGTTACTGCGATAATTGGGTTGAAGTGATATATTTTATGTCTGCCCTAAATGATTTCAGATTCACTAGTAGTAACAAAGAAAAGGTTGCCTTGTTAATTAACAGAAATAGGGTGAAAAATATCACATGAGGCTGGTAAAAACGAGGCACACTTGGTTCAGCGTCATCGTCACTACAGCTATGCGCGCGCGAGAAGTCTACATATCGAGGGGGCTACTGAGCGAGGCACAGAGACACAATGTTCGAGAGAGAAACCAATTGACAGATTACGATCAGATCGAGTTTTCACCCTTCTGCTGTCATTGTTGGGGTGGGGGAGGGGGAGGGGGAGGGAGAGAAAGACGTATCGAGAGTGTGCGCGGTAGGCACAGAGGCACAACTAGCGAGTGTGTGTGTGTGTGTTTGAAAGAGGAGTAGATAGATTACTATCAAGATCGAGGTGCCGCCCTACTCCTTCAGTGTCGGGTAGTGTGTGTGTGTGTGTGTGTGTGTTTGAGAGAGAAGCCGGTCGATAGATTAGTATCAAGATCGAGGTGTCACCCTACTCCTTCGGTGTTGGGAAGTGTGTCTGTGTGGTTGTGTGGGTGTGGGTGTGTGTGTCGGGGGGGGGGGGGGCAGTGACACTTACATATCCCTACTCTTATAAAAAACAGAGTTGGTGATGATGGTGTTCCTGCCATCCTGCAATATAGGCCATCCGATTTATACCCGACAGATAGGAAGGAAACTGTGGCAATTTTGCAAAAAGATACCCACACCCCTCTCCGCATTTGCAAATAAGGCATTCCCTCATTCATCCTTTTCTCCCACAAGATAAACTACTCATACAAATGCATCTAGATGTTCGGTGCAACGCATGGGTATCTTGCTAGTAGGGAGAAGGAGTTTGTGTGACACATATATAGCTATATTAAGGGATAGGTAGATAGCATTTGTGCGAGGCATACTTAAAGCATCACGAAGATAAACAAAATTGTGTGCATGCAAGTGCCGGAAAAAATGAAGCGAGAAATAGTGCGCGTGCGCGTGTGAGAGAGAGAGAGAAGGAGAGAGAGGGAGAGAGAGAGAGAGCGCGAAATCTCAAAACAAAACGTGCTCTGTTGGAATCCGATTGTATGTATTCATATGGTTCCGGAACTCGAGTTAACCTTAGGCATATGTGTGAGAGACATTATTATACTTTGAGACATTAGTGGCTATGGGTGGGCGGAATTAAAGGGGTGGGCGTGTTCGACAAAGAGAGCGTGTGTGTTTCTGTGTGAGAGACTTGTAGGACGAGGTAGAAAGACGAATTCTAACCTTGACGGAGGGAGAGAAATACACGAAGTGCGCGTGTGTGATTCCGATGCCCACAGGGAAATGAGATATGTATGCGTGTGAGAGAGATTGCACAATTCATTCACGTATCACTATCTAGCGATCGTGGACATGCATCGCTTGAACATAAATCAATATCTACTTCGTATCATGGCCAAAGGTACAATATCGATTCAACGCTATAAAGATTGCACACTCACATATCACATTTTTTCTATTTAAATAAACCTTTTCAGTTGTGCATGCCAAAGTTACAGTGATGTTTCTTCAAACAACCAATGTAGCTATCATGTACATGCACCATTGTTACTCTTGCATTCAAAATCATTAGTCTTGGATGATTTAAGGTTCTATTATGAAGTAATATATGTAATATTCATATATGAATTCAACGGGTACGCAATTTATGAAATGGAGGCTATGTAATCATATGAGGTAACACTTTTAAGTAGCGGACTACAATATCCATTTCTTTTTGTGCGCCTCTACACTAACACGTCAATGCATTATGTTTAAAGTAAATAACCAACTGCACTAAATTATCTATTTACACGAGAAATACATAGGCTGAGCATTTGATCCCTTTTTTGTGAACGCACCACTACACCCGTACGATTGGCTGCGCCCGTGTGAACGTCCAAGTTATCGGCGCATCATCCCGAGTTATTGTCTTTTTTTCTGGGGTGGACACACTAGTTATTAACTGCTGACGCGTGCCCCGTGTACACAGTCTCGCATGACCTTCCCGCTAGCACGGTCCAAAATTAGTTGAAACTGGATACGAACGGTCCCGCGGGCGGCAAAATCTCCCGCCTCCTTCTAAAATTTCCGCCACCTTAGTCTTTAGCATGCGAAATTCCCCTTTTGTCCTTGGTGCAGGGAGACCAACAGTTACAATACCGCCCTCATCTACATAATAGGTCGGGGCTGATTTGGTAACTTCCGGTTCCCCCCACTAAACGGCACCCCCATTTCCTCTCCCCTCCCGCAAAAACGACTAACTCTACAGCACCAGAGCATCTCACATCACGCCGTCCGTACTTCATCGGCCTTTCTCCCCTCCCCTGTCGAAACCCTAGACTGCTCATCCACCGGCGTACCAGAGCCCATTCACTGCCAGCGGCATCCATCTCGCCGGATCTGCTTCTGTGGCCGCATCTACCCCTCCCACCTCCCCTAGAAACAAGTAGACTGCTCATCCACCACTGTACCACAGCCCATTCAGTGCCGGCCTTGTCCACGGCACCGGATCTGCTTCGTCGGTACTCTCGTCAACCGCAGTGCATCTGCAGCGGCTCACTCGTACTCCCCACCGGAGACGCTTCGTCCACACCCCCCGGAGTCGCCCCACCGACGCCCCCGTCGACGGCCTCTGATCCTCGTCGCCGACACCTTCCTCAACCCTACCGGAGCCGCTTCGCCGACACCATCGTCAACCCCACTGGAGTAGCTTTGCCTATTCCATTTTCAACCCTACCGGGGCCACTTTGCCAACTCACAAGTCCACGGCCTCAGATCCGCTTCCCCGCACCCTCATCCAACCTACCGGAGCAGCTTCTGACGCCCCGTCCACGGCCGCAGATCCGCATCATCGACACCATCCTTAACCCAACCACTGGAGCAGCTTCACCTACGCCCTTGTCCACGGCCATAGATCCTCTTCGCCCACACCGTAGTCCACCCTACTGGAGCCGCTCCACAAACACCCTACTCGACGGTTCTAGAACTCCTTACCGGACCCCGATAGCCAGCGCAGCGTCATCACCCTTGAAGTTTCTAACCTGATTCCCACCGTCAGGCAAGATGCCAAGCACCTGCCACGGCCTAGGTACTTGTCACCTTTAAACCCGTCCAGCATCACCTGCCCGATGTACTTCAAATATACTAACAGGTCGCTGTTACCTATTATGTAGCTGGCAAAAACTACAAGGACGATGTTTCTTCTGGATCTAATAGCTTGGCCAACCAAGATCCTGGACCGAGGCATTGCTACGATCTTGTAAGCGTGTCTCTCTCTCTCTCTCTTGTATTGTTCTGTGCCTGCCAGCGTGCTTTGCTAGGATTTTCGACCAGTAATCCCTTTGTGTAGACAATGATTTCTACTACTGGCTTCTAAATTAGATATGTAGATGTCATACATGATACTACCTCTACCTCCATTCCTAAATATAAGTCTTTCTAGAGATTCCACTATAGGCTACATACGGAGCAAAATGAGTGAATCTACACTCGAAAATGCATCTATATACATCTGTATGTGGTCCATACTGGAATCTCTACATAGACATATATTTAGGAACAGAGGCAGTACATTACACAAAATCGTAGGTGGCATGTAGGAATTCCAGTACACTACATTAGGCTCCCTTAGAGTGCCTGCTAGTCCAGCACACAGAGTCATGGCTAGTTTATGCTACACACACAATCATTAATTGGTGGTTTAAATATGCGCAAGGGATATGCAATGTATTATCATGTAGAGATGTCTGAAATTAGCCGTGTCAACTTGCAGATAGGGTTACATAATGAAAAAGTACAAGATGTATGTGGCAATTTCATGGAACATCGCAAAAAGGAGAGCCAGCGGTGAGCCTATACAGTGTTCTATGGTACGTCACTCCTCCATTGCAATCATCGTGACATGTTATTTGTATGTCAGTTCTATTGGCCAAGTTTCTTAGGGACAGTTATTACGAGTTATCCTAAGAAAATAAGCACCTGTGAATATAAGCTCCATGTAATAAGCGAACATTAATTTGCTGCCCATATGAAAATTAATTTGACTTGCAAACATCACAAATTGAACCCAGTGCGGTAATTAATACGATAGGAAAACAGACCATCACTATTTGCTCAAAATGCAAATACAAAGATACCATCTACTTGGCACAATCTACTTTGGTCAATGTTTTCCATAGATAACCCATTGCCTAATTTAAACGAAAAACGCATGACCCACATTTAAATGAAGAACAATTATTTATTGAAATTCGATTGTGCAAGTGGCTGGTTATTATCATATAGCAGCACCACCTGAAAGCATCATATAGCAGCGGCAGCAGCTCATAGCAACTCATCATACAGCAGCAGCAGTGTGCAATTCATCATATACCAGCAGCAACATAGCAATTCATCATATAGCAGCAATAGGAGTAGCTCATAGCAATTGATCATATAGCAGCAATAGGAGCAGCTCATAGCAATTCATCATATAGCAGCAACAGGAGCAGCTCTTAGCAATTCATCATATAGCATCAGCAGGAGCAACTCATAGCAATTCATCATACAGTAGCAGCAAGAGCAGCTTATAGTAACTCATCATATAGTAGCAGCAGCAGCTCATAGCAATTCATCATATAGCAGCAGCAGCAGCAGCAGCTCATAGCAATTCATCATATAACAGCAGCAGCTCATAGCAATTCATCATATAGCAGCAGCAGGAGCAGCTCATAGCAATGCATCATATAGCAGCAGCAGAAGCAGCTCATAGCAATTCATCGTATAATGGATCAGAATGAAAATTTGGCAAAAAATCAGAGGAGATCCTCACCTTGTTGGATGAGCTCATCCTTCAACAGCACCTCAAGGCCACGGCCTGGGAGGTGGGGAGGGGGAATAAGGTGCCTTCTGCCGCAGTGTGGCATCAGCCGGAGTTATGCAGCGCCTGCCGGAGTAGTGCGTTGGAAGAACCACAGTGGAGCAGCTGCTGGAGACCATGAGAATGAGGGGCGGCACCAGAGGGAGGAGCAGCCAGGGAGATTTGCCCCTACCCGCCGGCCATGTAGCCTAGCTGGACAGCGCATCGTCGAGGACCAGGCCAGATGGGACCAGTGGCGACGGCTTGCTAGAGGAACCCCAATGCTGCAGGCAGGGGATCGAGGTAGAAGGAAAGGGGAGAGGAGATGCAAGCGGGCAGGGTAATGAACGCTTGCATGTTTGTTTTTACTTGAGGGTGAGGTGTGACGCGGGCGTCACCAGTTGCATTTTGAGTGTAATATAGGCAGACAACAGAGTCATTTCAGTATTCCCCTTTCCTTCAATTTTTAGTGAGGTTCTACCGGAAACACCCCCCTCCAAAGCGAAATTAGTTAAGCCCAAGCCCATAACTAAAAAATGACTTCTTTACATCTTTTATGGATTATTTTGACAATAAGCCCTGAAAAGGCGGATAGAACTGGCCCTTAACCTGCAATTGAATTATGCGTGCAATGATGAATCACTCGTGCCTGCTATACTGTACATTTAGGCATCATCATACATGGCATAACCTAATACATGTGCATTCCATTGTAGAATCTGGAATATGCAATGTTTATGTTAGTTCATACGTTGCACATGATGTTTAAATGCCCCTTAAATTTGGTCAGTCAAGTGATGGCCTTTAAGCCTCCTTCTTTGCTTCTTTTCTTGATACGTAAGGTTTGCTCACACGTCTGTTCAATTGCTTGTTTGCATCAGCCAGCCATACTAGGACTGTTTGCTTTGATTACTTGATGTTCTTGACCTAACACTCTAACAGAGCTTGTCAACGATTTAAACACTAAGGGCTGCTGTAGTGGGGCCTTTTCTAACTCATAGGTAACATAAAGGTTTGGCTGTACACTAAAGTAGGCTCTCCAAGAGTACCTGGAGATCCAGTTCGAAGGTATGCCTAGTTTTTACATAGTGCAGACATAGTAAATGCTCATTTCATTGTGTGCAAGTGCAAGAGATGTGGCATGTTTCATTATGTGGTGTTGTTTTGTTATAATCTCATCCTTTTGTGTTCACATACTGGAATTATGCATATTTATCTTCCAAGGAGACGAGTAACTAGTTTGTGTCAATTTGCAGAGGGGGTGCAATGAAGATAAGATTGAGGATTTCCAAGTACAAGATGTTAGGAAAGAGCCTTGCAAGAGAAGTAGGAGCTGCGCTGAGCCTCTTCAACCTGTTAAGGTAACTCACTGTATCCAACTCAACAGTTCAATTCCTTGTTTGTTTCAGGCATAGTTAATTTGCTCTTTTCAATTGCTTTATTTGTCCTCAGTTAATGAGATGCCCAAAGAATGATGCCTAATGTTGGGTACTTGTATAACTATTAGTTGACATAATTAAAGGCCTTACCATTTAATTACTCTGCCGAAGTGTGCCTGAAGCTTTGAAGTCTATTAACCAACTATTATTGAATGAGGCTCACAATCTAGTTTATACTAGGCTAATGATTGCATAGTTTTGCTTGCTGTAGTATGTTTGTATGAAATCCTTTGCTGTTCATTATGCTCCCTAAGACTTTAATTGAGCTACAGAATGGCCAACTGCTTGCTTACTTCGACGCAATGTGCTGTCTAAATTTGTAACTTGTATGTGTTTTGGATTGGGCCCCAACATCATGCTCCTCTGGTGAGCTAAGAGAGATTTCTGTATGCAGGCTGCACAGACTACCTTTTTTATTTTTAAAATATCACCTGCTTATGCTTCATGACGTGCAACATTATTGTTAGTCCTGTTTTGCCATGTACAAAATAGTCTGTCTTGCTCGCTTCACTGTTGTAACTATATTTTTGCCCTAGTCATGTGTACTTACAGAAACATTTCAGGATGAAGTGACATCAACACAAAGATCTGCGAGCAGTGCGGCATGGCCGTTACCGAATGATTATGGATTGGAATTGGAATGTGCTGATGTTCTCGAGCATCAACTAGAGGTGGCAAGACAACGTGTACATGATTCTGAACGTACAATCAACAAGTTGAGACTGGACATGTAGGTATTAGATGCAGGAGTCAAAAAAAGGAAACAAGACACCGAGGTAACAACGGAGGAATTGGAGATTTTGCAGACTGAAATTTGTGCTATCTAAATCCGGCCAATCCTATTTTCTGAGGAGATTATAGTTCAAATGGTAAGTTATGTTGATGCGCGTCCATGATGTATGAGATGTATTTGCCGAGTGTATGTAATTTGCTGTTTGTGTATGCTTTATTATCACTGGTGCTGAACCATAATGCCCAGTGGGTATAATCGGCTGTAATTTCTTTATTGTATAGTGTAGGATTATTCTACGTTTCTATGCCTTAGTCTCTTTATTGTATATTGTATGTTTTTTAGAGGTGATAGTAGAGAGTAGGATAATTCTTTGAATATGCTATATCGTTCAAACGGGGGCCAACTCGCCCAAATGTTGTAGTGACCATGGACCTCCACAGGCCATACGATCCATGGGCCATCTACGGGACGGACGATCCATGGCCTTCTGTGGCCGTCTGATTCGTGGGCCTTCTATGGGCTGTCGGATCCGTGGGCCTTCTATCGGCTGTCGGATCCATGGGCCTTTTATGGGCCAGCGGATGCATGGGCCTTCTATGGGCCGTTGGATCAATGGGCCTTCTATGGGCCGTCAGGTCAATGGGCCTTCTACGTCCCGTAGGATCCATGGGCCTTCTACGGGCCGTCTCATCTATGGGCCTTGTACGGGCCGTATAAGGGGCCGCAAACGGGCTAGAGTGGAAATCGTACATTTTATGGGCTGACCATAACGAGCCGTTAATAGGCCGTATTTGATGATGCTATGAAAATGGCCCAACAGATTAACAGGCCACAAACGGGCCGACTGTATCCACGGGCTGAATTTGGCCCACAAGCAGAAAAGGCCAATAACAGGCCGTAAGTAACCTAATGCTGGAAATGAGCCCAAGAATAAATGGGCCGTCAGAAGGCCGAAAGGTAACACGGGCTGGAAATGACCCAATGGAATAATGGGCCGCTAATGGGTATAAAGCGATACACTGTTCATTATGGGCCGGTTTCACCACGGGCCATTAATGGGCCAAGAGTTACAAAGGGACTCATATGGGCCAAAATACGTCATGGGCCATAGATGGGCCGGAAGTTAAAACGGGCTGGAATTATATTGGACGGCCCAGATGACGCTACTGGGCCTAATTTGGATAGGCCATAAACGGGCCCGGGGTTAGCGGGTTGTAAATGGGCTATATGCGAACATGCCGTTAACAGGCTTGACGTGGGCCGGCCCGCCACCTTTTGACCAAGTCAAACGGGCCGGCCTTTTCACAGGAATGGGCCTCTATTGGGTTGTGCCACGTGTCGACGTATCATAGGCGCTTTGGGTTCAATGAGTGGATGACATCTGTCCCAACGGTGAGCCGACACGTGTTTCCTCCAGCCAATTATGATTTTACATGTGGAAAATCCCCATTGGTCGGGGCCGTTAACGGGTTATCGGATCCAAAACCGGACCCGATAGCTTAACGGCGTTCCGTTACTGTGGATGCCACGTGTCGGTCACCCTTGACGAAAGCACTTCTGTGACACGCGATTTATCTTCATGGAAGTGGACACTTCTGTGATGATAATTTTGGTAATGTCATGGAACACTTCTACGACATCACAGGTATGACTATCTTGATTCTCTCATAAATTTGTCATGGATGTACATGCATGACAGAAAACATGACCTACTGTGACAAACACGTATCGTCATGGAAGTGTATTTTTTTAGTGGATCCTTGTGTCTTCAGCCCCCGTCAATCTTGGCTCGCCGGCGCCGGAGCGCCAGTCCGTTTTCTTTCTCCCAAGCGGCTCAGCAGAAGTGTCCACGTGCCATGCGAACCAAAGAGGATAGAAAGACGCACACTCGACCTCAAGGCTAGGGGTTAGTCGCCGCTAAGCACTATCAACCCTAACCAAGGGAGGGACTTAACCTAGCATGCATGCTATAACTTAGGGCGCCAGCGCTTCATTTATTTTTGCTCAGGGTCTGCGCCTAGCTTTGTACAGAGGGTTACATGCCTTGCCGGCAAAGCTTGTACAAAAGGTGGCTTGCTGGGAGGCCCGGCAACCGCGCCTTATGGGTAAAACATGCGAAGATGCTCGATGTTCTAGGAGTTGCTCACTGGGACAACATCTTCGGTCTCCAGGCGGAGTGTGCCGGGCGTGGTGACTCGTATTACCCGATAAGGGCCTTCCCACTGTGGCGTCAACTTGTTGGAATTCTTGGCCGACTGAATGCGCCGAAGAACAAGGTCTCCTTCCTCAAAGCTTCGGGCATGAACCTTGCGGCTATGGTAGCAGCGCAAGGCTTGCTGGTAGCGTGCTGCTCTCACAGCCGCGCGAAGACGATCTTCCTCAAGGAGCGTTGCATCATCTCGCCGCAATCGCTCTTGCTCAAGCTCGTCGTAAGCGAGCACTCAAGGTGACCCGTATATGAGTTCCGTGGTGAGAACTGCTTATGCCCCGTATAACAGGGCAAAGGGTGGCCGGTGGCTCGATTTGAAGAACTTGACGGCTGACTGTGCAGTAACCTTCCTTACTGCCTCCACCTCCGGCCACTTTGTGAACTTGTCGATGGCAACGTACAAGTACTCAGAGTCCCCGACAGCGCGAGGGAAAGGGCCCAGTATGTCAAGCCCCCAGACCGAAAACGGCCAGGAAAGAGGAATTGTTTGAAGGGCTTGAGCTGGTTGATGAAGCTTCTTCGAATGGAAGTGGCACGCTTCACACCTGGTTACTAATGCCGTTGCATCCCGGAGGGCGGTGGGCCAGAAGAAGCCTTGCCGGAATGCTTTGCCGGCAAGGGCCCTCGACCCTATGTGGGAGACTCATATGCCTCCATGTATCTCTGCCAACAGCTCCTGTCCTTCCTCCCGGGGATGCACTTCAATTTCACTCCGTTCGGTCTTTTTCTGTACAAGACGTCGTCGACAAACTGGTACAAGGCAAATCGACGGGCTACTTTTTCCGCTTCTTCCTGCTCCTCAGGAAGTTCCCCTGTCTGGAGGAAACAGACGGTATGTTGTGCCCATGCCGGAGCCTGGGGCTCGACGGCAAGGACCAAAGGCATCTCTTCTGCCATGGGGTCGGCCGTCTCTACGGCCAGGGCTTGGCGCCCTGCCGGAGCCAGCCGCTCCTCGACAGGCTCAGAATCCATGGCAACACCCTTGCCGGAATCCGCGGCAACACCCTTGCCGGCGGCCCTTGGGGGCTCGGCAGGAAAGTACTTGCTGGGGCCTGATTTCCTCCGTTTGTTCTGCTCCGTTGACGGTTCGACGGATGGCTGAGTTAACCGAAGCAAAAAGGTACTTGGTTCCACAGGTAGCTTGAATGCAGCACGCTTTGACAGGTAATCAGCGATGTCGTTCTCCGCTCGGGGAACGTGCTCCGCTTGTATACTGTCAAAGCGCTCCTCCAGCTTCCTCACCTCATCTACGTAGGCTTCCATCAACAGGCTCTGATAATCTTTGTTAACTTGTCTGACGACAAGCTGTGAATCACCCCTGACGATGAGCTTCTTAACCCCGAGGTCTGTTGCGATCCTCAGACCGGCAAGCAGCCCCTCGTATTTGGCAGTGTTGTTTGTGGACATCTCCCTGGGAAAGTGCATCTGGATTACATACTTGAGGTGCTCTCCGGTGGGTGCGACAAGCAGCACACCGGCACCGGCGCCTTGCAGCAAGAAAGCCCCATCAAAGTACATGATCCAGTCACGACTTGCTTCCTTGCCGGGGAGAGCGGTCTCCTGGATTTCCTCTTTAGGCGTTGAGGTCCATTCTGCAATGAACTCCGCCAAGACTCTGCTCTGGATTGTCGAAGTACTTTCAAACTTCAAACCAAAGCTGGATAACTCCAAGGCCCACTCCACAATCCTTCCAGTTGCGTCTGGGTTGTGCAGTATCCGTTGCAACGGGAGGCGGGTGACGACAGTGATCTCGTGGGCTTGGAAGTAATGACGCAGCTTCCTCGAGGCCATAAGGAGGACGAAGAATAATTTCTGCACACCGGAGTACCTTGACCTAGCCCCCTGCAAGAGGGAGCTGACAACGTAAACCGGGTGCTGCATCATCTTCTTCTTCTGCACCTCTTCACTTGGCTGCGCGGGCTCCGTCCTGATGGCGTCAGACTCTGCCGGGGGCCTTGCCTTGCCAGCGCTAGGCCCTGTCGGGGGGATCTCTGACTTGCCTTCCGCCGGTCCTGTCGTTGCCACTGCCTCCTCGTCGACCTCCCTCTGCGCCACCAGCGCGGCGCTGACCACTTGATTCGTTGCCGCCAGATACAGCAGGAACGGCTCTTGCGGTTTGGGTGCCACCAGTACTGGTGTAAAAGAGAGGTATTTCTTCAGATCCTGCAGTGCTGCTTCGGCCTCCGGGGTCCACTCCATAGGTCCTGCCTATTTCAAAATTTTGAAAAAGGGAAGGGCGCGCTCGGCAGACTTGGAGATGAATCGGCTCATGGCAGCAACGCAGCCAGTGAGCTGACGAACATCCTTGATCTGCTTGGGCGCCTCAATCTGCTCGATAGCCTTGATCTTGTCTGGGTTTGCCTCGATCCCACGCTGCGACACAAAGAACCCGAGAACTTTGCCGGACGGAACGCCGAAGACACACTTCTCATGGTTCAGCTTGAGGTTGATCTTGTGTAGGTTGGCAAACGTCTCTTCTAAGTCTTGTACAAGAGTTGCCTTGTCCTTGGTTTTGACCACTATGTCTTCCATATAAGCTTCCATATTTCTATGTAGCTGGGGCTCAAAACCAATTTGGACCGCCCTTGCGAACGTCGAGCAAGCACTCTTCAACCCGAAAGGCATCCGTAAAAAGCAATACGTACCACATGGGGTGATGAATGCTGTCTTCTCTTCGTCTTCTCTTGTCATGAAGATC
The DNA here is from genome assembly GCF_002575655.3 of Aegilops tauschii subsp. strangulata. Lineage (NCBI taxonomy): Eukaryota > Viridiplantae > Streptophyta > Magnoliopsida > Poales > Poaceae > Aegilops > Aegilops tauschii. Next base: position 100,799,265 of record NC_053035.3, on the reverse strand, counting down.
TGGTGGTAGCCCGAGTAGGCGTCGAGGAATGATAACAGATCACACCCGGTCGTGGAGTCAATAATCTAGTCGATGCGCGACAACGGGAAGGGGTCCTTAGGGAAAGCCTTATTGATATCTGTGTAATCAATACACAGCCTCCACTCCCCGTTCGCCTTGCGCACCACCACCGGATTGGCCAACCACGTCGGATGGAGCACTCCTCTCACCAAGCCCGCTGCTTCCAACTTCCTGATCTCCTCTGTGATGAACTCCTGCCGTTCCAAAGCTTGCTTCCTGACCTTCTGCTTGACGGGTCGCGCATGGGGACAAACATCAAGATGGTGCTCAATCACTTCCCTGGGAACGCCGGGGATGTCGGATGCTTGCCATGCAAACACATCGACATTCGCCCACAGGAAAGTGACGAGCGCGCTTTCCTATTTGCTGTCGAGGGTGGAGCTTATGGTGAAAGCCCCTCCCATGCCATCCACCCAGACGGACACCCTATTGGTCTCTAGTGGTGCAGCTCTGGATTTCTTGCTCTTCCTGGTGGAGCTCTCTAGCACGTCCTCGACGGTAGCACAACACTCCAAGGAGGTGCACTTGCCGGAGTGGGTGCGAGAGGTCTTGCCGGTCCCGGTCTTCTTCTTCCCTCCCGAGGCTTCAGCGGCAGGAGCAAGTTCCTTGGCGGCAGCTGCTGCAACTGCTTCTCGGTAGAGTTGGTCAGCGTAGATCAGCGCGTCCTTCTTTTCGAAGGGGACGGTGATGATGGTCATCGGCGCAGGCATCTTCAGCGTGTTGTAGGCGTAATGCGACGCCGCCATGAACTTGGCTAGTGCCGGGCGGCCGAGGATCCCGTTGTAGGGCAAGGGGATCCCGGCTACATCAAGGACAATTCTCTCTATCCTGTAGTTCAACTCGCCTCCAAACGTCACATGTAATGTGACCTTCCCCTTTGGCTGGCTCCTTCCCGGCTTGACCCCTTGAAACTTGCCCGTTTCCTCGAGGTCTCCATCAGGAATTTGCAGCCTTTTGATCACGATGGGTGAGATCAAGTTCAGGTCGGCACCGCCATCAACCAGCATCTTGTTCACCTTGAGGTTGTGTATCGTTGGCGAGACCAACAACGGCAAACACCCGACTGCAGTTGTGCGGTTAGGGTGGTCCTCGGCGTCAAAGATGGGGGGTGTGCTGGACCACTTCAGTGGCTTCTGAGCGTCGAACAATGGCTCCGCTGCTGTAATCTCACGCGCCCACTGTTTGAGCTGGCGGTGAGAAGTATGCAGTGAGGCGCCACCATCGACGCACATGGCCTCCGTAGCCTTCTGGAACTCATGCTCGCCGGACTCGTCGTCCTCGTCATGATCATCGTCTTCCTGCTTCTTTTCACGGCCCCGAGCGGGCCTCTCTTGCTGGTTATCCTTGCCGCGGCGACCTCATTGGCCGCCACGCTTCTTGCCATATCCTTCAGCGCCATCTTGGCCCTTCTCCTTGTCCCGCCTCTCGTACTCGCCTTTTTTGCTTTTCAGCAAGCAGCTCGACTTGTCGACAGTTCTGGAGGTCGTGGCCTTTGGTGCGGTGGATCTTGCAATACTGCTTGTCGGAGCCTCCTGGCTTGTCGGCGGCCGCCTGGCTTGTTGGAGCCTCCTTGTCGGGGTCGTCTGCCTTGGCCTTCTTGGCAGCGCCGGTGTCGTCGGAGCCCTCGACGGCAAGCACGGCCTTGCCCTTGCGTTTCCTGTTGCGACACCGGCCCTTCTTCGTCGGGGCAGCGGTGTCTTCATCACTAGAGTCGGTTTCCACGGCGGCGTCCTCGCCGGGGTACTTCCTTCCCTCTTCAGCCCGGGCGCACCTATCAGCCAGAACATAAAGTTCGGTCACATCCTTAACCTTGTTCATCGCCAGCTCTTCACGTATCTTGCGATTGCGCACGTTCTGATGGAAAGCGCTAATCATGGCGGCGGTATGAACATCGGGGATGTTGTACTGTACCCGGCTGAACCTCTGTATGTACTTGCGCAGGGTTTCCCCTTCCTTCTGGGGAATGATATGCAAATCACTGGCCTGGCCATGTGCTTGGTGGCCTCCAGTGAAGGCACCAACGAACTCATGGCACAGATCCGACCAAGAAGAAATGGAATCCGCTGACAAGTGCATCAACCAAGACATAACGTTGGGCTTCAGTGCCAACGGGAAGTAATTGGCAAGCACCTTGTCGTCGTGAGCTCCAGCAGCTTGCATCGCGATGGTGTAGATGCTGAGGAACTCTGACGGACGGGTCTTTCCGTTGTATTTCTCGCCGACGTCAGGCTTGAACGTTCGGTGGGACGGCCACCGGAACTGCCGCAGCTCACGGGTAAAGGCTGGGCAACCCACCTCGTAAGGTATGCCGCCAGAGCTCCCCGGTGTTGGGTGGTCCATAGCAGGCCCCGCCCGCTTATCCGACTAGTAGCGTGTATCGCGCCGGCGCTCGATGGTGGTTCGAGCGTCTTCATGGGCTCGCTCCCGAAGAACTTGGCGCTGATCGCGGTGGGTCCGTGGGTCGGACGATGCTATGGAAATGTTATCACAAGCGTCGTCACGACGGACCGGCACCGGCGGCAACTGGCACGGGGGGAGGAGAGTGCACTGTGGCTGCAGCTCGTCCCACGGCGGCGTCCGGGCTCTCCAGCATGGTGGCGCTGCTCGTCGCGCGCACCCTGGGAAGAGCGTGCTGTGGGCACCGACGTAGGCGTCTTGGAGGTTGCTGCGCCGCCCGTAGGTGGCACAGTGACACCCCTGGAGGGCCCCGCGCCGCCTGCGGGGGGCCCAGCTGCGTCTTTGGATTTGGCGGTGTGTGGCCCATCGTCTGGCGCACGAACTACGCCGCTCGCCAGGCTCTGGCTGCCAGAGCGATGCTGGTGCTCGCGGGCCGCGGCTCGGGTTCTGTCCGCGACCGACCCGCTGCTCGCCCGCACTGGCACGGGCTGTTCCGCTCCCGACGAGCGATCGCCGTGATCATCTTCTTCTTGGGAGCCATGGCGATGAAGAACTGCTAGGCTAACTGCTAGACCAGATTCTCACAACTGCGCCTCCCCCTACCTGGCGCGCCAAAGATGTCGGTGGAAACGACACCTATGGGATCACTGGAATCCCTTCTACGGTCGGCGGGCGCGGGGTTGTTAGAAGCGCAGGTCTGACAGGAAGCACACGGATCATTTACCCAGGTTCGGGCCACGAGGATGCGTAAAACCCTAGTCCTGCTTTGGTGGATGTATTTCAGAGTGTTCTTGAGCTCTCAAACTAGCTACGGTGGCTGCGTAGTTCCAAAGAGCCGAATCCCTCTCTAGTATGCCTTGGGCCTCCTTTTATAGTCGAAAAAGGGGTTGCCACAGTGGCACACAGGAGGTGGAAAGGTGTATAGTGCACGAGCTTATCGCTCGGTGTTACGGGACAAAGCGCATTAAATGCTCTACTTAGGTGTCCATTAGCTTTATCGGGGACGGGAACGAGGCCCGTCCCGTCCGTTGCCGCTCCGGCTAGCTTCGACATGCGCCCAGGCCAGCGATGTGTGCAGCGCTATGTAGGAAGGCAGGCTGCTGAGGTGGCGCAGTGGTGGAGCCTTCACGAAGATCTGCATGCCACCACGCAGGTGCTTGCTGAGTTGGCCTGGAAGCCACATGTTGCCACGCTGGTGCCTGCCCAGTTGGTTGGGCTGGCAGCTGCATGCGAATGGCGGTGGAGTCTTGGTTGATGCAGGCCTGGCTGTGGTCCTGCTGATGCCCTCGGCAAGGGTCTTGCCGGGGTTCCGGCAAGGGTCTTGCCGGGGCGTTGCAGTCGTCCCCCGCAAGACGCCTGCCGGGGGTCTTGTGGACTTCCTCGGCTAGGATCCCGCCGAGCGTCGCCTTCTTCTAGTCCTCATCTGATCTTGTGTATTTATGATCTTGACAAGGATCTGCATGCCACCACGGAGGTGCCTCCCGAGCCCTGGTTCCAATGTAGTTGTTGGCGGCGTTTGGAACCCTTGGGCTCAAGGGTGGCTCGCTCTGCTGGCGTTGGGCAAGCTGCCCCGGCAAGGGTCTTGCCTGGGGAGCCCACCTCGCCCCTTTGTTGTCTTGTGTTTCTGGTCTTGGCGTTGCCTCGGTTGTCTTGTGTCTTCGGCTTCTCTCCGGCTTCCCTCTTTTGCCATGCTGAGTGTGGCCGCGGCGCGCGGCTCTAACTGCCCGTGCACAAGTAAAGGGGTCAAAAGGAGAGCCCCTACTTTTGTACACCGACAGTTGTCCTTGAATATTGCCTTGGGGTGCCTTGGGCATCCCCAAGCTTAGGCTCTTGCCACTCCTTATTCCATAGTCCATCGAATCCTTACCCAAAACTTGAAAACTTCACAACACAAAACTCAACAGAAAACTCGTAAGCTCCGTTAGTATAAGAAAATAAATCACCACTTTTGGTACTGTTGTGAACTCATTATAAATTCATATTGGTGTAATATCTACTGTATTACAACTTCTCTATGGTTCATACCCTCCGATACTACTCATAGATTCATCAAAATAAGCAAACAACACATAGAAAACAGAATCTGTCAAAAACAGAACAGTCTGTAGCAATATGTAACTCTCGAATACTGATGTAACTCCAAAAATTCTGAAAAATTAGGAAGACCTAAGCAATTTGTTTACCAATCAGATTAAAAAAGAATCAAATCAAAAGCATGCTTCTGTAAATTATGAAAATTATTTTCCTGGGTGCAAAAGTTTCTGTTTCTCAGCAAGATCAAAACAACTATCACCGTAAGCCATCCCAAAGTTCTTACTTGGCACTTTATTGAAACAAAAGCTATAAAACATGATTACTACAGTATCTTAATCATGTGGACACACAAAAACAGTAAGGGTACATATTGGGTTCTCTCCCAACAAGCGCTTTTCTTTAATGCCTTTTCAGCTAGGCATGATGATGACAATGATGCTCACATAAAAGATAAGAATTGAAACATAACGGGAGCATCATGAAGCATATGATTAGCACATTTAAGCCTAACCCACTTCCTATGCATAGGGATTTTGTGAGCAAATAAGTTATGGGAGCAAGAATCAACTAGCATAGGAAAGCAAAACAAGCATAGCTTCAAGATTTTCAACACATAGAGAGGAAACTTGATATTATTGCAATTCCTACAAGCATATATTCCTCCCTCATAAAAAAATTCAGTAGCATCATGAATGAATTCAACAATATAACCATCACATAAAGCATTCTTTTCATGATCTACATGCATATAAATTTTATTACTCTCCACATAAGCAAACTTCTTCTCATGAATAGTAGTGGGAGCAAACTCAACAAAATAACTATCACGTGATGCATAATCCAATTGAAAATTAAAATCATAATGACAAGTTTCATGGTTATCATTTTTGTTTATAGCATACATGTCATCACAATAATAATCATAGGTAGCAACTTTGTTCTCATAATCAATTGGAACCTCTTCCGAAATAGTGGATTCATCACTAAATAAAGTCATGACCTCTCCAAATCCACTTTCATCAATATAATCATCATAAATAGGAGGCATGCTTTCATCATAATAAATTTTCTCATCAAAACTTGGGGGAAAAATATCATCCTCATCAAACATAGCTTCCCCAAGCTTGTGGATTTGCATATCATTAGCATCATGGATATTCAAGTAATTCATACTAACAACATTTTCATGCTCATCATTCAAAGATTTAGTGCCAAACATTTTCATGCATTCTTCTTCTAACAATTGATCACAATTATCGGAATACTTATTTTCACGGAAGACATTAAAAAGATGAAGCATATGAGGCACCCTCAATTCCATTTTTTTGTAGTTTTATTTTATAGACTAAACTAGTGATAAAACAAGAAACAAAAGATTCGATTGCAAGATCTAAAGATATACCTTCAAGCACTAACCTCCCCGGCAACGGCGCCAGAAAAGAGCTTGATGTCTACTACACAACCTTCTTCTTGTAGACGTTGTTGGGCCACCAAGTGCAGAGATTTGTAGGACAGTAGCAAATTTCCCTCAAGTGGATGACCTAAGGTTTATCAATCCGTGGGAGGCTTAGGATGAAGATGGGCTCTCTCAAGCAACCCTGCGACCAAATAACAAAGAGTCTCTTGTGTCCCCAACACACCCAATACACTGGTAAATTGTATGGGTGCACTAGTTCGGCGAAGAGATGGTGATACAAGTGCAATATGGATGGTAGATATAGGTTTTGGTAATCTGAAAATATAAAAACAGCAAGGTAACTAGTAGCAAAAGTGAGCGTAAATGGTATTGCAATGCTTTGAAACAAGGCCTAGGGTTCATACTTTCACTAGTGCAAGTTCTCTCAACAATACTAACATAATTGGATCATATAACTATCCCTCAACGTGCAACAAAGAGTCACTCCAAAGTCACTAATAGCGGAGAACAAACGAAGAGATTATTGTAGGGTAAGAAACCACCTCAAAGTTATCCTTTCTTATCGATCTATTCAAGAGTCCGTAGTAAAATAACATGAAGCTATTCTTTCCGTTTGATCTATCCTGGAGTTCGTACTAGAATAACACCTTAAGACACAAATCAACCAAAACCCTAATGTCACCTAGATACTCCAATGTCACCTCAAGTATCTGTGGGTATGATTATATGATATGCATCACACATTCTCAGATTCATCTATTCAACCAACACAAAGAACTTCAAAGAGTGCCCCAAAGTTTCTACCGGAGAGTCAAGACAAAAACGTGTTCCAACCCCTATGCATAAGTTCACAAGGTCACTGAACCCGCAAGTTGATCACCAAAACATACATCAAGTAGATCACGTGAATATCCCATTGTCACCACAGATACGCACATGCAAGAGATACATCAAGTGTTCTCAAATCCTTAAAGACTCAATCCGATAAGATAACTTCGAAGGGAAAACTCAATCCATTACAAGAGAGTAGAGGGGGAGAAACATCATAAGATCCAACTATAATAGCAAAGCTCATGGTACATCAAGATCGTGCCAAATCAAGAACGCGCGCGTGAGAGAGAGAGATCAAACACATAGCTACTGGTACATACCCTCAGCCCCGAGGGTGAACTACTCCCTCCTCGTCATGGAGAGCGCCGGGATGATGAAGATGGCCACCGGTGATGGATCCCCCCTCCGGCAGGGTGCCGGAATAGGGTCCCGATTGGTTTTTGGTGGCTACAGAGGATTGCGGCGGCGGAACTCCTGATCTAGGTTTATTTCTTGGGGTTTCTGTATTTATAGGAATTTTTGGCGTCGGTCTCACGTCAAGGGGGTCTCCGAGTCATCCACGAGATAGGGGGGCGCGCCCAGGGGGTAGGGCGCGCCCTCCACCCTCGTGGACGGCTCGGGACTCTTCTAGCCCAACTCTTTTACTCCGGGGGCTTCTTTTGTTCCATAAAAAATCATCAAAAATTGGCACGTCAATTGGACTCCGTTTGGTATTCCTTTTCTGTAAAACTCAAAAACAAGGAAAAACAGAAACTAGCACTGGGCTCTAGGTTAATATCTTAGTCCCAAAATCATATAAAATAGCATATAAATGCATATAAAACATCCAAGATGGATAATATAATAGCATGGAACAATAAAAAATTATAGATACGTTGGAGACGTATCACACCAAAAAAATTATCCTATGCATCTAGTTCATCGTGATCGGAATTATATATATAACTTTTGGCCTTGTGAAGGAGAAAGTATCGCTCTAGCTTGGGGGAGGATTAATTCAATGTTATATTCATGCCCCAATCATGAGCTCTCAAGAGAAATTATAATTCAGAATTTTTATGTTCAACTTTCTTGTGATGATCAATCCATGTTCGATACATCTTGTACTGGTTCTTTTATGAAGAAGAGTATCGAATTCAGGTGGGATCTTCTAGAAATAATTAAACGCAACTCTGAAGATTGGGAACTCGATGAAGGTAAAGAGTCGGGTATTAAGGTTAAGTTTGATTGTGTTAAATCTTTTATGAATACCGATGTTTTTCAGAAGTTTAGCACTAAATATGGACTTGACTCTGAGATATTAGCCTCTTTCTGTGAATCATTTGCTACTCATGTTGAGCTCCCTAAGGAGAAGTGGTTTAAATATCACCCACAAATTAAAGAAGAAATTAAAGAACCGGTCATAGTTAAAGATGAAACTATTATTTACAATGTTGACCCAGTTGTTCCAACTGCTTATATTGAAAAGCCACCTTTCCCTATTAGGATAAAAGAACATGCTAAGGTTTCAACTGCGGTTCGCAAAAGTATTATTAAAGCATCTAAACCTTCTGAGTAAATTAAAGTAGAGCCTAGTGTTTCTATGGTTAAATATCTCTTGGTGGAAAATATTGATGGGCTTCTTATTTACTTCTGTGATGAAGCTGCTAGAATTGCCAAGCCCGGTGAAAAAGATAAACATAGACCTGTTGTTGGCATGCTCGTTGTCTCAGTTAAAATAGGAGATAATTGTTATCATGGCTTATGTGATTTAGGTGCTAGCGTGAGTGCTATTCCTTTTACCTTATACCAAGGAATTATGGATGACATAGCACCCGCTGAAATAGAAGACATAGATGTTGCTATTAAACTTGCTAATAGAGACACCATCACACCACTTGAGATTGTTAGAGATGTTGAAGTCTTGTGTGGGAAAATAAAATACCCTACTGATTTTCTAGTTCTTGGTTCCCCACAAGATGACTTTTGTCCCATTATCTTTGGTAGACCTTTCTTGAACACTGTCAATGCTACTATAGATTGTCATAAACAAACTATCAGTGTTCCCTTTGGTGATGAGTCTCATGAATTTATTTTTTCCAAGTTTAATAGACAACCGCATAAGAAAGAATTACCTAGTAAGGATGAAATAATTGGTCTTGCTTCTATTGTCGTGCCTCCTACTGATCCACTAGAACAATATTTGCTAGACCATGAAAATGATATGCATATGCATGAAAGAAATGAAATAGATAAAATTTTCTTCAAACAACGACCTCTGTTCAAACATAATTTGCCCATTGAAACTCTTGGAGGTCCTCTTCCACCTAAAGGTGATCCTGTGTTTGAATTAAAACAATTACCTGACACTTTGAAATATGCTTATCTTGATGAGAAAAAGATATATCATGTTATTATTAGTGCTAACCTTTCAGAAAATGAAGAAGAAAGATTATTAAAAACTCCGAGGAAGCACTGTGCTGCTATTTGATATACTCTTGATGATCTTAAGGGCATAAGTCCCACTCTATGTCAGCACAAGATTAATATGGAACCTGATGCCAAACCCGTTGTTGATCGCCAACGATGTTTGAATCCTAAGATGAAAGAAGTGGTAAGAACTAAAATACTAAAGCTTCTGGAAGCAGGTATAATCTATCCCATAGCTGATAGTAGATGGGTAAGTCTTGTTCATTGTGTCCCTAAGAAGGGAGATATTACTGTTGTTCCTAATGATAAAAATGAACTTATCCCACAAAGAATTATTACTGGCTATAGAATGGTAATTGATTTTAGAAAGCTAAATAAAGCAACTAGAAAATATCATTACCCTTTACCTTTTATTGATCAAATGTTGGAAAGATTATCTAAGCACACACACTTTTGCTTTCTTGATGGATACTGTGGTTTCTCTCAAATACCTATTTCACAACCTGATCAAGAGAAAACCACATTTACTTGCCCTTTTGGAACTTATGCTTATGGACGTATGCCTTTTGGTTTATGCAATGCACCTGCTACCTTTCAAAGATGTATGACTGCCATATTCTCTGATTTTTGTGAAAAGATTGTTGAGGTTTTCATGGATGATTTTTTGTTATGGAACTTCTTTTGATGATTTCTTAAGCAACCTTGATCGAGTTTTGTAGAGAAGTGAGCAAACTAATCTCATCTTGAATTGGGAGAAGTGCCACCTTATGGTTAATAAAGGTATTATCTTGGGGCATAAAATTTCTAAATGAGGTATTGAAGTGGATAAAGCTAAAGTTGATGCAATTGAGAAAATGCCATGTCCTAGAGATATTAAAGTTATTCGTAGCTTCCTAGGTCATGCTGGTTTCTATAGGAGATTTATTAAAAGACTTCTCTAAAATTTCTAGGCCTATTATTAATCTTTTACAAAAGGATGTTCCATTTGTTTTTGATGATGATTGTGTAGAAGTCTTTGTAACACTTAAGAAAGCCATAACTTCTGCACCTATTGTTCAACCACCTGATTGGAACTTGCCTTTTGAAATTATGTGTGATTCTAGTGATTATGTTGTTGGTGTTGTTCTAGGACAAAGAGTTGATAAGAAATTGAATGTTATTCATTATGCTAGCTAAACTCTACACAGTACTCAAAGAAATTATGCTACTACTGAAAACGGATTTTTAGCAATTGTGTTTGCTTGTGATAAATTGAGATCTTACATTGTTGATTCCGAAGTAATTGTTCACACTGATCATGCTGCTATAAAATATCTTACGGAAAAGAAAGATGCTAAACCTAGACTCATTAGGTGGGTACTGTTGCTACAAGAATTTGATTTACATATCATTGATAGGAAAGGAGCTGAGAACCCCGTAGCTGATAACTTGTCTATGTCAGAGAATATTCTTGATGACCCACTACCTATTGATGATAGCTTTCCTGATGAACAACTAGCTGCAATAAATGTTTCTCATAGTAGTCCTTGGTATGCTAACTATGCTAATTGTATTGTTGCTAAATACATGCCAGCTAGTTTCACATACCAACAAAAGAAAAAATTCTTCTATGATTTAAGACATTACTTTTGGGATGACCCACATCTTTATAAAGAAGGAGTAGATGGTATTATTAGACGTTGTGTACCTGGGCATGAACAGGAACAAACCCTACGGAAATGTCGCTCTGAAGCTTATGGAGGGCATCATGCGGGAGATAGAACTGCTCACAAGGTATTGCAATCTAGTTTTTATTGGCCTACTCTCTTCAAGGATGCCCGTAAGTTTGTTTTGTCTTGTGATGAATGTCAAAGAATTGGTAATATTGGTAAGCGTCAAGAAATGTCTATGAATTATTCACTTGTTGTTGAACCATTTGATGTTTGGGGTTTTGATTATATGGGGCCATTTCCTTCCGCCGGGTATACACATATTTTGGTTGCTGTTGATTATGTTACTAAGTGGGTAGAAGTTATTCCAACTAGTAGCGCTGGTCATAACACTTTCATTAAAATGCTCAAAGAAATTATTTTCCCAAGGTTTGGAGTCCCTAGATATTTAAAGACCGATGGTGGTTCACACTTTATTCATGGTGCTTTCCGTAAAATGCTTGCTAAATATGATGTTAACCATAGAATTGCATCACCCTATCATCCTCAATCTAGTGATCAAGTTGAACTTAGCAATAGATAAATAAAACTAATATTACAAAATACTGTTAATAGGTCCTGAAAGAATTGGTCTAAGAAATTGGATGATGCACTTTGGGCCTACTGAACAACTTATAAAAATCCTATGGATATGTCTCCCTATAAAATGGTTTATGGAAAAGCTTGTCATTTACCTCTTGGTTAGAACATAAAGCATATTGGGCAATTAAAGAACTCAACTATGATTTCAAACTTGCTGGTGAAAAGAGGTTATTTGATATTAGCTCATTAGATGAATGGAGAACCCAAGCATATGAAAATGCAAAGTTATTTAAAGAAAAAGTTAAAAGATGGTATGACAAAGGAATCCAAAAGCGGGAATTCAAAGTGGGAGAATATGTTCTCTTGTACAACTCTCGTTTCATATTCTTTGCAGGAAAACTTCTCTCTAAATGGGAAGAACCATATATCATCGAGGAGGTTTATCGCTCTGGAGCTATCAAGATCAATAATGCCGAAGGTACTAACCCGAAGGTAGTTAATGAGCAAAGAATGAAGCACTATATCTCAGGTACGCCTATTAATGTTGAAAGCAATATTATTCAAACCATGACACCAAAGGAACACGTAAAAGAAACCTTCTAGAATACTCCAGAACCCTAAAAAAGAGGAGGTATGTGATACAGTAAGTAAACGGACTCCAAAAAATCCGCAAAAATATGTTTTGTCAGTTTTGGAATATTACAAAAATTTAGGAAAATAAGAAACAACTAGGAAGGCAACCGAGGAGGGCACAAGACACCAAAGCGCGCCTGCCTTGCCTGGTGCGCCCAGGTGGGTTGTGCCCATGTCGGGATGCTTCCCGACTCTGTTTTCCTCTTGTTTGCTTGTTTCCCAAGAAAAAAATTATATACCCCCCGAACGTTTGACCATCGTATTATGGAGAAATCTTTTGTTCTTCTTTCTCGCTATTTTCTGACAGATCTAGATCAGCATGGCCGCTCCGACCTCCTCCCAAGGACAAGTTCTTAATCAATCCCTACTTGTCGGAGGTGATGAAGCACCCTCGAACCATCGAGATGCGTGTGGGGGTGCTCCATGATACGTCTCCAACGTATCTATAATTTATGAAGTATTCATGCTATTATATTATCCATCTTGGATGTTTTATGGGCTTTACTATGCACTTTTATATTACTTTTGGGACTAACCTATTGACCCAGAGCCCAGTGCCAGTTCCTGTTTTTTCCCTTGTTTCGGTGTTTCGAAGAAAAGGAATATCAAACGGAGTCGAAACGGAATGAAACGAACTGGAGAAGTTATTTTTGGAAGGAAAGCTACCGGAAAAACTTGGAGTGCACGTCAGGAAAGGAACGAGGGAGCCACGAGGCAGGAGGGCGCGCCCACCCCCCTAGGGTGCGCCCTCCACCCTCCTGGGCCCCTCGTGGCTCCCCTGACGTACTTCTTCCTCCTATATATACCCATATACCCTAAAACGATCGGGGAACAGAATAGATCTGGAGTTCCGCCGCCGCAAGCTTCTGTAGCCACCAAAAGTCAATCGGGACCCTGTTCCGGCACCCTGCCGGATGGGGGAACCCTCACCGGTGGCCATCTTCATCATCCCGGCGCTCTCCGTGATGAGGAGGGAGTAGTTCACCCTCGGGGCTGAGGGTATGTACCAGTAGCTATGTGTTTGATCTCTCTCTCTCTCGTGTTCTTGATTTGGCACGATCTTGATGTATCGCGAGCTTTGCTATTATAGTTGGATCTTATGTTTCTTCTCCCCCTCTACTCTCTTGTAATGGATTGAGTTTTCCCTTTGAAGTTATCTTATCGGATTGAGTCTTTAATGATTTGAGAACACTTGATGTATGTCTTGCCGTGCGTATCTGTGGTGACAATGGGATATCACGTGATTCACTTGATGTATGTTTTGGTGATCAACTTGCGGGTTCCGCCCATGAACCTATGCATAGGGGTTGGCACATGTTTTCGTCTTGATTCTCCGGTAGAAACTTTGGGGCACTCTTTGAGGTTCTATGTGTTGGTTGAATAAATGAATCTGAGATTGTGTGATGCATATCGTATAATCATACCCATGGATACTTGAGGTGACATTGGAGTATCTAGGTGACATTAGGGTTTTGGTTGATTTGTGTCTTAAGGTGTTATTCTAGTACGAACTCTAGGGCTGTTTGTGACACTTATAGGAATAGCCCAATGGATTGATTGGAAAGAATAACTTTGAGGTGGTTTCATACCCTACCATAATCTCTTCGTTTGTTCTCCACTATTAGTGACTTTGGAGTGACTCTTTGTTGCATGTTGAGGGATAGTTATATGATCTAATGTCGGAGTAATGGGACACGGGTATCCCGAAGACGGCAAGACAATATTTCAAGACATCGGGGCTAGCAAAGCCCCTCAGTCCAACTGCCCACCCGCTCCTGCCGGCTCCCCGTCCGACTGCTCCACCCGGCCGGCTGCCAGCTGACCGACTGCACCGACTAGTCGGCTGCCGACTGCAGTCCGACCCGGCATCGACAAGACCCCGACGAGACGACCATACCGCGGACAAGACAACCGTACCGCAACACCATCATGTATAGTGTCACTTGTTCCCTGGCACTATTCATGAAGTGACCTAGGGGCCAAGCATGACATGCACCATGCCTTGCTCCCATACCTCCACATAGCTTAGATACAAGGCTACCCTCTCCTATAAAAGGAGACACACATCCATCCATCCATGGATGGACTCACACGTACACACAAGCAAGCTAGCTAGCAAGAGAGCTAGCTAGCCATCCATCCATCCATTCCCACGGGCAAGCATGCCCAAGCACACATACGGCCATGCTCATGGCCGGCCACTAAAGCGTGCCTTGTGCACACATATATGGAGGCAGATGCCCATGGCACTGCCCCCAGATACAGCTCTAGGAGCGCTTTGTACTGCCCGATATACACCCCAGATACCCAGATATATATGCTCAGACATGCAGGAGTAGGGGTATTATCTCTCCGGAGAGCCCCGAACCTGGGTAAACTAGCGCGTGCTACTCGCATACCCGCTCCCGGGCCTATCAGCAGCAGTCTTACCCTCACACAAAGCCCTTGTGGCATCAGTCGCCTCACACCCCCCCCCCCCCGTGAGAATACCACGACATCTAATTATGTTATTATTGTTGAGAGAACTTTCACTAGTGAAACTATGAACCCTAGGCCTTGTTTCCTAGCATTGCAAAACCGTTTACGCTCACTTTTATCACTTGTTACCTTGTTGTTTTTATATTTTCAGTTTACAAAAACCTATATCTACCATCCCTATTGCACTTGTATCACCATCTCTTCGCCGAACTAGTGCACCTATACAATTTACCATTGTATTGGGTGTGTTGGGGACACAAGAGACTCTTTGTTATTTGGTTGCAGGGTTGTTTGAGAGAGACCATCTTCATCCTACGCCTCCTACGGATTGATAACCTTAGGTCATCCACTTGAGGGAAACTTGCTACTATCCTACAAACCTCTGCACTTGGAGGCCCAACAACGTCTGCAAGAAGAAGGTTGTGTAGTAGACATCAAGCAGTTTCTGGCGTCGTTGCCGGGGAGGTGAGTGCTTGAAGGTATATCTTTAGATCTTGCAATCGAATCTTTTTGTTTCTTGTTTTATCACTAGTTTAGTTTATAAAACAAAACTACAAAAAAATGGAATTGAGTTTACCTCATATGCTTCATCTTTTTAATATCTTTCGTGAGTAGGATGGGAAGGAAAATTGTGCCAAAGTGTTAGAAGAAGAATGCATTAAATTGTTTGGCACTAAATCTTTGAATGATGAGCATGATTGCAATGTTGTTAGTATGAACTCCTTGAATATCCATAGTACTAATGATGATTGCACTAGTTATGATGAAAATGTCTCCTATAAACATGTCAATTTTTGTGGAGTGTATTGGGTTTGCAAGTACAAACCAAATAGAGAAGATAGATATTGCAAGAGGCATAAGCATTTAGAAACTAAATGGTTGCAAGAAAGGCTAGATGCGAGTGCTGAAAATTTAAGATATCTTAGCCGTACTTGTGAACTTTGCAATGAACATGGTCATTTAAATATCAATTGCAAATTGTTTCATGATCGAATCGTGTCCAAAAATTGTGATGACCTGATTTCCATTGCGCATTATAATGAACTAAGTTTGCTTTTGGGTTATGAAGAATTGAAACGTCAAACTAAGCATATTCCAGAATATAACCTCAAGAAATTCCTCGATATTGATCTAGAAGAAATTTATATGTACTGTGCGGTGAATTGCATTGAAAATCCTTATATTGCCAATTACATAAAGAAAAGAAAACAAATAGAGGATGAAGAGAATAGTAATGAAAGGGAAGAGACTTCCCAATATCCTCCTATTATTTCTTATGATGAATCAGGTAACGAAGAGGAGCCCTCTATTCAATGAATTTCATTAATAAGGAGCTCCAAAAAGAGGATTGAACCCACACATGATATGGTGAATAAGAAGAAAATAAAAAGGAAGAGAGGTAAAAAGATATCTCTCCCAAATAAAGTTGCTCCTATTATTGTTGTGCCTCATGAAAATGAATCAAAAATAATTGTGGAAGATGATGCACTTGATGATGATCTCGTTATGCCTATTGCTTGTTGTGATGATTATGATTGGGAAGATAATGATACTTCTTATCATCTTGAAAATCTTTTTGGCACTTGCTTGGAAGAATATGATAATAATGTTTGCTATACTATTGGTGCTATCCATACTATTAATGATGAGAGTGAGTATGCTTATAATATGAAAAGGCCCAAGCTTGGGGAAGCTATATTTGATGAGGATGACATATTTGAGAATATATTTGCTGCAATTAATGTTTGTTCCAAGCTTGGGGATGCTATGTTTAATAATGATGATATTTTTAGCCTCCCAAGTTTTGATATGCAAAGTTGTTATGATGATAGCATGCCTTCTACCTATGATGATTATATTGATGAAAGTGGGTTTGGAAGAGTGTCAACTTTAGGAAGTGATGATCCCACTATTTTGGAGGATGTTGAATCTTATAATTATTATGAAAGTGGATTTGGAGAGGTCATGACTTTATTTAGTGATGTATCCACTATTTCTGAAGAGGTTTCAATCGATTATGATGAGAACAAAGTTGCTACTTACGATGAGACCCATGCTTCCTCCTATGATGGAGAACCGCTACCATGGAAGTCGGAGGATAAGCTTGCTACTACCTCATCACCACCACCATCATCTTCCCCACCAAAGGAGACTTGAGTTCCTGGTATGGGCACTCCCCTTGGCTTGTGCCAAGCTTGGGAGAGGTGCCCCGGTATCGTATCACCACCACTATCTTTGCCTTTACCTATTTTAGTTTGATCTTTAGTTATCATATGGTTTAGTTCAATAAAAGTTTAGTTTGATCAGTTTTCGAGTGCTTGCTTAGTGATCTACCTATCTATGTAATCGTGTGCGAGATATATAATAAAGTTTAGTTTGTGTTTTTGTTTCTTTACTTCCTTGTTGCAACATAATAAAAAGAAATAAATGAAAAAGATCATATGCTAATCTTATGGTAAGTAATGACATCACATAAGGAAAAGTATAAGTGATAAAATTGGTTGGAGATTGACAAACATAGCATTGGTCAATGATGCAACTCATGAATAAGTTAATAAGGAAAGAGAAGATTCACATGCAAATATACTATCTTGTACATCTTTTATGATTGTGGGCCCCCATTAAATATTATATGTCAAAATTGTTCAAGTTGTACAAGGAAGACAATGTAATGAGTTACGCTTGTTCACATCCACATAGAAGTTATACTGTTATAGATCCTTCAACATGTGGTGCTTGCTCAATATCTTTGCTAGCCCAAAAATTCCGCACTAAGTAGAGATACTACTTGTGCATCCAAAAACCTTAAACCCAAATTCATGCCTTGAGAGTCCACCGTACCTACCTATGGATTGAGTAAGATCCTTCAAGTAAGTTGTCATCGGTGCAATAAGGCAATAAAAATTGCTTCTAAATGTTTTTGATCATTTAGTGTAAGAGAAAATTGGGCATTGTACGGACTTGTGATGGCAAAGTAATAAAAGCGACGGACTGCATAATAAAGGTTGCTACCATAAGGGGCAATATAACGTGACGTTCTTTTGCATTAAGGGATTTGGCATAGAAACAAAAGGCGCATGGCAACCTCTGCTTCCCTCTACGAAGGGCCTATCTTTTACTTTTATGTATTTACTTTTATGCAAGAGTCAAAGTATTCTCCCCTTTTCCTTTTTATTTTCTCTTTTTGCAAGCATCATGTGGTGAGGAAAGATCTAAGCACATATGTCCAGTTTGATATGAGTGAGAAGGGGTTATTATTGTTGACATCACCCTCGAGGTGAATACGTTAGGAGGCGAAACTATAAGCCCCTATCTCTCTGTGTCCGGTTGACACTTTTTGCTCATGGATATGCTGTGAGTGTTAGCAAAAAAGAAGATTGCATGATGGTTGAGTATGTGGACTTGCCAAAAGGCTCCGATACGTGACTCTTCCTGAAAATATGATGAATTTTAGTTGCAAAGTTGACTCAGAACATAGTTTGTTGATTTTCAATAGAGTTTATGCTTTATACTTCAATGTTGTGATGAATTGTTACTTGTTCATGAGAAGTTATATGATAAAAGTGTGTGATAAAGTTTTATGTTAAAGTTCTTTGCTGTTATAATAATAATCATGATGCTTCTAATTCCATATTTTGTTTTTATCGACACCTCTCTCTCTCTCTCTCTAAGCATGTGGACATGTTTTTTGATATCGTTTTTTCGCTTGAGGACAAGCAAGGTCTAAGCTTGGGGGAGTTAATACGTCCATTTTGTATCATGTTTCCCTACTGTTACTTATAATGTTTTTATGCATAATAATGCTTTTTGGAGTATTTCTAATGCCTTTTCTCTCATAATATGCAAGGTTTGCACAAAGAGGGGGAATGCCGACAGCTGGAATTCTAGACCTGAAAATGCTATGTCAGAGTTACCTATTCTGCACATCTCCAAATGAGCTGAAACTTCACGGAGAATTATTTTGGAATATTTAAGAACTATTGGAGCAAATAACTACCGGAGGGGGGCCACCTGGTGAGCACAAGACACCAGGGTGCGCCAGGACCCCCAGGCGCGCCCTGGTGGGTTGTGCTCAGCACGACCAACCTCCGGAGCCCATCTTCTGGTATATAGCTCACTTTGACCTTGAAAAAAAATCGGGAGGGGACTTTCAGGAAGAAGCACCGTCGTCTCGAGGCAGAACTTGGGCAAGAGCACTTTTGCCCTCCGACGGAGCGATTAAGCCAGGGGAACTCCCCTCCCAGAGGGGGAAATCATCGCCATCGTCATCACCAACAACTCACTCATCTTTGGGAGGGCCATCTCCATCGACATCTTCAACAACACCATCTCCTCTCAAACCCTAGTTCATCTCTTGTGTTCAATCTTTGTACCGGAACCTCAGATTGGTACTTGTGGGTGACCAGTAGTGTTGATTACATCTTGTAGTTGATTACTATATGGTTTATTTGGTGGAAGATTATATGTTCAGATCCATTATGCTATTTAATACCCCTTTGATCTCGAGCATCATTATCATTTGTGAGTAGTTACTTTTGTTCTTGAGGTCACGGGAGAAGTCATGTTGCAAGTAATCATGTGAACTTGATATGTGTTCGATATTTTGATGATACATATGTTGTGATTCCCTTTGTGGTGTCATGTGAACGTCGACTACATGGCACTTCACCATATTTGGGCCTAAGGGAATTTATTGTGGAGTAGTTATTAGATGATGGGTTGCTAGAGTGACAGAAGCTTAAACCCTAGTTTATGCGCTACTTCGTAAGGGGCCAATTTGAATCCAAAAGTTTAATGCTATGGTTAGATTTTATCTTAATACTTTTCTTGTAGTTACAGATGCTTGCGAGGATGTTAATCATAAGTAGGAGTTTTGTTCAAGCAAGAACAACACCTAAGCACCGGTTGAAAGGACATGTGGTGCCCCCATGTTTGGTTTTGGTAATTGATGACATTCTCTATGGACTAATGGTTCAATTGAGTTATATTTGAAGGATTTGCCATAGGCATTTCTTGAAGTCCATGTGTTGGTTTCAAGGAGT
Source organism: Aegilops tauschii subsp. strangulata (assembly GCF_002575655.3). Lineage (NCBI taxonomy): Eukaryota > Viridiplantae > Streptophyta > Magnoliopsida > Poales > Poaceae > Aegilops > Aegilops tauschii. Next base: position 100,779,733 of record NC_053035.3, on the reverse strand, counting down.
TTATTTGTTGACCAATGTGTTATTCAAGGAATTATCCAAAGAGTGGTCATGTAGAAGAAACGATACAAGGTTGATCAAGACTAAGTCAAGAGTGAATCAAGTTGATCAACACACAAAGCGTACAAGATGTACCAAGAGGGATCAAGTGATCCCATGGTATGGTAAGCATTGTCCATTACGCTTTATGTACTAACCCATGATCTACGTGTGAGTTCTATGTGGTGTTAGGTTTGTTTCCATGGGTTTGCATCAAGAGGAAGATCTCATACAACCCATGGAGGATGACATCAAGTGGTGATCGTCATCAAGATTGCCGTGTGCAAGTTCAAGTGGAGCATCACGAAGAGATCATCCTTGAAGCTTGCCGTCCATTGTGGTGTCCATGGACTTGTGAAGATGTGCCGAAGAGTGGCTCACCCATAGTGAAGTAGGGGGGGCAATTAACTAGTTTTCATCGAGCCAACGCAATCAAGAAGGGTGGTCCAACTTGAGGGAGTCAAGATCGTCATCATCGCTCAAGTGGACTATGTGCAAGGCAAAGGTTTGTCCTTGATAGGTTTTCTATTTTACCGGTCTCATGGTGGTAGTTGGGAGACCGGGTTATAGGATCGATTGCCACACTATCGATGAGTAGCTTGATCGTAACGTTCATAGAGAGCTCAAACCATTGCATCATTGCATCATCCTTATTGGTTCTTGTTCGGTTCTTCTCCTTGTGAGATTTGGAGCTTATGGTCATTTTATGACAAGCTCGAGTTCATCGAAAAAAGAGTTCACATGCATCTTCTATGATGTTTTTGATGTTGCAGGTTATGCCGGTTCTTCTCTATTGGAGGTTTCACTTCTCTATATGTTAGGCATTGCTCCCCTGCCTCTTCTTACTATAACCAACAAGCTTGAGTTTGCTCAATTCGGAGCTCATTTGCAGAAGTTGTGGCAGTTTTGGTTTTCCTTGGAGTATACTTGTTTTTTTGGAAGTGGCATAAGGAAGGCAACAACGGTACTACCGCTGGGCCAGAGCGGCAGTACCGCTTATCGCCACAAGCGGTAGTACCGCTGTCTCACAGCGGTAGTACCGCCCATGGCCATAAGCGGTAGTATGGCTCCGGTTCCATGTTGGTACCGCCTCGACTCGAGACTTGTTTTTCTCGTCGTGGGTTCAGCGGCAGTAGGAGCGGCAGTAGGAGCAGTAGTACTGCTCATGAGCGTTAGTACCGCACCTACCACCGCTACTAGTGCCGCTCTAGGTCTCTCTTCTTCCCTCTTGCTTTTCCCCGTGTGCTCTGACCCCAGCGGTAGTACTGCTGGGGCAAGCGGCAGTGCCGCTGCGACCAACGGTAGTACCGCTCACCTGAGTGGTAGTACCGCCCGTTGCAGCCCACGGTAGTACCGCTCGCTTGAGCAGTAGCACCGCGTTGTGCGGGCTGAGCACATAACGGTTGGATTTTTCCACACCTATAAAAGGGGGTCTTCTTCCCCAATGAACATTATCCCTTTAGCTTGTGTTCTTCCCCCATTGTTGACCTTCTTCGAGCTTGCTAACTCTCAATCCCTCCATGGATTCTTGCTAGTTTTGGGGGGAAAAGAGAGAGGAGATCTAGATCCACATTTCCACCAATCACTTTCTCCTCTATGTGAGGGGAACCCCTTGGATCTAGATCTTGGAGTTCTCCTTCTTGGTCTTCCTCTCATTTTCCTCCATAACGTTCGTTGCTTTGGCGGGATTTGAGAGTGAGGGACTTGGGCACTCCGTGTGCCCTTGCCAGTGCATTTGGTGCATCGGTTTGAGTTCTCCACGGTGATACGTGGAAGTGAAGTTGAGAAGCTTGTTGCTCTTGGGTGTTTGGGCACCCTAGAACTTAGTGATCCTAAGTGTGATGAATGTCTATTTGAGCTCCATGATCTTATGTGTGCTAAGGGTGATGTTGGAACCATTAGCAACATTATCATGGAAACCATTAGAATTCACAAACTTGCACACTGTCATGGTCATAAATCTAATGAATCACTTGACCTAGGTGAGGATCATATGTGTGATGATGATGGTGATGCTGAGCATGGATATTATGATGAGGATGAAGAATTCGACATCGAATATGAGAAGACCATGAGGAATCTTGTTCTCATGGCAAATATTAACAATTACATATCCAGAGAAAAAGTGTGGATTCTTGCCAGGACCCCAATCCTAAGTCACACCAATCTAGCATGTAACACATCATATCACTTTGCGGCCTCACGCACGGTATTCCCATGGGTGCCACCTTACCTGGCCCGGGACCGTTTGCGCCTTTTGGCTCACGTATATGATAGTGTCGCTAGCATCCATATGACAGAGAACCCGGGCTGACATGACTAGTCATGAATCCAAAGTGGCACTAACTTATAGGGACAGGCATACATGGCCCAGCAACGAACGTGTCGGTCACCAACGTATGAACCCAAGTCGTAGCAAGCTACAAGGACTTAAAGGAACAACGCGTGACATTTCCCTAAAGGGAGAGACACAGGAACGAAGAAGGACACATGCCGGCCAGCCTAACTGTTCCAGAGCAGTAGCAAGCTACCATGGCTCAGTGGAAGCACTAGGAGACATTTCCCCATCAGAGAGGCTACCAAGAATAAACAACTAGGTTCTCGGATCCCGTACATACCAAGCATTTCAAAATCATACACACATTATTCTCGATATGGGCAAATACAACATGGCATCACAACAAAACTCTACGACTCAATGTACTTATTCAGAAGGCTCCGTAGAGTCATACATAGCAAGAGTTACAATCATGGGTCACATGACCCAACATATAGAGCATACAAGCAACAGAAGCATAACATGTCTGAGTACAGACAACTACAAATGAAAAAGGCTGAGAAGCCTGACTATCTACAAGACCCTCCCAAGGGTACAAGATCGTAGCTGAGGTAACAAGCTAAACGTCGAAGTCCGTCGAAGTCCACGCGGAATTACTAGTGAGACTGAAGTCTCTCTGCAAAACATAAATTAAGCAAATGTGAGTACAAATGTACCCAGCAAGACTTACATCAGAACTAGCTACATATGCATCAGTATCAACAAAGGGGTGGTGGAGTTCAACTGCAGCAAGCCAGCTTTGACTGTGGTTATCCTGTACTATGACTGTTGGTAACTCTTTTGAGGTGGCGCACACGAGTCCACATATTCACCATATCAATACACCACTATGGATCCGCTCCCGTCTCCCTATGAGAAGGCCATCCATAGCACTCACGCTTATCTTGCGTGTTTTAGAGTATCCACTTTCACTTGTCTATGAACAATGTAAGGAACCCAATAGTCCATTACAGCGGACGCGGCTATTCGAATAGATCATGTTAACCCTGCAGGGGTGTACTTCTTCACACACGCTCTCACCACTTATCGTTGTTTACATGACATGTACTCGGCAACCTTCAAGCGGAAGCCCAGCGAGGGTGTCGGCCATGACCTGACTAACCACACAAGTCTCTAGTCCAGGTTTATCGCCTATTCGGGTTCCCTCCGCAAGGAGATCCGGCCAGGGTTTCACTCACGGCCCCAAACGATGAGAGCAGGGTTCCCGAGGCACCAAAGGGGCGTCCCGGTACACCATGCCTCGTGTCTCTACCGCATCATAGCCCAACCCTAGGGTCAACGCTACGCACGGCCCCAACACATATCCTACAAACACCAGAAACTAGTTGCAACTCCTGGACAGAGATCAAGGCGATTAATAAGTCGAGAGGGGCACTTAAGCATTCCAATGCGTGGTAGTAACTGTCTTGGATCACAAACACAGAACTCAGTTCCGGAGGACGGTTTCGATGAGACAACCCACCATGTACTCCTACATGGCCTCTCACCGCTACCTTTACAAAATTATGTTCACACACTTAGCTCTCAATAGTAGGACATGTTCACCACATTCCAATCCATCCCCGATGAATCAGACCTAACTCAACTCTAAGCAATAGCAGACATGACAACAAGCATGAATGAGTAAGCGAATCAGGGCTCAAACATCTCCTACTCATGCTAGTGGGTTTCATCTATTTACTGTGACAATGATAGGTCATGCAGAGGAAAAGGGGTTCAACTACCGCAGCATGTAATAGTTGAATCGTTGTTGTCCTAATGTAGTAAAAGAGAGCAGAAGCGAGAGAGTGGGATTGTATCGGAATGAACAAGGGGGTTTTGCTTGCCTGGCCCTTCTGAAGATAGTATAGCTCTTCATCGGTGTCATCGAACTCATCATCGGAACATATGTCTACTGAAGGGGGGAACAACCACCGGCAAACAAGAGGGAGCACAATCAATGAAATGCAATAATATGATGCATGAATGTGACATGGCAATATGTTGTGATTTGAGCTAATGCAGGTAGCAATGATTTAAATGGAGTTGTTTTGAACACTAAATTCAAATTCAAACTCCATATGTGATCATTCAAATGCCATTTATTTGATTTGTCCAATTCAGCAGCTATAAGTTGTTCTAACATGCATGAAAATGGTACAGATGGATAGATTGGATTTTTCTGATCTTTTTTCATATATAAATTATTTCATTTGGACTTATAGATTATTTTCTATGAATTTTTGAAGTTTTAAACATTGTCTGAAATTTCCTGGATTATATTTAATCCAGAAAATGATTAACTGCGTCAGCCTGACGTTAGTGTGATGTCAGCAGGTCAACGGAGGTCAGCCAGGTGAAACTTGATGCGTGGGACCCACTGGTCAGTGACTAGGCTAATTAACAGAGACTGTTAGTGCTAATTTAATCCTAACTAAAAGTGTGAGTGGGGCATGGGCCCACATGTCATCGACCTAGGGGAGGTCAAACCCTTGGTCAACCGGGCCTAATACGCCAGAGGCTCGACGCCGGCGACGGTAGATGCGGCGGAATCCTTGGTTTAGCTCCTCCGGCGACGAAAACGACGGCGGAGGGGCTCTACGTGGTGCTGGGACTCGCGCGCATCCAACACGGCTAGCGGCAGCAGCTGGGGTGGAACGAGCTCGTCGGAAATGAGCTCGTGGCGGCGGCCAAAGTTCGGGCGGGGTCAGGTTTGGCGCTACACTGCACAGGAGGAGGAGCTGGTGGGTGTGTGGGCTTGCTGGGAAGCTGCTGAGCACGCCGAAGTGCTCGGACACGAGCTACGGCTGTTGGTGCCTCGGCGGCGACATGGCCGGCGGCGATGGATCCTCGGGTTCGACAGCGGAGCTAGTTAGCGGGGCGAGCGACATGGGAAGAAGTGGGGATCGGGGAGGCGGTGACGGCGGCGAGGTCGGTGACGGTCTCAGTGGGCTTGGGGAGGCGGGGACGGCGGCGAATCGACGGCGGCGGTGATCGGCTCCCGTGGTGGAAGATGGTGGTGATGATGATGCTACGGCGTGCCCCGGCTCGCTTGGCTCGATGGAGATGACGAGGGTGACATCACGAAGCTCATGGGCTCGTCAGAGGGGCGAGGCAGAGACGGTGGCCGCGGCAGCAACGAGCGGCAGCGATGGCTACGCTCGGTGGAGAGAGCAGGGGAGGGGGAGGAGCATGGGGAGAGTGTGAGGCGGTCGGGGAGGTTGCGTGGCATGCAAGGAGGCATCCAGGGCGTCGGGGACGCAGGCAGCCAGGCAGGAGGTGGCGGGGCGCGTGCGTGTGCGCTGCGGGCACACGCTCGTGTCCTTCTGGCGCAAGGAGGAGGACGACTGGCACTGGGCCAGCACAGTGCTGGGCCGGCCAATGGGCTGCCAGATGGCTACATGTAAGTCTAGTGAGTCTCTCTCTCTCTCTTTTTACTTTCTAATTCTTTTCTATTTCATTTTCTATTTTGTTTTCTGTGTTCTGATTTAGTTTAGGCACTAAACCATTTTTATAAATGCTGAAAATTATTGTGGATGTTAACTGGGTTATTCCAGAGACCCACAATTATTTTCAAAACATTTGGAGCTACAAAATTATTTATAGATTTTATTTGCTCCAATACAAATACAATATGGATTAATTCAAAAATCGAGGATGTCCTAGAAATATGTGCACCATTTTTGGCAGAGGTTTTTAGCCAATTCTAAAATGATGAACTTTTCTGAAGGGCATTTTTGGTTCATTGAAAATATTTTATTTTAATCCTAGTTGGATTTCATTTGGTGCTAGGGTTTGAACATCCCCATTTCAAGTTTAAGCAGAATTTAAACATGATGCAACAACCAAGACTAGTCCACAAGCAAGGCTAAAGCTAGGGCTGTGACAACTCACTCCCACTAAACGAGAATCTCGTCCTGAGATTCAAGACGCGAGGTAAGAAGACCGAGGGTATACTAGGTTCCACAATGTTCACGATCCAGGTTGCACTTCATAAGAACGTTGATTCGATCATCATCTTTGTCCCCACGTCTTACTCTGAGAACTCCATCCAACATGACAACGAGAAGGAAGGGAAACTCTAGAAGAATCGATCTTCTCCAAGATCGAGCAACTCAAGATCAACTCATGGAGTGAGATATAAAACATCTCTTGAGCTGAGACACGAAACGCACATCAGGGGTGATGGAAAGAAGCGGATGAAAAAGGTTCAATTTGGTAGGCAACAATTCCACGCTTAAGTAGATGGTGAGTATGAGTTAGAGTAGAGAGGAGATAGATTGCCATGATTCCATAACGGGGCACCTTGGGGGAAGGCGACTCGTAGATTTATCCTTTGAAGTGGCAAAAAGAATTACTTTTGATACAAAGATCATTGAAACCCTCTATACTAACCTAAGGCAAATCACAATCGATCGTTTGAAGGAGTTCGAACGAATGACATACTCGGACTAGGATGGATGATGTGGACTACCTTGTTGAAGACAACGTAATGGATGATTTTTGCCTATCATCAGAAATGGATGGGACCCATGGTAGGACCACTTTTGAAGATGATCCTGAACAACAACTGCTGAGAAGGGCAGCCCATGGGAGATTGGCATAATGGCGGTGCAAGCTGGGAACAAAATGCAAATGCTAGGAATGATTCTAGTAACTGGGGAATAGCTCAAGAGTCGAGAGTGATTCCACCGTTTGAATGGTTATAGTATAATCGAAGAAACTAAGAGCACAAGAATCCCTAAGGAGCAACTTCTAGAATAAGTCGCACGAAATCCTCATGGAAAGAATGATCAAATTTCTCAATCAAGATACTACAATAATAGATCTTCCAGCTAGGTGTGTCGGCCAAAACATCAACCTTGCTAGGACCTACATCGTAGATCTTGGAAAAGTTCCAACTATCATACCTGCCTGAGAGTCAGATCTGGTTGATAACAGGATATTTCAGACACCATGTCTGGAGAAGAAAGGTTGCAACACAAATCGACGAGTTGACGTTGCGAGATTCTAGGGAAATGAACTACGGTAGCAAGCTCCAAAACATGAGCTGGTTCTGCTACATACATGTGAACACGTTGTCCAAGACAAGCATGACCACATAGTAGTCTTACAACGAAACACTACCGAGTTCTGACTGGGAACCATCATTGTGGAGAGCGAAGTCCTGCGCATGTACCTTTGGGTCCTTAAGGATTAACACTTAAGAACTTTTTTTCCTTGAACAAATCAATCAGTGGCTTTAGGTGCTAGGAAATACATGTGAAATTGAGGTTGCAAATCTACCAAACCATAGTATACTTCGCATGTGCGTGAATGACTTGGGATGATTCCGGAGGATGCAAAACAAACTTTCTCGAGTCCACTACGGCAACTTGCACCAAAAGCACGTGAATCAGAGGAAGTCACTTCTTTCACCATAGCATATACTTCATGAGCTAGCATGAAGAAATGCTTTCAAAGTTTCCAACACTAGCTTAATGTTCAACATGAATCATGGAGAAGATAAAATGCTGCTGATGGGCTCAACAACAAGTCATCAAGGCTTCCATATAGATGGAATTCCACAATTAAGTGAACACGGTGTTAGCTTTGGTCAGACCAAAAGATGTAATGGTGTATGCTTGAGGGATCAACCACGAGTTAGACAACATTACGAACATCGTTGGTTCTGATTTGATTTGAGGATAGCCCACACTCAAATCAAAGTTTGGACAAGACAATAGATCCAACAATTGATCATGAGGATCAATCAATGAAGATATCATCTTTCTTTAACACACACACAGACATCCCTTTGGAATGAACTAAGTCAGATAAAGCTTTCCTCTTCTAACTCTCCAAGTTGTTGTTTAGCTTAACCAACTAGCTCAGGGGTAACCAACACAGATTTTTGGAGAAGGGTGGTTTATAAGAAAAACCAACTTGATCACGAACTCAACATAATGGTCAGGGGACAACCTGGTGATACTTCCGAGAAAATATTCGAAAAATCCCGAACCACCGATATGTTACTAAGCTCGGGAGCAATCTTTCTTTCGAGACAAGATGATGTGATCAATAAGCAAGGGGTTGACACAATCCTAACTCCTTGATCAAAAAGTGCACCAGGAAAATGGACTAGGTAACACAATCTATCTTTGAATGATGATTCAATAAACAACATGCTAAGAATGAAATTACTGTCCTTTAACTACCAAGCAACGAGGTTGCTAGGAGTATTGATTTCACATATCACGGTTCACTTGTCGGCATTTCGGTTGCGACAACACGGGACCGAAGAATGAATAATGATGGCGAGAAGTATCACTGCAACAAGAATTCATAAGGGTTGGTGCAATTCTCATGACATTCCTGACATAGAGAGGGCAACACTCCAAGGTAGAGCAGAACAAAAGCTGGATTAGCATTTTGATCTGCGGAGTACCACTACTTTGACCCAATCCTAGAAATGGATGAGGTACTGGAGTTTGCTTCTCCTAGTCATTCTAAAATAGAATGGCACGACGGGCCATAGGAATAACAGGCACCGATGAACACGAATGCACAACTACTCCTAACTATCAACTGATAGACTAAGGTCGGAACACCAGTGAAGAGGGACAACTCAAAGGAACACATGAGTTTTCGAGTTGTAGATGCATAGATTAGTATGTCGAACAAGTTCAACATATTTCTTCCGGATCCCATAAGAGAGGTAGAACTGGCCGATTCACAATGTAGAATGGAGAACTCATCAAGAGCACTCTAGTTGTGATCTTTTGGTTCAAAAGAACTTCTGCCATAAGCAGTTCATGGTATTTGGAAGAAGGAAATACCACGGACCTCGAGGACTATCGCAAAGGTTACTAATATCCTAAAGGAACTACCAATCACTAGCAACATGAAGTAAGTAGGGTGAATCTCGGGTTCAAGAACCCAGGAATAGAATGCCTTCTAACTAAGTGGCATCACAGGATGCTTTTGAGAATGATGGCCAGAATCATCACACTGGGAACACAAAACATGGCTAGATTACTAGGTGATCCTCTAAGACACCTAGGGTCATAATAATAGCTCCAACATATATGTCGAGGCAATAGAGTACCTCAACTCACCGATTAGTGGGGTTAAACTGGCCCAAAGAAACATCAGGCACGGAAAGAAGGGAGTTGCAAATGCATCAGACTATTTCGAAACCTGGGATGACTCGGACAACATAACGACCGTAAATGCTCAAAAGATTTGAGACATCCTGCAAAATAGTGGCATGACCACTCAACATCACCATATCAAGGTTCTGAGGCTAGCTATGAACATACGGAAGTAGTAGAAACTGAACTGAGACTTGAATCCATCAATCCTATAAGTCTATGGATTAGTAACACGTGATCCTGATAGAAAGAATAGAAAGCCTAGTTCCTTAACCCCGTAGGAATGATAGGATGACTCAGATCAAAAGGGCATAAGGTAAAGGAGTAAAAAGTGAAGGAAATATGCCCTAGAGGCAATAATAAAGTATTATTTATTTCCTTATATCATGATAAATGTTTATTATTCATGCTAGAATTGTATTAATCGGAAACATAATACATGTGTGAATACATAGACAAACAGTGTGTCACTAGTATGCCTCTACTTGACTAGCTCGTTAATCAAAGATGGTTATGTTTCCTAGCCATAGACATGAGTTGTCATTTGATTAATGGGATCACCTCATTAGGAGAATGATGTGATTGACTTGACCCATTCCGTTAGCTTAGCACTCGATCGTTTAGTATGTTGCTATTGCTTTCTTCATGACTTATACATGTTCCTATGACTATGAGATTATGCAACTCCCGTTTACCGGAGGAACACTTTGTGTGCTACCAAATGTCACAACGTAACTGGGTGATTATAAAGGTGCTCTACAGGTGTCTCCAAAGGTACTTGTTGGGTTGGCGTATTTCGAGATTAGGATTTGTCACTCCGATTGTCGGAGAGGTATCTCTGGGCCCACTCGGTAATGCACATCACTATAAGCCTTGCAAGCATTGTGACTAATGAGTTAGTTGCGGGATGATGTATTACGGAACGAGTAAAGAGACTTTCCGGTAACGAGATTGAACTAGGTATCGAGATACCGACGATCGAATCTCGGACAAGTAACATACCGATGACAAAGGGAACAACGTATGTTGTTATGCGGTCTGACCGATAAAGATCTTCGTAGAATATGTAGGAACCAATATGAGCATCCAGGTTCCGCTATTGGTTATTGACCGGAGAGGTGTCTTGGTCATGTCTACATAGTTCTCGAACCCGTAGGGTCCGCACGCTTAACGTTACGATGACAGTTATATTATGAGTTTATATGTTTTGATGTACCGAAGGTTGTTCGGAGTCCCGAATGTGATCACGGACATGACGAGGAGTCTCGAAATGGTCGAGACATAAAGATTGATATATTGGATGACTATATTCGGACACCAGAAGTGTTCCGGAGAAGTTTCGGATAAAACCGGAGTGCCGGAGGGGTTACCGGAACCCCCCGGGGAAGTATTGGGCCTTAGTGGGCTTGAGGGGAGAGAGAGGGCAGCAGCCCAGGAGGTGGCGCGCCCCCTCCCATGAGGAGTCCGAATTGGACTAGGGGAGGGGGGCGCGGCCCCTCTTTCCCTCTCCCTCTCCCTCTCTTTCCTTCCCCCTTCTCTCTTCCTAGTTGGACTAGGAAAGGGGAGTCCTACTCCTACTAGGAGGAGGACACCCCCCTCCTTGGCGCGCCCCAAGGGCCGGCCGGCCTCCCCCTTGCTCCTTTATATACGGGGGCAGGGGGCACCTCTAGACACACAATTGATCTACGATCTTTTAGCCGTGTGCGGTGCCCCCCTCCACCATATTACACCTCGATAATATCGTTGCGGAGCTTAGGCGATGCCCTGCGTCGGTAGAACATCATCATCGTCACCACGCCGTCATGCTGACGAAACTCTCCCTCAACACTTGGCTGGATCGGAGTTCGAGGGACGTCATCGAGCTGAACGTGTGCTGAACTCGGAGGTGTCGTGCGTTCGGTACTTGATCGGTTGGATCGTGAAGACGTATGACTACATCAACCGCATTGTGATAACGCTTCCGCTTTCGGTCTACGAGGGTACGTGGACAACACTCTCCCCTCTCGTTGCTATGCATCACCATGATCTTGCGTGTGCGTAGGAATTTTTTAGAAATTACTATGTTCCCCAACAGTGGTATCAGAGCCTGGTTTTATGCGTTGATGCTATGCACGAGTAGAACACAAGTGAGTTGTGGGCGATATAAGTCATACTTCTTACAAGCATGTCATACTTTGGTTCAGCGGTATTGTGAGATGAAGCAGCCCGGACCGACATTACGCGTACGCTTACGCGAGACTGGTTTCACCGTTGCGAGCACTCGTTGCTTAAAGGTGACTGGCGGGTGTCTGTCTCTCTCACTTTAGTTGAACCGAGTGTGGCTACGCCCGGTCCTTGCGAAGGTTAAAACAGCACCAACTTGACAAACTATCGTTGTGGTTTTGATGCGTAGGTAAGAACAGTTCTTGCTAAGCCCGTAGCAGCCACGTAAAACTTGCAACAACAAAGTAGAGGACGTCTAACTTGTTTTTGCAGGGCATGTTGTGATGTGATATGGTCAAGACATGATGCTATATTTTATTGTATGAGATGATCATGTTTTGTAACCGAGTTATCGGCAACTGGCAGGAGCCATATGGTTGTCGCTTTATTGTATGCAATGCAATCGCCATGTAATTGTTTTACTTTATCACTAAGCGGTAGTGAAAGTCGTAAAAGCAATAAGTTGGCGAGACGACAACGATACTACGATGGAGATCAAGGTGTCGCACCGGTGACGATGGTGATCATGACGGTGCTTCGGAGATGGAGATCACAAGCACAAGATGATGATTGCCATATCATATCACTTATATTGATTGCATGTGATGTTTATATTTTATGCATCTTATCTTGCTTTGATTGACGGTAGCATTATAAGATGATCTCTCACTAAAATTTCAAGATAAAAGTGTTCTCCCTGAGTATGCACCGTTGCGAAAGTTCTTCGTGCTGAGACACCACGTGATGATCGGGTGTGATAGGCTCTACGTTCAAATACAACGGGTGCAAAACAGTTGCACACACGGAATACTCAAGTTAAACTTGACGAGCCTAGCATATGCAGATATGGCCTCGGAACACGGAGACCGAAAGGTCGAGCGTGAATCATATAGTAGATATGATCAACATAGTGATGTTCACCATTGAAACTACTCCATCTCACGTGATGATCGGACATGGTTTAGTTGATTTGGATCACGTAATCACTTAGATGATTAGAGGGATGTCTATCTAAGTGGGAGTTCTTAAGTAATATGATTAATTGAACTTGAATTTATCATGAACTTAGTACCTGATAGTATCTTGCTTGTCTATGTTAATTGTAGATAAATGGCCCGTGCTGTTGTTCCGTTAAATTTTAATGCGTTCCTTGAGAAAGCAAAGTTGAAAGATGATGGTAGCAATTACACGGACTGGGTCCGTAACTTGAGGATTGTCCTCATTGCTGCACAGAAGAATTACGTCCTGGAAGCACCGCAAGGTGCCAGGCCTCCTGCAAGAGCAACACCAGAAGTTATGAACGTCTGGCAGAGCAAAGCTGATGACTACTCGATAGTTCAGTGTGCCATGCTTTACGGCTTAGAACCGGGTCTTCAACGACGTTTTGGACGTCATCGAGCATATGAGATGTTCCAGGAGTTGAAGTTAATATTTCAAGCAAATGCCCGGATTGAGAGATATGAAGTCTCCAATAAGTTCTACAGCTGCAAGATGGAAGAGAATAGTTCTGTCAGTGAGCATATACTCAAAATGTCTGGGTATAATAATCACTTGATTCAACTGGGAGTTAATCTTCCGGATGATAGCGTCATTGACAGAATTCTTCAATCACTGCCAGTAAGCTACAAGAGCTTCGTGATGAACTATAACATGCAAGGGATGGATAAGACAATTCTCGAGCTCTTCGCAATGCTAAAGGCAGCGGAGGTAGAAATCAAAAAGGAGCATCAAGTGTTGATGGTCAGTAAAACCACTAGTTTCAAGAAAAAGGGCAAAGGGAAGAAGAAGGGGAACTTCAAGAAGAACAGCAAGCAAGTTGCTGTTCAGGAGAAGAAATCCAAGTCTGGACCTAAGCCTGAAACTGAGTGCTTCTACTGCAAGCAGACTGGTCACTGGAAGCGGAACTGCCCCAAGTATTTGGCGGATAAGAAGGATGGCAAGGTTAACAAAGGTATGTGTGATATACATGTTATTGATATGTACCTTACTAATGCTCGCAGTAGCACCTGGGTATTTGATACTGGTTTTGTTGCTAATATTTGCAACTCGAAACAGGGGCTACGGATTAAGCGAAGATTGGCTAAGGACGAGGTGACGATGCGCGTGGGAAATGGTTCCAAAGTCGATGTGATCGCCGTCGGCACGCTACCTCTACATCTACCTTCGGGATTAGTATTAGACCTAAATAATTGTTATTTGGTGCCAGCGTTGAGCATGAACATTATATCTGGATCTTGTTTGATGCGAGACGGTTATTAATTTAAATCAGAGAATAATGGTTGTTCTATTTATATGAATAATATCTTTTATGGTCATGCACCCTTGAAGAGTGGTCTATTTTTAATGAATCTCGATAGTAGTGACACACATATTCATAATGTCGAAACCAAAAGATGCAGAGTTGATAATGACAGTGCAACTTATTTGTGGCACTGCCGTTTAGGTCATATCGGTGTAAAGCGCATGAAGAAACTCCATACTGATGGACTTTTGGAATCACTTGATTATGAATCACTTGGTACTTGCGAACCGTGCCTCATGGGCAAGATGACTAAAACACCGTTCTCCGGAACTATGGAGAGAGCAACAGATTTATTGGAAATCATACATACAGATGTATGTGGTCCGATGAATATTGAGGCTCGTGGCAGATATCGTTATTTTCTCACCTTCACAGATGATTTGAGCAGATATGGGTATATCTACTTAATGAAACATAAGTCTGAAACATTTGAAAAGTTCAAAGAATTTCAGAGTGAAGTTGAAAATCATCGTAACAAGAAAATAAAGTTTCTACGATCAGATCGTGGAGGAGAATATTTGAGTTACGAATTTGGCCTACATTTGAAACAATGCGGAATAGTTTCGCAACTCACGCCATCCGGAACACCACAGCGTAATGGTGTGTCCGAACGTCGTAATCGTACATTATTAGATATGGTGCGATCTATGATGTCTCTTACTGATTTACCGCTATCGTTTTGGGGTTATGCTTTAGAGACGTGTCGGGTGGTTGGTACGACATATGCCAAGGGATGGCTTATCATTGTGGGAGCCAATAAAACGTCGCCGGTGCCTGGAAACGGGATGAGGCGAAGACATGCACGCCGGCGAATCTTACCCAGGTTCGGGGCTCTCCGAGGATATAACACCCCTAGTCCTGCTCTGCGGGGTCTCCGCATGATCACTAGCTCGATAAAGAGTAGCTACAATCGCTCCTAGAGCTGTCGGGATCAAGGGAGAAGAAGAACAAGGCTAGCTCTTGCTTCCCTCTATCTATGGTGTGTGTGTGTGTGCTATGCTTGGAAGCCAAACATGCAGAGGGGCCAACCAGAAGCGAACTATGCTCAGTGGCCAACTATGCTTGGGTGCGAACCCTTTGCATGGGTGCTCCGGGGGGTTTATATAGGCCTACCCCCCGGGGATACAATGGTAATCCGGCTGGGATCTGGTCCCAGCCGTCAGTGTCTATGCTCGCCGGCTTCTCCGCCGGCTGCTGGGTCCCGCCGGCTGGTGGGTCCCGCCGGCTGCCGGTTACTTGGTCGACAGGCCGGCCCCACCGCCTAGGGCTCTGTCGGCGGCTGCTTACTGTAGCCGCGCCTCTGATGATGAGGGCTTTGTCGAGGTGAGCATGGCTACAGTGGGCCGCCTCGGGGGCTATCACTGTAGCCTCACCTCGTCTTGTCTCCTTAATGGGGCTCCTGCTTCGAGGAAGGGAGTAGCCGGCTTCCGGAGGCCGGCCATGCTCCTGGCCGACTAGGGAAAGCCGGGCCGCCTTCACGCCTCTCTCTGGCTGAAGGGGCCCGCAGTCCTTGGGCCGTACAGGAGGGGGTCGTGGATGACGTCGTAGCTGGCGTGGCTACAGTGCCGGGCCGCACGGGAGACATCCCTCCCGTACGGCCTCCTGTAGCCATGCCCGCCTCGGGCTTCGGGGGTCGTGGGCCACACTGTGGCCATGCCCCATCAGGTCGTCGTTATGTAGGGGCGGTTGTGGTCTCGGCCGGCTTCTAGGAGTCGGCGTTCTTCTTGGCCGGCTTCTTGGAGTCGGTGAGGCTGGGTCGCCTTCCGGGAGTCGGCTTTAGTGGTAGCCGGCCGGGGAAGGCGGCCCAAATGCTTGGAGTGCTTGAAGGCCCAAAGGCCTGATAAATTTTCTGAAGAGCCAGGGGTAGCCGGTTTGGCTACCCGTGGCCACTTACTCCGACAAGACGGCTGCATTCACTCTAAATAGGACACCATCGAAATCCGTTGAGGCGACGCCTTATGAACTATGGTTTGGCAAGAAACCAAAGTTGTCGTATCTTAAAGTTTGGGGTTGCGATGCTTATGTGAAGAAACTTCAACCTGATAAGCTCGAACCTAAATCGGAGAAATGTGTCTTCATAGGATACCCAAAGGAGACTGTTGGGTACACCTTCTATCACAGGTCTGAAGGCAAGATATTCGTTGCTAAGAATGGATCCTTTCTGAGA
This sequence comes from Aegilops tauschii subsp. strangulata, assembly GCF_002575655.3. Classification (NCBI taxonomy): domain Eukaryota; kingdom Viridiplantae; phylum Streptophyta; class Magnoliopsida; order Poales; family Poaceae; genus Aegilops; species Aegilops tauschii. Next base: position 100,763,576 of record NC_053035.3, on the reverse strand, counting down.
AGGAGTTTCTCTCGAAAGAAGTGAGTGGGAGGAAAGTAGAACTTGATGAGGTAACTGTACATGCTCCCTTATTGGAAAGTAGATCATCACAGAAATCAGTTTCTGCGACACCTACACCAATTAGTGAAGAAGTTAATGATAATGATCATGAAACTTCAGATCAAGTTATTACTGAACCTTGTAGGTCAACTAGATCAAGATCCGCACCAGAGTGGTCCGGTAATCCTGTTCTGGAGGTTATGTTACTAGACCATGACGAACCTACGAACTATGAAGAAGCGATGGTGAGCCCAGATTCCGCAAAATGGCTTGAAGCCATGAAATCCGAGATGGGATCCATGTATCAGAACAAAGTATGGACTTTGGTTGACTTGACCGATGGTCGGCAAGCCATTGAAAATAAATGGATCTTCAAGAAGAAGACTGACGCTGATGGTAATGTTACTGTCTATAAAGCTCGACTTGTTGCGAAAGGTTTTCGACAAGTTCAAGGGATTGACTACGATGAGACCTTCTCACCCGTAGCGATGCTTAAGTCTGTCCGAATCATGTTAGCAATTGCCGCATTTTATGATTATGAAATTTGGCAAATGGATGTCAAAACTGCATTCCTGAATGGATTTCTGGAAGAAGAGTTGTATATGATGCAACCGGAAGGTTTTGTCGATCCAAAGGGAGCTAACAAAGTGTGCAAGCTCCAGCGATCCATTTATGGACTGGTGCAAGCCTCTCGGAGTTGGAATGAACGCTTTGATAGTGTGATCAAAGCATTTGGTTTTATACAGACTTTTGGAGAAGCCTGTATTTACAAGAAAGTGATATTATATGTGGCTGACATATTGCTGATTGGAAATGATATAGAATTTCTGGATAGCATAAAGGGATACTTGAATAAGAGTTTTTCAATGAAAGACCTCGGTGAAGCTGCATATATATTAGGCATTAAGATCTATAGAGATAGATCAAGACGCTTAATTGGACTTTCACAAAGCACATACCTTGACAAAGTTTTGAGGAAGTTCAAAATGGATCAAGCAAAGAAAGGGTTCTTGCCTGTACTACAAGGTGTGAGATTGAGTAAGACTCAATGCCCGACCACTGCAGATGTGAGAGAGAAGATGAAAGATGTACCCTATGCTTCAGCCACAGGCTCTATCATGTATGCAATGTTGTGTACCAGACCTGATGTGTGCCTTGCTATAAGTTTAGCTGGGAGGTACCAAAGTAATCCAGGAGTGGATCACTGGACAGCGGTCAAGAACATCCTGAAATACCTGAAAAGGACTAAGGATATGTTTCTCGTTTATGGAGGTGACAAAGAGCTCATCGTAAGTGGTTAAGTTGATGCAAGCTTTGACACTGATCCGGACGATTCTAAATCGCAAACCAGATACGTATTTACATTGAACGGTGGAGCTGTCAGTTGGTGCAGTTCTGAGCAAAGTGTCGTGGCGAGATCTACGTGTGAAGCGGAATACATAGCTGCTTCGGAAGTAGCAAATGAAGGAGTCTGGATGAAGGAGTTCATATCCGATCTAGGTGTCATACCTAGTGCATCGGGACCAATGAAAATCTTTTGTGACAATACTGGTGCAATTGCCTTAGCAAAGGAATCCAGATTTCACAAGAGAACCAAGCACATCAAAAGACGCTTCAATTCCATCCGGGATTTAGTCCAGGTGGGAGACATAGAAATTTGCAAGATACATACGGATCTGAATGTTGCAGACCCGTTGACTAAGCCTCTTCCACGAGCAAAACATGATCAACACCAAGACTCCATGGGTGTAAGAATCATTACTGTGTAATCTAGATTATTGACTCTAGTGCAAGTGGGAGACTGAAGGAAATATGCCCTAGAGGCAATAATAAAGTATTATTTATTTCCTTATATCATGATAAATGTTTATTATTCATGCTAGAATTGTATTAACCGGAAACATAATACATGTGTGAATACATAGACAAACAGTGTGTCACTAGTATGCCTCTACTTGACTAGCTCGTTAATCAAAGATGGTTATGTTTCCTAGCCATAGACATGAGTTGTCATTTGATTAACGGGATCACCTCATTAGGAGAATGACGTGATTGACTTGACCCATTCCGTTAGCTTAGCACTCGATCGTTTAGTATGTTGCTATTGCTTTCTTCATGACTTATACATGTTCCTATGACTATGAGATTATGCAACTCCCGTTTACCGGAGGAACACTTTGTGTGCTACCAAACTGGGTGATTATAAAGGTGCTCTACAGGTGTCTCCAAAGGTACTTGTTGGGTTGGCGTATTTCGAGATTAGGATTTGTCACTCCGATTGTCGGAGAGGTATCTCTGGGCCCACTCGGTAATGCACATCACTATAAGCCTTGCAAGCATTGTGACTAATGAGTTAGTTGCGGGATGATGTATTACGGAACGAGTAAAGAGACTTTCCGGTAACGAGATTGAACTAGGTATCGAGATACCGACGATCGAATCTCGGACAAGTAACATACCGATGACAAAGGGAACAACGTATGTTGTTATGCGGTCTGACCGATAAAGATCTTCGTAGAATATGTAGGAACCAATATGAGCATCCAGGTTCCGCTATTGGTTATTGACCGGAGAGTTGTCTTGGTCATGTCTACATAGTTCTCGAACCCGTAGGGTCCGCACGCTTAACGTTACGATGACAGTTATATTATGAGTTTATATGTTTTGATGTACCGAAGGTTGTTCGGAGTCCCGAATGTGATCACGGACATGACGAGGAGTCTCGAAATGGTCGAGACATAAAGATTGATATATTGGATGACTATATTCGGACACCAGAAGTGTTCCGGAGAAGTTTCGGATAAAACCGTAGTGCCGGAGGGGTTACCGGAACCCCCCGGGGAAGTATTGGGCCTTAGTGGGCTTGAGGGGAGAGAGAGGGCAGCAGCCCAGGAGGTGGCGCGCCCCCTCCCATGAGGAGTCCGAATTGGACTAGGGGAGGGGGGCGCGGCCCCTCTTTCCCTCTCCCTCTCCCTCTCTTTCCTTCCCCCTTCTCTCTTCCTAGTTGGACTAGGAAAGGGGAGTCCTACTCCTACTAGGAGGAGGACTCCCCCCCTCCTTGGCGCGCCCCAAGGGCCGGCCGGCCGCCCCCTTGCTCCTTTATATACGGGGGCAGGGGGCACCTCTAGACACACAATTGATCTACGATCTTTTAGCCGTGTGCGGTGCCCCCTCCACCATATTACACCTCGATAATATCATTGCGGAGCTTTGGCGAAGCCCTGCGTCGGTAGAACATCATCATCATCACCACGCCGTCGTGCTGACGAAACTCTCCCTCAACACTCGGCTGGATCGGAGTTCGAGGGACGTCATCGAGTTGAACGTGTGCTGAACTCGGAGGTGCCGTGCGTTCGGTACTTGATCGGTTGGATCGTGAAGACGTACGACTACATCAACCACGTTGTGATAACGCTTCCGCTTTCGGTCTACGAGGGTACGTGGACAACACTCTCCCCTCTCGTTGCTATGCATCACCATGATCTTGCGTGTGCGTAGGACTTTTTTTGAAATTACTACGTTCCCCAACAAAAAGAGCCTTACGTTCCCTTCCACAATCAATTCCCTTACATAACTAAAGAATTTCTAGACTCAACTTCGACCAGTTTGGCTTGGTAATCCTACAGGAAGTCAGGCTCTGATACCAAAGCTGTCAGGACCCCGATCCTAAGTCACACCAATCTAGCATGTAACACATCATATCACTTTGCGTCCTCATGCACGGTATTCCCACGGGTGCCACCTTACCTGGCCCGAGACCGTTTGTGCCTTTTGGCTCATGTATATGATAGTGTTGCTAGCATCCATATGACAGAGAACCCAGGCCGACATGACTAGTCATGAATCCAAAGTGGCACTAACTTACAAGGACAGACATACATGACCCAGCAACGAACGTGTCGGTCATCAACATATGAACCCAAGTCGTAGCAAGCTACAAGGACTTAAAGGAACAACGCGTGACATTTTCCCGAAGGGACAAACACAGGAACGAAGAAGGACACATGCGAGCCAGCGTAAGTGTTCCGGAGCAGTAGCAAGCTACCATGGCTTAGTGGAAGCACTAGGAGACATTTCCCCATAAGAGAGGCTACCAAAAACAACTAGGTTGTCGGATCCCATACATACCAAGCATTTCAAAATCATACACACATTATGCTCGATATGTGCAAATACAACATGGCATCACAACAAAACTCTACGACTCAAAGTATTTATTCAGAAGGCTCTGAAGAGTCATACATAGTAAGAGTTACAATCATGGGTCACATGACTCAACATATAGAGCATACAAGCAACAAAAGCATAACATGTCTGAGTACAGACAACTACAAATGAAAAAGGCTGAGAGGCCTGACTATCTACAAGACCCTCCCAAGGGTACAAGATCGTAGCTGAGGTAACAAGCTAAACGTCGAAGTCCACGCAGAACTACTAGTGAGACTGAAGTCTGTCTGCAAAGTATAAAATAAGCAAACATGATTACAAATGTACCCAGCAAGACTTACATCAGAACTAGCTACATATGCATCAGTATCAACAAAGGGGTGGTGGAGTTTAACTACAGCAAGCCATTTTTGATTGTGGCTATCCTGTACTACGACTGTTGGTAACTCTTTTGAGGTGGCGCACACGAGTCCACATATTCACCATATAAATACACCACTATGGATCCACTCCCGTCTCCCTACGAGAAGGCCATCCATAGCACTCACGCTTATCTTGCGTGTTTTGGAGTATCCACTTTCACTTGTCTATGAACAATGTAAGCAACCCAGTAGTCCATTACCACGGACGCGTGTCGGTGTGAAACGACACCTATGGGATCACAAGAATCCCTACTACGGCTGCCGGGGCGTGGGGTTGTTAGAAGAGCAGGATTAACAGTCAGCACAAGGATCGTTTGCCCAGGTTCAGGCCACGGGGGTGCGTAAAACCCTAGTCCTGCTTTGGTGGATGTATTGAGTGTCCTTGAGCTCTTGAACTAGCTATGGGCGCTATGTCATTCAAAAGAGCCGAATCCCTCTCCAGTATGCCATGGACCTCCTTTTATAGTCGAAAGGGGCTGCCACAGTGGCACACGGGAGGTGGAAAGGCCTACAGTATTGTGAGCTTATCGCCCGTATTACAGGACAAGACGGATTTAATGCGTCACTTAGGTGTCCCCTAGCTTTATCGGGGACGGGAGCGAGGCCCGTCCCGTCCGTCGCCGCTCCTCTTCGCCTTGACACGTGCCCTGGCCAGCGATGCATGCGGCGCCATGTAGGCAGGCAAGCAGCTGAGGTGGCGCGGTGGTAGGGTCTTCACGAAGATCTGCATGCCGCCACGTAGGCACTTGCTGATTTGGCCTGGAAGCTGCATGTTGCCACGCAGGTGCCTGCCCAGTTGGTCGGGCTGGCAGCTGCATGCTAATGGTGGTGGAAATTTGGCTGGTGTGGGCCTGGCAATGTTCCCGCTGATGTCCTCGGCAAGGGCCTTGCCGGGGACGCAGCAAGGGTCTTGCCGTGGCGCGCAGTTGTCCCCGGCAAGGATCTTGCCGGGGGTCTTGTGGCTTTCCTTGGCAAGGATCCCGCCGAGGGTCGCCGTCTTCTGATCCTCATCTGATCTTGTGTGTTAATGATCTTGACAAAGATCTGCATGCCACCACGGAGGTGCCTCCCGAGCCCTGGTCCCAACGTAGTTGGTTGGGTTGGAACTGGTGGGCTCAAGGGCGGCTCACTCCGTTGGTGTGGGCGAGCTGGCGCAGCAAGGATCTTGCTAAGGCCGCTGAGGCCCCCCCCGGCAAGGGTCTTGCCGGGGGAACCTGCTCCGTCCCTCTACTTCTTTGTGTTCTTGGCCTTGGCGTTGTCTTGGGCCTCGGCTTCTCTCTGGCCTCCCTCCTCTGCCCTGCTTAGTGTGGCCGTGGCGCGCAACTCCGACTGCCTGTGCGCAAGTAAAGGGGTACAAAGGTGTGCCCCTACTTTTGTTCACCGTCAGGAGCCCCCGGGCCTGGGCCACACATAAGCGTGACACGTTGTTGGGCCAGGCTCAGAACGGTGCGCAGGCAGGCGGGGCGGATTTTCACCGCAGTAACTCTTCGTCCGCTATGCTTCCCCGCGACCCGCATTGGACGCGCGTCATTGAGGATCGTGCGTGACGTGGGTGGCATGCGTGGGAAGTTTTCCGCATGCATGCATCACGTCGTAGTTAATGGGAAAGGAGGGGGCCCGCGCCTTCCCCGTAAAAAGGAATAACCGCGGGCTTGCTGCTCACTTTATCCCCTGTGCCTTCTCCAATCTCAGAGCCACCGCCCCCTTCTCCTTCCTCCCTAAGCTTTCGCCTTTGCCTGCTGCCACCGTGTCTCAGCCGTCTTCTGTCTCTTCCTCCCCCCAGCTGCCATGGCGCCCAAATCCGCCAAGAGCAAGGGAGTGGCCAAGGACGCCGGAGCGACGGAGCCGCCGGAGAGCGCACTGGCGGTGCAGCGGACGCAGCTCGCCTACTTCCCCTCGAGGGTTGATGTGTTCGAGCTCCGGGAGGCCTTCAAACCCTTGCGGGGGGTGAAGACGGGGGGGGGGGAGACGACGGGGCATCCAGCCACGCGCGTCATCCCGCCAATTGCACCGAGGCCGCCCCAAATCGGTACCCTTTCTTCGTCGACCACTTCTCCTGCGGGCTCTGTCCCCCTTTCTCTGATTTCTTCAGCGACGTCATGCACACCTATGGCTTCCACCTTTTTGATTTTACTCCAAATGCTGTGGCGTGCATGGCTCTTTTCGCGCACCTCTGCGAGGGCTTCGCTGGGGTGCATCCCAACCCGGCGCTCTTCCGCCACTACTTCTCCCCTCGGATCCAACCGGGGGGCGCCATTTTCGGTTGCATCACCTGGATCCCACGGTCCAAGGGGCATACCCGGAGGGCGCCATGAAGGAGAGGTGGGAAGAATGGCGGGGCTAGTGGTGCTGGATCGAAGAGAAGGACCCGCCGAACTTTTGCCAGGTTCGCGATGCGCCGCCGGTTCGCCGGGGCGACTGGAGCGACGTCGACGCTGACGACGCGAAGCTCACGGTCGCCACCACCAGGATCCTTCGCCTTACCGAGGCTGGGCTCACCCTTGAGATGATCGGGGCGGACTTCATCCGCTGCCGAATTGCTCCGCTGCATAACAAGGGGAGGCCGGCCTGGCTCTTTACGAACGCCGCCGACATCATGAGGCTTCGCCCCGGCCTCGACCACAACTTTACGGTGATGGGGCATGCCCACTTCTGCCAGCGAATCTTCCAGCTCGACGTTAACCGCGATGGTGAGGTCGAGCAGACCGGCAAGGCCGCGAGGGCCGCCGCGAAGGCCAGCAAGGTCACCAAGGGGCCCTTGTTCAAGTTGCCGGCGGGAGTGGATCCGCTGAGCAACAACTCACGCCAGACCGACAACATTGCCATGATGCCGGATTTCAACGCGCACGGCCTTGACCCGAACTGGGTCGAGCCGGAGGACATTCAAGTGCAGGAGTTCTTCGACACCTTGCACGAGGGGTACGTCACCGCCGAGCTACAGCTCGTCCAGGACACCACCCAGGCAGAGCTGGACTACATCGTTGCCAGGGCGATGGAGGCGAAGCTTGCCGAGGAGGCCGGCAGCGCTGGTGGCATGGAGGACAAGGCCGCGGCGGAGGCGGAGGAGAAGGAGCTCGCCCGGTGGGCGGAGGCCGCAGGGGAGGTCAGCAGCGCCGGCACCGGGGCTCCTCTCGTCGAGGAGGTGGTCGACGAGTCGTCGGAGGAGGAGGAGGCTGAGGCAGTTGACCCTCCGGTCGCGGGGAAAGGGCGAGTCCTGTGGCGGGCCACTTCCGGCAAGCCGGTATGGCCTGCCAAGGCCGCGCGGTGGCCAAAGTCTCCGGTGGAGTCCGCGCGTCAGACGAGGGCCGCGACGGCAAAGAAGAAAGCATCTACCTCCTCTTCATCCAAGCGCGTGCAGACTCCGCCCTCCTCCCCTCCTCCGGCAAACGTCGACGCGGGGGTCACCTTTGACTTCAGGTCCCTCAGCCCAAGGAGGAAGAGGAAAGCAACAGAGGAGGAGGTGGATGACAAGTAAGCATCTTGCTCTTTTCTGTCATCTCCGTCTCCCCAATCGGTACCGCTTGTCTTGACTTGTTTTCATCTTTGCAGGGACGCGGAGACGCTGGCCCAGAGGGTGAAGAGGGCCAAGGCCTCGGCGGGCGGCTAGCCCCCGACCGGTACTTCAAGGACACCACTGGGGGTGCTGAGCAGCCTGGACAACAGCCCCCGGCACAGCCCCCAGCATAAGTTTATCACTCACCCCTCGTCAACATGTGTCAGGGGACACGACCTCCTGGTGCTGACCTTGCCGTAGTCGCAGGAGGAGGACAGCAGCAGGAGGAGCCACAGAGGGCTACCCCTAACACGCCGCCCCCATCGACCACGCCGCCCCGAGGGGTGTCCCCGACAAGGGCGCCAAGCACTGAGCCCATGCACACGGAGGAGGGGGAGGAGAACTCGGGCGCCGGTGGCTTTTCCTGGGCGCCAAATGTTGGCGGGCAGGGGACCTCTGCTCCCCAGCCCGGCACTGGTAAGCCGCTCGCCTTTCGTCTCTGTTCTCTTTCTTTTCTTGCCGATTCTTGGTCTTGGCTTTGTCTCATTCCCTTCTTGGTGTCCAGATCACCCATCGGCGGACCAGGAGGACATAGATGCTATCATCGAGGACGCCGCGGCGAGGCCGAGAAGGTCACTGCCGAGGTGTCCGCCAAGGGTGCTGCCGAAGACGCCGCCAAGGGGCCTACCGGGGATCCCGACAAGGGGTCTTCCGGAGGGGCCGGTAAGGCCGCCACCGAGGAGGAGGTGGTCGATGACCAGCCCTCCTCCTCTGCCGCCTCCCGCTCCGGCAGGTATCTGAGGGTGACCGATGACCTCTTCGTCCACCTCCCCGGGGCGTCCAGCTCCAGGACGCCCGTCGAGGGAGAGGTGTTCGACGAAGAGGTGCTTGCTGCCGCTGGGCTCGAGGTCGTCGACGAGCTGTGCGCTGGTGGCAACGGGCACCAATTTCCGGAAGCTCTAGGCGCTCCACCGCGCCCGCCTGGACAAGGCCAAGTCCAGGATGGCAACGGTGGACAAGGCGGAGGCGGGCCTCAAGGTGCGCGTCGCCGAGGCGCAGACTTGGTTTCGCCAAGCTAGCGAAGAGCTGAAGGCCGCCCAAGACGAGCTGGCCATGCGCGACGTGGAGCTCACCATGAAGCTGGCCGATATAGAGAAGGCCCAGGAGACGACGGAGGGCTTGGCCGCTGCAGCCGAGGTCGCTCGGACCCAGCGTTAGGCCGCGCTGAACTCCCAGGAGGAGGACCTCACCAAACGCGAGGCGGACCTCGACGCCAAACTCCACGCCAAGGACGGGGAGGTGGAGAAGCTTGTCGCGAAGTGGACCCAAGAGCTGGAGCAAAGGCACAGGGAGACGCTCGATGCCTAGGCTCTGGTTCACGCCAGCAAGGTGAAGGAGCTGGAGGTGGAGCGGGGCGGGCTGAAGGAGCAGGCCCTAAAGCTGTCCCAGGAGAAGGACACGCTCAACGGTGCCCTGACAGAGGCGCAAGGCACGGCCGTCAGCAGGGCCGGGGAGCTCTCCGAGGCCAACAACTCCATCAAAGACCTCAAGCTAAAGCTGGAGGGCCTCGAGGAGATGCTCTCAGAGGCCAAGGCTCGAGAGGAGACCCTGGCCAAGGATTTGGAGGCCGAGAAGCTGCAGCAGAGGAACGAGGCCGCCAGCCACAAGGATTTCATGGAGGGCGAGAACCGTTGGATCAGCCGCCTCGAAGACGTCGCCGGCAGGATCACCACGCAGCTGGCTACCATGGGGATGCCAAATGTGAGGTATGCCCCAAAGCGCAGCGGGACCACCAAGGCCAAGCTGACCCTGTTCTTCAAGGGTGTTCTCGGGGCCCTGGAGCAGTTCCACTCCTACAGGGCGGCTTCACTGGCCGACGAGAACCGAAGGCTCTGCCGGGGTGCCATGACCAAGGTCCTCACCAAGGTGGCGTACTGGAACCCCATCCCTTGACTTCGACACCGCGCTGGATAGCTTGCCGGAGGGTACTGACCTCGCGCCGCTCAGGGAGCATATCAAGCCCATCATCAGCCTCATCGGCGGAATTCAAAGGGTGGAGGGCCAGCGCCGGGATTAGGCACCCCGTTTCTTACCGCCGCTGCAGGTTCATGACCAAGACAATTTCTATCTTTAGTTAGAACCGCAGCAACAATTTGATGTAATATAACTCTGCAGCACTTTTCATATTATGCACGCTATCTTCCTGTTCGATTTTCCTTTGTATGTCCACACTACGTTAACTGGGTAGGCTCGCCGGCGCGTAAACCCAGGGCGGCGTCTTGAGGACGGATCCCCATTGGCCTGCCGGGTGTGCTTGCTGCCGGGCAAACCACCTCACCGCCCCTGACGTGGCCGCTCGAACTCTCGAGCTTGACTCGAGTCAAAATCGAGAGCATTGCCAGGCCGTGGAAGGCTACCCTGCCACTCTCGACGCGGCCGCTTGAGCTGTTGAGCAGACTCGAAACAGAACAAGGGCATTGCCAATTGCGGGAGGGCCCCTTTGCGTGCAGGTTTTCCATACATAGGCAGAATCTCCGAGGGCGATAACCTCATGAATAAAAGGAAATAGCTCAAAGCTCCGGATGACTTAGCTTTTCTGTTGCCGCGCTGGCGTCCTTCGCGCTTGCAGGCGGCGCTGTTTTCTCCTGGTCGTCTTCTTCTTTAGAGGCCAGGGCGATGAAGAATTGCTAGGCCAACTACTAGACCAGATTCTCACAATTCCTCCCCCTACCTGGCGTGCCAAAGATGTCGGTGTGAAACGACACCTATGGGATCACAAGAATCCCTACTACGGTTGCCGGGGCGCGGGGTTGTGAGATGAGCAGGATTAACAGTCAGCACAAGGATCGTTTACCCAGGTTCGGACCGCGGGGGTGCGTAAAACCCTAGTCCTGCTTTGGTGGATGTATTGAGTGTTCTTGAGCTCTCGAACTAGCTACGGGAGCTATGTCGTGCAAAAGAGCCGAATCCCTCTCCAGTATGCCATGGGCCTCCTTTTATAGTCGAAAGGGGCTGCCACAGTGGCACAGAGGAGGTGGAAAGGCCTACAGTACTGTGAGCTTATGGCCCGTATTACAGGACAAGACGCATTTAATCCGTCGTTTAGGTGTCCCCTAGATTTATCGGGGTCGGGGAGCGAGGCCCATCCCGTCCGTCGCCACTCCTCTTTGCTTCGACACGCGCCCTGGCCAGCGATGCATGCGGCGCCATGTAGGCAGGCAAGCAGCTGAGGTGGCGCGGTGGTAGGGTCTTCATGAAGATCTACATGCCGCCACACAGGCACTTGCTGATCTGGCCCGGAAGCTGCATGTTGCCATGCAGGTGCCTGCCCAGCTGGTCGGGCTGGCAGCTGCATGCTAATGGCGGTGGAAACTTGGCTGGTGCAGGCCTGGCAGTGGTCCCGCTGATGTCCTCGGCAAGGGCCTTGCCGGGGACCCGACAAGGGTCTTGCCGCGGCGCGCAGTTGTCCCTGGCAAGGATCTTGCCGGGGGTCTTGTGGCTTTCCTCGGCAAGGATCCCGCCGAGGGTCGCCGTCTTCTGATCCTCATCTGATCTGGTGTGTTTATTATCTTGACAAAGATCTGCATGCCACCACGGAGGTGCCTCCCGAGCCCTGGTCCCAACGTAGTTGGTTGGGTTGGAACCGGTGGGCTCAAGGGCGGCTTACTCCATTGGTGTGGGCGAGCTGCCCCGGCAAGGATCTTGCTGGGGCTGCTGAGGCCCCCCCGGCAAGTGTCTTGCCGGGGGAACCTGCTCCGTCCCTCTGCTTCTTTGTGTTCTTGGCCTTGGCGTTGTCTTGGGCCTCGGCTTCTCTCCGGCCTCCCTCCTTTGCCCTGCTTAGTGTGGCCGTGGCGCGCGACTCCGACTGCCCGGGCACAAGTAAAGGGGTACAAAGGTGTGCCCCTACTTTTGTACACCGTCAACGCGGCTATGTGAATAGATCATGTTAACCCTGCAGGGGTGTACTTCTTCACACACGCTCTCACCACTTATCGTCGTTTACACGACATGTACTCGACAACCTTCAAGCGAAAGCCCAGCGAGGGTGTCGGCCATGACCTGACTAACCACACAAGTCTCTAGTCCGGGTTTCTCGCCTATTCGGGTTCCATCCGCAAGGAGATCCGGCCGGGGTTTCACTCACGGCCCCAAACGATGAGACCAGGGTTCCCGAGGCACCAAACGGGCATCCCGGTACAGCGTGCCTCGTGTCTCTATCGCATCATAGTCCACCCCTAGGGTCAGCGCTACGCACGGCCCCGACACATATCCTACAAACACCAGAAACTAGCTGCAACTCTTGGACAGAGATCAAGGCGATTAATAAGTCGAGAGGGGCACTTAAGCATTCCAATGCGTGGTAGTAACTGTCTTGGATCACAAACAGAGAACTCAGTTCCTGAGGACGGTTTCAATGAGACAACCTACCATGTACTCCTACATGGCCTCTCACCGCTACCTTTACCAAATCATGTTCACACACTTAGCTCTCAACAGTAGGACATGTTCACCACATTCCAATCCATCCCCGATGAACGAGACCTGACTCAACTCTAAGCAGTAGCAGGCATGACAACAAGCATGAATGAGTAGGCACATTAGGGCTCAAACAACTCCTACTCATGCTAGTGGGTTTCATCTATTTGCTGTGGCAATGACAGGTCATGCAGAGGAAAAGGGGTTCAACTACCCCAGCTTGTAATAGTTGAATCGTTGTTGACCTAATGCAGTAAAAGAGAGCAGAAGCGGGAGAGTGGGATTGTATCGGAATGAACAAGGGGGTTTTGCTTGCCTGACACTTCTGAAGATAGTATAGCTCTTCATCGGTGTCATCGAACTCATCGTCGGAACATACGTCTACTGAAGGGGGGAACAACCACCGGCAAACAAGACGGAGCACAATCAATGCAATGCAACAATATGATGCATGAATGTGACATGGCAATATGCTGTGATTTGAGCTAATGCAGCTAGCAATGATTTAAATGGAGTTGTTTTGAACACTAAATTCAAATTCAAACTCCATATGTGATCATTCAAATGTCATTTATTTGATTTGTGCAATTCAGCAGCTATAAGTTGTTCTAACATGCATGAAAATGGTACAGATGGATAAATTGGATTTTTCTGATCTTTTTTCATATATAAATTATTTCATTTGGACTTATAGATTATTTTCTATGAATTTTTGAACTTTTAAACATTGTTTGAAACTTCCTGGATTATATTTAATCTAGAAAATGACTAACCGCATCAGCCTGACATCAGTGTGACGTCAGCAGGTTAACGGAGGTCAGCCAGGTCAAACCTTATGCTTGGGACCCACTGGTTAGTGACTAGGCTAATTAACAGAGACTGTTAGTGCTAATTTAATCCTAACTAAAAGTGTCAGTGGGGCATGGGCTCACATGTCATCGACCCAGGGGAGGTCAAACCCCTGGTCAACCGGGCCTAATATGCCGGAGGCTCGATGCTACGACGGCGAATAGACGGCGGCGGTGATCGGCTCCCGAGGTGGAAGACGGTGGTGATGACGACGCTACGGCGTGCCACGGCTCGCATGGCTCGGTGGAGATGACGAGGACGACGCCGCGGAGCTCGTGGGCACGTCAGAGGGGCGAGGCAGAGACGGTAGCCGTAGCAGCGATGGCTGCACTCGATGGAGAGAGCATGGGAGGGGGGAGGAGCATGGGGAGAGTGCGAGGCGGTCGGGGAGGTTGCGTGGCATGCGCGGAGGCATCCAGGGTGTCGGGGACGCAGGCAGCCAGGCAGGAGGTGGCGGGGCGCGTGCATGCGCGCTGCGGGCACACGCCCGTGTCCTTCTGGCACAAGGAGGAGGACGAGTGGCACTGGACCAACACAGTGCTGGGCCGGCCAGTGGGCTTCCATATGGCTACAGGTAAGTCTGGTGAGTCTCTCTGTCTTCTTACTTTCTAATTCTTTTCTGTTTCATTTTCTATTTTGTTTTCTGTGTTCTGATTTTGTTTAGGCACTAAACCGTTTTTATAAATGCTGAAAATTATTGTGGATGTTAACTGGGTTATTCCAGAGACCCACAATTATTTTCAAAACATTTGGAGCTATAAAATTATTTATAGATTTTATTTGCTCCAATACAAATACAATATGGATTAATTCAAAAATCAAGGATGTCCTAGAAAAATATGTGCACCATTTTTGGCACAGGTTTTTAGCCAATTCTAAAATGATGAACTTTTCTGAAGGGCATTTTGGATTCATTGAAAATATTTTATTTTGATCCTAGTTGGATTGCATTTGGTGCTAGGGTTTGAACATCCCCATTTCAATTTTAAGCAGAATTTAAACATGATGCAACAACCAAGACTAGTCCACGAGCAAGGCTAAAGCTAGGGCTGTGACAATTCTTGATAGTGGATGTTTTGTGAGCTTGCTAAAAATGATGGTCCACGGAAGTATGTGAATTTTGGAGATAACTCCAAGGGTAAGGTACTTGGCCTTGGTAAGGTGGCCTTATCCAATGATAGCTCTATTCAAAATGTTATGCTCGTTGAATCTCTTGGTTACAATCTTGTTTCCGTATCTAGAGTAGCCGATTTTTGTTTCAATTTTCTATTTAGTGAAGTAGATTGCCAAGTGTTTCGTCGAGATAATCATAATATGTTCTTTACCGGCATCCAGAGAGGTGATCTATACATTGTTGATTTCACTAAGAGAGCCCAACCTCATACTTGTTTAATTGCAAAATCTTCTAAAGGTTGGTTATGGCATAGAAGACTAGGACACGTTGGCATGTGAAATCTTGATAAACTCATTAAAGGTGATCATATCCTTGGTATTAAAGATGTTATATTTGACAAGCATAGACTTTGTAGTGCTTGCCAGGCAGGAAAACAAGTTAGAGGAAGTCATCTCGTGAAGAACATCATGACTACGAGAGGACCACTTGAGCTACTTCATACGGATATTTTTTGCCCCAATGCTTACAAGAGCCTTGGTGGTAACTCTTTCGACTTGGTCATTTTTGATGATTTTTCTAGGTTTACATGGGTGTTCTTTCTTGATGACAAGTCGCAGGTTCAAAAGATCTTCAAGAACTTCGCTAGGAAGATCCAAAATCAATTTGAAGTGAAGATCAAGAAGGTTCGGAGTAATAATGGAATGGAGTTCAAGAATGCGAATGTGGATACCTTTTTTGATGAAGAAGGCATCTCACATGAGTTCTCAGCTATGTACACACCTCAGCAAAATGGAGTTGTTGAGAGGAAGAACCGGGCTCTTATTGAAATGGAGAGAACGATGCTTGATGAATACAAGACACAATACACTTTTGGGTGGAAGCGGTTGAGACAGCTTGTCATGCTACAAACCGACTATATCTTCAGAAGATCCTTGGTAAAATGGCATACGAGCTACTCACCGGTAACAAACCCCAAGTTGGATACTTTTCAGTATTTGGTTCAAAGTGTTACATTCTTAATAAGCATCATCGTTCGAAATTTGCTCCTAAATCTCATGAAGGTTTTCTACTCGGTTACGACTCAAACTCTCACACTTACCATGTCTACGACAATTTCACACGAAAGGTTGAAGAGACGGTAGATGTGAAGTTTGATGAATCTAACGGCTCGCAGGTAGAGCAATTGCCAATTCATGTAGGAGACAAAGATCCCTCAGAAACAATTAAAGATTTATTTATTGGCAAGATCCATCCAACAGAGGTGAAGGAGAGCACTTCGTCTATTCAAGTGGAAGCCTCTACTTCACATAAAGGTGAACCACAGGTTGACATGGAGGCATCCACAAGTGGAACACATTAAGATGAAGGAAATGAGAAAGTACAACAAGATGATCCGCCTCGACCGCCTTATCCACCTTCACAAGTGAACAACGACGCCACCAACAATGAAGAAGAAGAAGATGATGATGAGGATGTTCCACCACAACCCAAGAAAAAGCTCTCACGAGTTAGAGCAAGAGTTTCAAAGAATCACCCCATTGAACAAATCCTCGACGATATCAACACCGGGAGAATCACTCGCTCTAAAACTCGTTTGGCCAATTTTTGTGAACACCACTCATTCATCTCTAGAATTGAATGTATGAATGTAGAAGAAGCCCTTTAGGATTCAGATTGGATAAATGCTATGCACGAAGAGCTACACAACTTTGAGACAAACCAAGTGTGGACATTGGTTGAGAAGCCCAATGATGATCAAAACATCATTGGAACAAAATAGGTGTTTCGGAAAAAGCAAGACGAGGATGGACAAGTGGTGTGCAACAAGGATCGACTCATTGCTCAAGGCTACACACAAGTAGAAGGTATGGACTATGGTGAGACATATGCCCCCATTGCTAGACTTGAGTCCATTCACATTTTACTTGCTTATGCCAATTGCCATGATATCACTCGATACCAAATGGATATTAAAAGTGCTTTTCTAAATGGTGAAATTGAGGAGGAAGTTTATGTTAAACAACCTCCCAAGTTTGTTAACCCCAAGAAACCTAATCATGTTTACAAACTTCACAAAGCTCTTTATGGTCTTAAACAAGCCCCTAGAGCTTGGTATAAATGCTTGACTAAGTTTCTTATTGAGAAAGGATTTGAAATTGGGAAAACTGATTCAACTCTATTCACTAAAAGGGTTATTGGAGAATTATTTTTGTGCCAAATTTATGTTCATGATATCATATTTGGTTCTACTAACCCCTATCGTAGTAAACAGTTTGGAAGGTTGATGTCGGGGAAGTTTGAGATGTCTATGATGAGTGAACTCAAAATTTTCCTTGGATTGCAAATCAAGCAAACTAAGGAAGGTACCTTTGTCTCACAAACAAAGTACACCAAGGATCTATTCAAAAAGTTCAACATGCAAGAAAGCAAAGGTATGAAAACACCCATGCCTACTAGTGGACATCTTGACTTGACTAAGGATGGCAACCCGGTTGACAAAAAGGTTTACCTATCCTTGATTGGTTCCCTATTATATCTTTGTGCCTCCCATCCCGACATTATGCTAAGTGTGTGCATGTGTGCACGGTATCAAGCTGCTGCAAAAGAATGTCATCTTAAGGCCATGAAAAGTATAGTGAGATATTTTATTCATATACACCAAATTTTGGCATTTGGTACCCTAATAGGTCATCTTTTGATCTTCTTGGTTATTCTGACTCGGACTATGTCGGTGACAAGGTTGATAGAAAATCCACTTTGGGTACATGTCAATTTCTTGGTAGATCCCTTGTCTCTTGGTCCTCCAAGAAACAAAATTCGGTATCATTATCCACCGCCGAGGCGGAATACATTGTCGCGGGATCATGTTGTGCTCAATTACTTTGGATGACCCAAACTCTCAAAGATTATGGGATACATGTGAGACATGTTCCATTGCTTTGTGACAATGAGAGTGCTACTAAGAATGCACGCAATCCCGTGCAACATTATCGAACTAAGCATATTGAAGTTCGTCATCATTTCATTCATGATCATGTTGCTAAAGGTGACATTAATTAATCTTAAGCGTGTTCGTACCGGCAAACAATTGGTGGGTATCTTTACTAAACCGCTTGATGAAAAGATATTCTGTCGATTGAGGAGTGAGTTGAACATAATTGATGCCTCAAATTTAGAGTGGGGACTCCTTTGGATACATGCAAGGCATGCACTTATTTGACTAATCCTTGACATTTCTCTTATGGTGATGATCATATATCTTTGATACATTTGCACCCTTGTATGGTATCTAACCCTTGTAGGTACTTGGATGAGCCTCATTCCATAAGATTACAAATCACTCATATCTTGAGCCATCTTGTCATCCCCAAGTATCTACATGCCCCTAAGAGGGGAGAGATATGTTGATTATATTGTTTGAGCCTTTTTCTGCTCTGATTTTATCTCACCCTACCTACTCCCATTATCCAATATTAGATTCAGGGGGAGAGGAAGTTCAAGTTTAGGGGAGAAAAATCCTTGGACATTACTGCAAATCTTTAATTCTTTGGGGACATGTCTATACTTAACACAGTACTCACACTGTGATACTCATCAATTGTATGTCATCCTGGTCTTGGTATTCTTGTGGGTCTTAAGGTCTCTTTCTTGATTGAAGTTTTCTTGTGTCACCTAACCTTGTTTTCTCAACCTTATTTTCTCAAGAACCAGCTCAAGGACCACAAGGTAAGTATATGCATCTTACTGACGTGCGTGATGATCTCTTGCTGCTTCTTGCACATATTGTTTGCAAGAGTGAATCATAGAGATGAAGGTACATCTTTCATCATTCTTTTTGCTCTAATGCATATAGCTAAGATACATGTAACTCATTACTCATTCTGTCATGTTGTGCATTCACATGTCTTCTTATTCTATCATTTACATGAGTGCACGCATGTAGGGGGGCTTATGCAAGTTACATGTTTCTCCAAACCTTTTAATATACTACCCATCATATCTTTTCTTGAAGCTTTGATGTATGTTGTCAGCAATTACCAAAAAGGGGGAGATTGAAAACATAAATGCTCCCTTCACTATAAAAAATAGACACATCCATGACATTTTGGGCCGAACAATTTTTTTCCTATCATGCTTATGACACTTCTATGACGATAATTGTGACAAAAGCACATATCGTTATAGATATGGTGGGCTCCTACTTCTATGACAAAAAATCATGACAGAAAACAGGCTTTTTCGTACCGGGCGGGCCGGCGACGCACCTGCATGAAATATTTTGGGCCGTCCATGACGGAAAAAATCAGGGTAGAAGCAAGGGCAAGGAAAATTTCGCAAAGTTTCTGGTTACGGTGGGTTGGTCGGGGCCGAGCGATGTACTGTGGTTTGCGCTTTTCTCTCGTACGCACGCGTGGTGCGAGCTGTGTCGCTATAACTGAACCCGAGTGAGAGGCATTCACTTACTGAACCCGAGTGATCGCGTGCTGCTATGTACTGAAGCCGATCGATCGATCCCTTCGCTGCTAACTGAACCCGACCGACTCCTTTGCTGCTAACTGAACCCGATCGATCGCTGCTGCTGCTTACCAAAGTCGATCCGAACACGCATGCGAGACGTAGCTAGCCGGTTGGGTTGCCTCTGGATGAACAATGCCCGTTGCTGCCGCACGCGTGATACGTAGAACGAGTTGAGACGTGGTGAGTTGAGCCAGTTGGGTTGGCTGTGGATGAACAGTTCCCGGTGGGGGTTGGATGAACAGGACGTCGACCATGTGTAGGCGGTTGTCGCTGGATGAACAGGACCCCGTGGTAGTAGTACGCGGTTGCCGTTGGATGAACAGGACCCGTGGTAGTAGTACACGGTTGCCGCTGGATGAACAGAACCCCGTGGTAGTATGCCGTTGTCGCTGGATGAACAGGATCCCGAGGAGGCCGCACAAACCCAGCCGGTTGGGGTGGATGAACAGGACCCCATGGAGGCTGGATGAACAGTAGCCCGTGGAGTCCCGTTTTGCGGTATGCCACACACCCCTCTGATGAACAGGACCCCATTTCGACCGTAGGCGGTTGAGAGAACTCCGTTTCCTCCGTTTTGCAGTACGCCAGACCCCTCCCGATGAATAGGACCCCGTTTCGACCATACACGGTTGGAGAGAAGTCTGTTTCTTCCGTTTTGCAGTACACAAGACCCCTCCCGATGAACAGGACCCTGTTTCGACAGTTGGCGGTCGAAGAGAACTCCGTTTCCTCCATTTTGCGGGATGCGAGAGCCCGAGTCGATGAACAGGACCCCGTTTGTGCTGTTCCATCCAAGTCGGTTGCTCCCGATGAATAGGATGCATTTCGACCAAGTTGCTTGCCTCCCGATGAACACGACGCGGTTTCCTCTGTTCCGACCCAGCCAGTTGGCTGCCGATGAACAGGACACCATCGCTGTACGCGTTCGAGACCCCGCCCGTATGTACGTATGTAGCCATATTTACTTTCTTGCAGCGTGGCTGTACGTGCGTGTACACGATTTATACATGACTGCCTCAACTGCTACGTCACACGTGCTGCTCCTTGCTCGGCCACCATTCATCCTTGCAGCGAGACCAATCGACCAGTATGTACGTACACATTCACAACCAGAGAGACAACCCTACGTACGGTTCGACTGGGTGGGTACCATCTATCAGGAAGGATAATGAGGCACTTCCTTGCGTGCGAAGATATAGCTGATGGGTCCCAGTTTTCAGGGGGAGGAATCATTTTTTTGCCCTTAATAAGGATGCACTTCCTTGCGTGCGAAGATGTAGCCGGTGGGCCCAGCTGTCAGGGGGAGAAAACATTACTTTTCAGGGTAAAAAGGATGCAGTTGCATGCATGTGTCCATGGGTGTGGTGGGTCCCCACTGTCAGCCTCTCCACGTACAATCATCTTCCGATGACTCTCGTTTGTTGATCATGTTGACCACACCATGCCGAGCGCAACAAGGCCGGTAGACGATGGCGAGGCCCTAGAGTACTGGAACAACCCAGAGATGGGGAAGACGCGGTAGTGGAGTCACAGACGGAGAGGAATGGGAAACTTCACTGGTTCGGGTGCGGGGTGGGCCTACACTCGGTAGAGAATAATAGGAGGTGCGGAGGAGCAGAGGGATGGCCTGGCCGTCGATGGGGTAGCGTTTCGCTGCGAGTCGCGCGAAACAGTGCCGCTGGACGCCGGAGGATGGAGCAGGCGGTCCCCATAGCGCTGGAGGAAGAAAATGAGAGATTGAAGAATAATGCCGGCCGTTGGATGTAAA
The DNA here is from genome assembly GCF_002575655.3 of Aegilops tauschii subsp. strangulata. Lineage (NCBI taxonomy): Eukaryota > Viridiplantae > Streptophyta > Magnoliopsida > Poales > Poaceae > Aegilops > Aegilops tauschii. The sequence continues at coordinate 100,742,730 of NC_053035.3, read as the reverse complement.
TCCAACCCTTTCTTAGGCTTCGACCTTTTTTGTGAAAGTGCTTTGGCTTCGACCTACTGGCCCACATGTCAGGCAGTCCATTTGTTTTTTTACTCCATTTGGTGGGCTAGGTGAAACAATGATGTAGAGTCTATGCAGCCCATTTATATATTATGTTAGAATTTAAAGCCCATTTGCATTTTTTCGAAATCCACAGACTTGCTGGGCTGGGTGAAAATATCATGTTGGGCTGGACGGAGAAATGTTATAAAAACATAAACACATGATTGCACGTCTGTTACTGATTGGTCAGTAAAATCCTTGCAAGCTTATGTACGCAATCACCAGGAGTTACCTTGCCAAGTTATATATACACAATTATTACTATTATTTTGTAAGAACTTTCGATTTACAAAATAAAATATCATTTTAATTTGATGAGTTAATAGGACGTGGACTATTATTATTTTTTGGGCTAGACGTCAGACAGTTGAGTTGGTTCTAGGGAAAACTACGGGGAGAAAACTCAGATTACATCGAAAAGAAAGTGGGAGAAAATTCAGATATAGGATTAATAAAAACAAAAAATAAAGGAAGTGGGATAGTCTATACAGTGGTTGGATGAACGACAGGTATAACGGAACCTTATGTTGTTTCTATTATATATATGTAATAAAATAAGATATAAATATAAGTATATATATACTATTATAGAAGGGAAACCATAGGTTCAGTTTTGCATTCTTATAGAACAATAGAACAGTGCGTTGTCTTAAAAAACATAACTTGAGCTATTGATGTTATAGACAAGCTAGGCTGAGAGGCCTGGAGGCCGCTTGATACCTACTAGACCCCCCCCCCCAAAAAAAGTTGAAACCTACTGGATCAACTGTGTCTGCATCTCGTGGGCTGCGCCTGTTAAACAACAAAACCTAGGCCATGGACCTGGTGGGCCCGGACTGTCAGCCTCTCGGCGGACAGTCGTCTCTTGATTCCTCTCATTTTGTTGACCAAGTTGGGAATGACAGACGGCGGCGCCACGGCGAGAGCACCAAGGCGGAGCACGACGTCGAGAACTCGGACCGGAATGAACCGGAGCCGGGGAAGACGCAGGCGAAGGGGAGTACGAGGGTTGACTTGTTCGGGTGCAGGGTGGGTCGGTGGAGCTACTGAAGGAAATATGACCTAGAGGCAATAATAAAGTTATTATTTTATTTCCTTATATCGTGATCAATGTTTATTATTCATGCTAGAATTGTATTAACCAGAAACTTAGTACATGTGTGAATACATAGACAAACAGAGTGTCCCTAGTATGCCTCTACTTGACTAGCTCGTTAACCAAACATGGTTAAGTTTCCTAGCCATAAACATGAGTTGTCATTTGATGAACGGGATCACATCATTAGAGAATGATGTGATGGACAAGACCCATCCGTTAGCTTAGCACTATGATCGTTTAGTTTATTGCTATTGCTTTCTTCATGACTTATACATGTTCCTATGACTATGAGATTGTGCAACTCCCGAATGCCGGAGGAACATTTAGTGTGCTATCAAACGTCACAACTTAACTGGGTGATTATAAAGATGCTCTACAGGTGTCTCTGATGGTGTTTGTTGGGTTGGCATAGATCGAGATTAGGATTTGTCACTCCGTGTTTCGGAGAGGTATCTCTGGGCCCTCTCGGTAATGCACATCACTATAAGCCTTGCAAGCAATGTGACTAATGAGTTAGTCACGGGATGATGCATTACGGAACAAGTAAAGAGACTTGCCAGTAACGAGATTGAACTAGGTATGATGATACCGACGATCGAATCTCGGGCAAGTAACATACCGATGAGAAAGGGAACAACGTATGTTGTTATGCGGTTTGACCGATAAAGATCTTCATAGAATATGTAGAAACCAATATGAGCATCCAGGTTCCGCTATTGGTTATTGACCGGAGGTGTGTGTCGGTCATGTCTACATAGTTCTCGAATCCGTACGGTCCGCATGCTTAACGTTCGATGACGATTGGTATTATGAGTTTATGTGATTTGATGTACCGAAGTTTGTTTGGAGTCCCGGATGAGATCACGAACATGACGAGGAGTCTCAACATGGTTGAGACATAAAGATTGATATATTGGAAGGCTATATTCGGACACCGGAATGGTTCTGGAGAAGTTCGGGTATTTTCCGGAGTACCGGGAGGTTACCGGAACCCCCGGGAGGTTAATGGGCCTTCATGGGCCCTAGTAGAAGATAGGAGGCGGCGGCCAGGTAGAGGTGCGCCCCCCAAGCCCAATCTGAATTGGGGTGGGGGCCGGCCCCCCTTTCCTTCTCTCCTTCTTCCCCTTCCTTCTTCTCCTACTTGGACTAGGAAAGGGGGAAACCTACTCCTAATAGGATTAGGAATCCCCCCCTTGGCGCGCTCCTTGAGGCCGGCCCTCCTCCTCCTCCTCCCCTCCTTTATTTACGGGGGAGGGGGGCACCCCATAGACACACAAGTTGATCTTTAGCCGTGTGCGGTGCCCCCTCCACAGTTTTCCACCTCGGTCATATCGTCGTAGTGCTTAGGCGAAGCCCTGTGCCGGTAACTTCATCATTACCATCACCACGCTGTCATGCTGACGCAACTCTCCCTCGGCCTCAGCTAGATCTAGAGTTCGAGGGACGTCACCGAGCTGAACGTGTGTAGATCGCGGAGGTGCCGTGCGTTCGGTACTAGATCGGTTGGATCGCGAAGACATTCGACTGCATCAACCGCATTACTTAACGCTTCCGCTTTCGGTCTACGAGGGTACGTGTACATACTCTCCCCGCTTCTTGCTATGCTTCTCCTAGATAGATCTTGTGTGATCGTAGGATTTTTTTTTGAAATACTACGTTTCCCAATAGTGGCATCCGAGCCAGGTCTGTGCGTAGATGTTATATGCACGAGTAGAACACAAAGAGTTGTGGGCGATAATAGTAATACTGCTTACCAGCATGTCATAGTTTGATTCGGCGATATTGTTGGATGAAGCGGCCCATACCGACATTACATGACCGCGTTCATGAGACTGGTTCTACCGCCGTGCTTCGCACACAGGTGGCTAGTGGGTGTCTGTTTCTCCAACTTTAGTTGAATCGAGTGTGACTACGCCCGGTCCTTGTTAAAGGTTAAAACAGCACACTTGACAAAAAATCGTTGTGGTTTTGATGCGTAGGTAAGAACGGTTCTTGCAAAGCCTGTAGCAGCCACGTAAAACTTGCAACAACAAAGTAGAGGACGTCTAACTTGTTTTTGCAGGGCATGTTTTGATGTGATATGGTCAAGACATGATGATATATAAATTGCTGTATGAGATGATCATGTTTTGTAACCGAGTTATCGGCAACTGCAGGAGCCATATGGTTGTCGCTTTATTGTATGCAATGCAATCGCCATGTAATTGTTTTTACTTTATCACTAAGCGGTAGCGATAGTCATAGAAGCAATAGTTGGCGAGATGACAACGATGCTGCGATGGAGATCAAGGTGTTGAGCCGGTGACAATGGTGATCATGACGGTGCTTTGGAGATGGAGATCAAAGGCACAAGATGATGATGGCCATATCATATCACTTATATTGATTGCATGTGATGTTTATCCTTTATGCATCTTATTTTGCTTAGTATGGCGGTAGCATTATTAGATGATCTCTCACTAAATTTCAAGGTACAAATGTTCTCCCTGAGTATGCACCATTGCGACAGTTCGTCGTGCCGAGACACCACGTGATGATCGGGTGTGATAAGCTCTACGTTCACATACAACGGGTGCAGGCCAGTTTTGCACACGCAAAATACTCGGGTTAAACTTGACGAGCCTAGCATATGCAGATATGGCCTCGGAACACTGAGACTGAAAGGTCGAGCGTGAATCATATAGTAGATATGATCAACATAGTGATGTTCACCATTGAAAACTACTCCATCTCACGTGATGATCAGACATGGTTTAGTTGATTTGGATCACGTGATCATTTAGATGACTAGAGGGATGTCTATCTAAGTGGGAGTTCTTAAGTAATATGATTAATTGAACTTTAATTTATCATGAACTTAGTCCTGGTAGTATTAGCATATCTATGTTGTAGATCAATAGCTCGCCGTCTATTTTTGATATGTTCCTAGAGAAAACTAAGTTGAAAGATGATAGTAGCAATGATGCGGACTGGGTCCATGATTTGAGGATTATCCTCATTGCTGCACAGAAGAATTATGTCCTGGATGCACCGCTAGGTGACAGACCTATTGCAGGAGTGTATGCAGACGTTATGAATGTTTGGAAAGCTCGATATGATGACTACTTGATAGTTTAGTGCACCATGCTTTACGGCTTAGAACCGGGACTTCAAAAATGTTTCGAACGCCATGGAGCATATAAGATGTTCCTAGAGTTGAAATTGGTAGTTCATACTCATGCCCGTGTCAAGAGGTATGAGACCTCTGACAGTACTTTGCCTACAAGATGGAGGAGAATAGCTCAACCAGTGAGCATGTGCTCAGATTGTCTGGGTACTACAATCGCTTGAATCAAGTGGGAGTTAATCTTCTAGATAATATAGTGATTGATAGTGTTCTCTAGTCACTATCACCAAGCTAATAGAACTTCGTGATGAACTATAATATGCAAGGGATGACGAAAACGATTCCCCGAGCTCTTCGCGATGCTGAAAGCGGCGAAGGTAGAAATCAAGAAAAAGCATCAAGTGTTGATGGTTGAGAAGACCACTAGTTTCAAGTAAAAGGGCAAAGGGATAGAAATGGAACTTCAAGAAGAATGGCAAGCAAGTTGCCACTCCCATGAAGAAGCTCAAAGCTAGACCTAAGCCTGAAACTGAGTGCTTCTACTGCAAAGGGAATGGTCACTAGAAGCGGAACTACCCCAAATATTTGGCGGATAAGAAGGATGGCAAAGTGAACAAAGGTATATTTGATATACAGATTATTGATGTGTACTTTACTAGTGTTCATAGCAACCCCTGGGTATTTGATACCGGTTCAGTTGCTAAGCTTAGTAACTCAAAACGGGAGTTGGAGAATGAAACGAGACTAGTTAAGGGCGAGGTGATGATGTGTGTTGGAAGTGGTTCCAAGATTGATATGATCATCATCGCACACTCCCTATACTTTCGGGATTAGTGTTGAGACCTAAATAAATGTTATTTGGTGTTTGCGTTGAGCATGAATATTATTTGATCATGTTTATTGCAATACGGTTATTCCTTTAAAGTCAAAGAATAATTGTTGTTCTGTTTACATGAATAAAACCTTCGATGGTCATACACCCAATGAAAATAGTTTGTTGGATCTCGATCGTAGTGATACACATATCCATAATATTGAAGCCAAAAGATGCAAAGTTAATAATGATAGTGCAACTTATTTGTGGCACTGCCGTTTAGGTCATATCGGTATAAAGCGCATGAAGAAACTCCATGCTGATGGGCTTTTGGAATCACTTGATTATGAATCGCCTGGTGCTTGCGAACCGTGCCTCATGGGCAAGATGACTGAAACTCTGTTCTCCGGAACAATGGAACGAGCTACTGACTTATTGGAAATAATACATACTGATGTATGTGGTCCAATGAGTATTGAGGCTCGTGGCGGGTGTCGTTATTTTCTTACCTTCACAGATGATTTGAGCAGATATGGTTATATCTACTTAATGAAGCATAAGTCTGAAACATTTGAAAAGTTCAAAGAATTTCAGAGTAAAATGGAAAATCATCGTAACAAGAAAATAAAATTTCTACGATCTGATCGTGGAGGTCAATATTTGAGTTATGAGTTTGGTCTTCATTTGAAACAATGTGGAATAGGTTCACAACTCACGCCACCTAGAACACCACGGCATAATGGTGTGTCCGAACATCGTAACCGTACTTTATTGGATATGGTGCGATCTATGATGTCTCTTACCGATTTACCATTATCGTTTTGGGGTTATGCGTTAGAGACAGCTGCATTCACGTTAAATAGGGCACCATCTAAATCCGTTGAGGCGACATCGTATGAACTATGGTTTAGCAAGAAACTAAGCTGCCATTTCTTAAAATTTGGGGCTACGATGCTTATGTGAAAAAGCTTCAACCTGATAAGCTCGAACCCAAGTCGGAAAAATGTGTCTTCATAGGATACCCAAAGGAGACTGTTGGGTACACCTTCTATCACAGATCCGAAGGCAAGATATTCATTGCTGAAAATGGATCCTTTCTAGAGAAGGAGTTTCTCTCGAAAGAAGTGAGTGGGAGGAAAGTAGAACTTGATGAGGTAATTGTACCTTCTCTCGAATTGGAAAGTAGCTCATCACTAAAATCAGTTCCAGTGATGCCTACACGAATTAGTGAGGAAGTTAATGATGATGATCATGAAACTTCAGATCAAGTTACTACCGAACCTCGTAGGTTAACCAGAGTACGATCCGCACCGGAGTGGTACGGTAATCCTATTCTGGAAGTCATGTTTATAGACCATGATGAACCTACGAATTATGAGGAAGCAATGATGAGCCCAGATTCCGCGAAATGGCTTGAGGCCATAAAATCTGAGATGGGATCCATGTATGAGAACAAAGTATGGACTTTGATTGACTTACCCGATGATCGGCGAGCCAGTAAGAATAAATGGATCTACAAGAGGAAGACGAATGCTGATAGTAGTGTTACTATCTACAAAGCTCGAATTGTCGCAAAAAGTTTTCGACAAGTTCAAGGTGTTGACTACGATGAGATTTTCTCACTCGTAGCGATGCTTAAGTCTGTCCAAATCATGTTAGCAATTGCCACATTTGATGAAATCTGGCAAATGGATGTCAAAATTGCATTCCTTAATGGATTTCTTAAAGAAGAGTTGTATATGATACAACAAGAAGGTTTTGTCAATCCTAAAGGTGCTAACAAAGTGTGCAAGCTCCAGCGATCCATCTATGGACTGGTGCAAGCATCTCGGGGTTGGAATATACACTTTGATGAGTTGATCAAAGCATATAGTTTTATACAGACTTGCGGTGAAGCCTGTATTTACAAAAGGTGAGTGGGAGCACTACAGCTTTTCTGATAAGTATATGTGAAAGACATATTGTTGACCGGAAATGATGTAGAATTTTCTGGAAAGCATAAAGGAGTGTTTGAAAGGAGTTTTCAAAGAACGACCTCGGTGAAGCTGCTTACATATTGAGCATCAAGATCTATAGAGATAGATCAAAATGCTTGATAAGTTTTTTCAATGAGTACATACCTTGACAAGATTTTGAAGTAGTTCAAAATGGAACAGTCAAAGAAGGAGTTCTTGCCTGTATTGCAAGGTCTAAAAGTTGAGTAAGACTCAAAACCCGACCACGGCAGAAAATAGAAAGAGAATGAAAGTCATTCCCTATGCCTCAGCCATAGGTTCTATAAAGTATGCTATGCTGTGTACCAGAGCTATTGTGTACCTTGCCATGAATTTGGCAAGGGGGTACGATAGTGATCCAGGACTAGATCAGTGGACAGCGGTCAAAGTTATCCTTAGTTACCTAAGAGGACTAAGGAAATATTTCTCGGTTATGGAGGTGATAAAGAGTTCGTCGTAAAGAGTTACATCGATGCAAGCTTTTACACCGATCCAGATGACTCTGAGCCTTAATCTGGATACATATTGAAAGTGTGAGCAATTAGCTAGAGTAGCTCCATGCAGAGCATTGTAGACATAGAAAATTTGCAAAATACATACGGCTCTGAATGTGACAGACCCGTTGACTAAACTTCTCTCACAAGCAAAACATGATCACACCTTAGTGCTCTTGGGTGTTAATCACATAGCGATGTGAACTAGATTATTGACTCTACTAAACCCTTTTGAGTGTTGATCGCATGGCGATGCGAACTATGGGTGTTAATCACATGGTGATGTGAACTATTGGTATTAAATCACATGACGATGTGAACTAGATTATTGACTCTAGTGCAAGTGGGAGACTGAAGGAAACATGCCCTAGAGGCAATAATAAAGTTATTATTTTATTTCCTCATATAATGATAGATGCTTATTATTCATGCTAGAATTGTATTAACCGTAAACTTAGTACATGTGTGAATACATAGACAAACAAAGTGTCCCTAGTATGCCTCTACTTGACTAGCTCGTTAATCAAAGATGGTTAAGTTTCCTAGCCATAGACATGAGTTGTCATTTGATGAACGGGATCACATCATTAGAGAATGATGTGATGGACAAGACCCATCCATTAGCTTAGCACTATGACCACTTAGTTTATTGCTATTGCTTTCTTAATGACTTATACATGTTCCTATGACTATGAGATTATGCAACTCCCGAATACCGGAGGTACACTTAGTGTGCTATCAAACGTCACAACGTAACTGGGTGATTATAAAGATGCTCTACAGGTGTCTCCGATGGTGTTTGTTGGGTTGGCATAGATCGAGATTAGGATTTGTCCCTCCGTGTTTCAGAGAGGTATCTCTGGGCCCTATCGGTAATGCACATCACTATAAGCCTTGCAAGCAATGTGACTAATGAGTTGTCACAGGATGATGCATTAGGAAACAAGTAAAGAGACTTGCCGGTAACGAGATTGAACTAGGTATGATGATACCGATGATCGAATCTCGGGCAAGTAACATTCCGAAGACAAAGGGAACAACGTATGTTGTTATGTGGTTTGACCGATAAAGATCTTTGTAGAATATGTAGGAACCAATATGAGCATCCAGGTTCCGCTATTGGTTATTGACCGGAGATGTGTCTCGGTCATGTCTACATAGTTCTCAAACCCGTAGGGTCCGCACGCTTAACGTTCGATGAAGATTGGTACTATGAGTTTATGTGATTTGATGTACCGAAGTTTGTTTGGAGTCCCGGATGAGATCACGGACATGACGGGAGTCTTAAAATGGTCGAGACATAAAGATTGATATGTTGGAAGGCTATATTCAGACACCGGAATGGTTCCGGAGAAGTTCGGGTATTTTCCGGAGTACCGGGAGGTTACCGGAACCCCCCGGGAGGTTAATGGGCCTTCATGGGCCCTAGTGGAAGAGAGGAGGCGGCGGCCAGGTAGAGGCGCGCGCCCCCCCCCCCCCCCCCAAGCCCAATCCAAATTGGGGTGGGGGCCGACCCCCCTTTCGTTCTCTCCTTCTCCCCCTTCCTTCTTCTCCTACTTGGACTAGGAAAGGGGGAAACCTACTCCTAATAGGAGTAGGAATCCCCCCTTGGGCGCGCCCCTTGAGGCCGGCCCTCCTCCTCCTCCCCTCCTTTTTATACGGGGGAGGGGCACCCCATAGACACACAAGTTGATCTTTAGCCGTGTGCGGTGCCCCCCTCCACAGTTTTCCACCTCGGTCAGATCGTTGTAGTGCTTAGGCAAAGCCCTGCGCCGGTAACTTCATCATTACCATCACCACGCCGTCGTGCTGACGGAATTCTCCCTCGGCCTCATCTGGATCTAGAGTTCGAGGGACGTCACTGAGCTAAACGTGTGCAGATCGCGAAATTGTTGTGCGTTCGGTACTAGATCGGTTGGATCGCGAAGACGTTCGACTACATCAACCGCGTTACTTAACGCTTCCGCTTTCGGTCTACGAGGGTACGTGGACACACTCTCCCTGCTCGTTGCTATGCTTCTCCTAGATAGATCTTGCATGATCCTAGGATTTTTTTTGAAATACTACGTTTCCCAACAGCTGTTTTCGCCGGAGAATGTGTGGTAGTAGAGGGATGGCTGCTACCTCTTGAGCACTGCGTTCGTTTTCCCTTGAAGAGGAAAGGGTGATGCAGTAAAGTAGCATAAGTAATTCCCTCAGTTTTTGAGAACCTAGGTATCAATCCAGTAGGAGACCACGCTCAAGTCCCGTGCACCTACACAAACAAATAAGAACCTCGCAACCAACGCGATAAAGGGGTTGTCAATCCCTTCACGGTCACTTACGAGAGTGAGATCTGATAGATATGATAAGATAATATTTTTTGTATTTTTATGATAAAGATGCAAAGTAAAATAAAAGGCAATGGAAATAGCTAAGTGTTGGAAGATTAATATGATAGAGAATAGACTCGGGGGCCATAGGTTTCACTAGTGGCTTCTCTCAAGAGCATAAGTGTTACGGTGGCTGAACAAATTACCGTCGAGCAATTGATAGAATTGAGCATAGTTATGAGAATATCTAGGTATGATCATTTATATAGGCATCACGTCCGTGACAAGTAGACCGACTCCTGCCTGCATCTACTACTATTACTCCACACATCGACCACTATCCAGCATGCATCTAGAGTATTAAGTTCATAACAACAGAGTAACGCTTTAAGCAAGATGACATGATGTAGAGGGATAAACTCATGCAATATGATATAAACCCCATCTTGTTATCCTCGATGGCAACAATACAATACGTGTCTTGCTGCCCCTGCTGTCACTGGGAAAGGACACCGCAAGATTGAACCCAAAGCTAAGCACTTCTCCCATTGCAAGAAAGATCAATCTAGTAGGCCAAACCAAACTGATAATTCGAAGAGACTTGCAACGATAACCAATCATACATAAAAGAATTCAGAGAAGATTCAAATATTGTTCATAGATAAACTTGATCATAAACCCACAATTCATCGGTCCCGACAAACACACCGCAAAAGAAGATTACATCGAATAGATCTCCAAGAGAACCGAGGAGAACTTTGTATTGAGATCCAAAGAGAGAGAAGAAGCCACCTAGCTAATAACTATGGACCCGAAGGTCTGAGGTAAACTACTCACACATCATTGGAGAGGCTATGGTGTTGATGTAGAAGCCCTCCGTGATCAATGCCCCCTCCGGCAGGGCGCCGGAAAAGGCCCCAAGATGGGATCTCATGGTACAGAAGGTTGCGGTGGTGGAATTAGGTTTTCGTGGATGCCTCTGAAAGTTTGGGGGTACGTAGGTATATATAGGAGGAAGAAGTACGTCGGTGGAGCAACATGGGCCCCACGAGGGTGGAGGGCGCGCCGGGGGGGTGTAGGCGCGCACCCTACCTCGTGCTCTCATCGTTGATTGCTTTACGTAGACTCCAAGTCCTCTGGATCACGTTTGTTCCGAAAATCATGTCCCGAAGGTTTCATTCCGTTTGGACTCCGTTTGATATATTTTTCTGCGAAACACTGAAATAGGAAAAAAAACAACAATTTGGGCTGGGCCTCCGGTTAATAGGTTAGTCCCAAAAATAATATAAAAGTGTATAATAAAGCACATTAAACATCCAAAATAGAATATAATATAGCATGGAGCAATCAAAAATTGTAGATACGTTGGAGACGTATCAAGCATCCCCAAGCTTAATTCATGGTCGTCCTCGAGTAGGTAAATGATAAAAACATAATTTTTGATGTGGAATGCTACTTGGCATAATTTCAATGTAATTCTTCTTAATTGTGGTATGAATATTCAGATCCGAAAGATTCAAGATAAAAGTTCAATATTGACATAAAAATAATAATGCTTCAAGCATACTAACTAAGCAATTATGTCTTTTGAAAATAACATGGCCAAAGAAAGTTCATCCCTACAAAATCATATACTTTAGTCATGCTCCATTTTCGTCACACAAGAATGCTCTCATCATGCACAACCCCTATGACAAGCCAAGCAATTGTTTCATACTTTAGTAATCTCAAACTTTTTCAACTTTCACAAAATATATGAGCGTGAGCCATGGATATAGCACTATGGGTGGAATAGAATATAATGATGGGGGTTATGTGGAGAAGACAAAAAGGGAGAAAGTCTCACATCAACGAGGCTAATCAATGAGCTATGGAGATGCCCATTGATTGATGTTAATGCAAGGAGTAGGGATTGCCATGCAACGGATGCACTAGAGCTATAAATATATGAAAGCTCAACAAAAGAAACTAAGTGGGTGTGCATCCAACTTGCTTGCTCACGAAGACCTAGGGCACTTGAGGAGGCCCATTGTTGGAATATACGAGGCAAGTTCTATAATGAAAAATTCCCACTAGTATATGAAAGTGACAAAACAAGAGACTCTCTATCATGAAGATCATGGTGCTACTTTGAAGCACAAGTGTGGAAAAAGGATAGTAGCATTGTCCCTTTTTATTTCTCTTTTATTTATTTAATTTTTGGGCCTTCCCTTTTTTTTATTTTTGGCCTTTCTCTCTCTTTTTTTGGGACAATGCTCTATTAATGATGATCATCACACTTCTATTTATTTACAACTCAAAGATTACAACTCGATACTAGAACAAAGTATGACTCTATATGAATGCCTCCGGTGGTGTACCGGGATATGCAATGAACCAAGAGTGACATGTATGAAAGAATTATGAATGGTGGCTTTGCCCCAAATATTATGTCAACTACATGATCATGCTAAGCACTATGACAATGATGAACGTGTCATGATAAACGGAATGGTGGAAAGTTGCATGGCAATATATCTCGGAATGGCTATGGAAATGCCATAATAGGTAGGTATGGTGGCTGTTTTGAGGAAGATATAAGGAGGTTTATGTGTGAAAGAGCGTATCATATCACGGGGTTTGGATGCACCGGCGAAGTTTGCACCAACTCTCAATGTGAGAAAGGGCAATGCACGATACCGAAGAGGCTAGCAATGATGGAAAGGTGAGAGTGCGTATAATCCATGGACTCAACATTAGTCATAAAGAACTCACATACTTATTGCAAACATCCACAAGTCATCAAAAACCAAGCACTACGCGCATGCTCCTAGGGGGATAGATTGGTAGGAAAAGACCATCGCTCGTCCCCGACCGCCACTCATAAGGAGGACACTCAAAGAACACCTCATGTTTCAAATTTGTTACATAACGTTTACCATACGTGCATGCTACGGGACTTGCAAACTTCAACACAAGTATTTCTCAAATTCACAATTACTCAACTAGCACAACTTTGATATCACTACCTCCATGTCTCAAAACAATCATCAAGCATCAAACTTCTCTTAGTATTCAACACACTCATAAGAAAGTTTTTACTATTCTTGAATACCTAGCATATTAGGATTATTTAAGCAGATTACCATGCTGTTTTATAGGACTCTCAAGATAATCTAAGTGAAGCATGAGAGAAAAATAGTTTCTATAAAACAAATCCACCACCGTGCTCTAAAAGATATAAGTGAAGTACTAGAGCGAAAACTATATAACTCAAAAGATATAAGTGAAGCACATAGAGTATTCTAATAATTTCCAAATCATGTGTGTCTCTCTAAAAAGGTGTGTACTGCAAAGGTGATTGTGGTAAACTAACAAATAAAGACTCAAATCATACAAGACGCTCCAAGCAAAACACATATCATGTGGTGAATAAAAATATAGCTCCAAGTAAAGTTACCGATGGAAGTAGACGAAAGAGGGGATGCCTTCCGGGGCATCCCCAAGCTTTGGCTTTTAGGTGTCCTTACATTATCTTGGGGGTGCCTTGGGCATCCCAAAGCTTAGGCTCTTGCCACTCCTTGTTCCATAATCCATCAAATCTTTCACCCAAAACTTGAAAACTTCACAACACAAAACTCAGCAGAAAATCTCGTGAGCTCCGTTAGCGAAAGAAAACAAAAGACCACTTCAAGTTACTGTAATGAACTCATTCCTTATTTATATGGGTGTTAAACCTACTGTATTCCAACTTCTCTATGGTTTATAAACTCTTTTACTATCCATAGATTCATTAAATAAGCAAACAACACACGAAAAACAGAATCTGTCAAAAACAGAACAGTCTGTAGTAATCTGTAACTAACGCAAACTTCTGGAACTCTAAAAATTCAGCCAAAATAGGAAGACCTAGACAATTTGTTTATTGATCAGCAGCAATTGGAATCAACATCATATCACGTTCTGATAAGTTTTAACAATTGTTTTCGTGAACAGAAAGTTTCTGGAATTTACAGCAAGATCAAATATCTATCATCCAAGAAGATCCTGTAGGTCTAACTTGGCACAAACACTAATTAAAACATAAAAAGACATCTAACCAGAGGCTAGATCAAATATTTATTCCTAAACATAAGCAAAAAGCAAAAACTAAAAATAAAATTGGGTTGTCTCCCAACAAGCGCTATCGTTTAACTCCCCTAGCTAGGCATAATAGCAAGGATAGATCTAGGTATTGCCATCTTTGGTTTTAGGGAAGAAAAGACCAAACTTGTTATCTATGGAATTAATCTTTCTATTTTGATAAAGTGCGTGAATATTAATGGTAGCGGAATGTAGCGACCAGACCTCAAATGGCCTGTGCTGCTGTGCACCAGTGTCATCCCTGGATCAGTAATGCTGACACGCACAGTACAAATGGAGGATTTATAACAGAGTAGCAATCACACACTTATTACATCGAATATCTCCAAAGAGATTAAGTAAAAAAACATGGCTTAAGGCCATCTAATAACGATAACAGCGGAAGACTTGGAAGAATAGTGAGTCCATCAACTCCAGCGGCATCACTGAGTATAAGACCACGACCTAAAACACCTTACTCGTCGTCTGAAAAGTCTGCAACATGAAACGTTGCAGCCCGGAAACGGGTCAGCACATAGAATATGCTGGCAAAGCAACACATAGAGAGCAATGAACAATGATAAGGCTATACTACATGCATATATGGCTGGTGGAAAGGCTCTATGGTTACAGTTTTTGCGAAAAGCCAATTTTATCCTACTGCAAAGGAATAATTTTTATTTAACTATCATGGTGGTTGAAACATTGAGAAGGTACCTCCAACTCAATCCCAATTAAGTGTCATCATTAACCCAACAAAATTAATTAAAAGTATCACGGTGATGAGATTCAAATGATAATCCAGGTACTAGATACTCAAGTTGTCCATAAACGGGGACACGACTAACCATGATTAGTTTGTACACTCTGCAGAGGTTTGTGCACTTTTCCCCACAAGACTCGATCGCCTCCGCTTGATTCTCGCACTGCATGTTGTTTGAGAAACGGATGACCGAGACACAGTCTTTCAGAAACAGTCACTCTCTACTCTGGATGGACCGGTACACCTACTTTCCCCTACATCTGCTAGTCCACCTCTTCAAGAGATCCTGTACCCTACTCAGCTATGCTAGAGCCCATAATAGCTTGCGGCTGCACACGGAAGTTTCTAGCATGAATAATCTTATGATCCCTTTGAGCCTGGGTGGCGGACCTTATACATACAGACAACACTGGGTTCTCCAGGTGCCTCAATCCACCCAGATGTGAGTTTTAGTTGTCACCTTAAGTTGAACCATTATTAAACAACTCACATCTGTCATGAATATCTCTCAAACCCAATCCACGTCTACGAGCATAGCACGGCAATATAATAGCAACGTAGAAGTAACTCCCAAGGGTTTGATAATGAAACAGGTAATAGGTACTACCTCAACTACTTCCCAATACCCACAGTTTAATTAGATCCTAATAATGCAATGTGTTTGAGGAAATAGATCTAATGCAATAAAACTGGGTATGGAACGGGGTATGATCAAAGTGTTACTTGCCTTGCTGATGATCCGCAAAACCTAGCGAGTCGAAGTAACAAGCGGCACACTCCGGGTACTCTATCGCAAACAAACAAGCATACAATCAGTACTCAACTAATGCACAGGTAAAACTCGAAAGAAAGATCCAACCAGAAAGTTCAACTTAAGAACTCCGGTTTGCGAAAAGAATCAACTCGAAAGAAACAACGAAAGTCAAACGGCGAAAGAAAGAAACTTCGTTTGCTAATCTGGATCTAGGTCAAATTTTACTGTAGCAAAAACTTGTTTGAGTAGATTAAACGGAAAGAGAATTTCGAGACGAAACTCTAGGCACTTGAATCACCTGATTCCGATAAACGAGCGAGAAGTTAAATAGATTCGAAAATTCGATCAGAAATCGAATCTGAGAAAATAACGAGAAAATACGACGAAAAAGAAAAATGGACGAACGGTTAAATAACGGACGTTCGTTAACAGGGAAAAACCGATGAACGCGTTCGTTAAAATGAACGGTTCGGTGAACGCTCGTGAAATAAGAAGACCGAAAAAAAACCGATCTAGGGTTTTTTTTAAACAAAAGGTTTTCTTTTTTTTTTTAGAAAACCGGTCAACACGAGACGAGGCAGCGGCGGTACCTCGACGGCGGGGCTCCGGCGAGGGCTCCGGCGGGCGGTCGGCTAGGCGGCGGGCTCGGGCTCAGGGAGGGGCGCGAGGGGGCGGCGGCGGTGGCGGCGGGCTAGCTGCGGGCGGCGGCGGCGCGGGGTGAGGAAAGAGGGGGGGTGCGGCTATATATATAGGAGGGGGGGCGGCTACTTGGGGAAGGGGGCGGGCGAGGCGGTGTGCGGCGAGCGGACTCCGGCGGGCGGTCGGCGTGCGGGAGGAGGAAGGCGATGGGGCGGGCCGTCGGCTGGGCCTTTGGCACAATCGGCGCGGGCGCAATTTTTTTTTAAATAGTTTCGCGGAGAATATTGCATAGAAAAATAAATAAATAAAACAGAAAAATGTGAAATAAATTTCCCCGTCTAGTTAGAAAATCTAGAATAGGGTGAACATTTTTAAAATCAAAAATAAATATTTTGAAAACATGCATATTTTTAAATGCAATAAAAATTGCAAATAAAATCCAAATAAATTCCAAATAATGATTTTAACATTTTTCCTCCAGTATTTCAATATTTTGGAGAAGTCATATTTTCTCCCCTCGTTTATTTAAAATTGAAATATTTTTCCGGAGAGAAAAATAATTAAAAATCCCAATCCTCGTTTGAAAAATCAAATAAGAAAATTCGAGAAAATCCCCAACTCTCTCCGAGGGTCCTTGAGTTGCTTAGGATTTATCGAGGATTTGTCAAAATGCAACAAAACATGATATGCAAATGATGATCTATGTATAACATTCCAAATTGAAAATTTGGGATGTTACAAACCTACCCCCCTTAAGATGAATCTCGCCCTCGAGATTCGGGTTGGCTAGAAAACAGGTGGGAGTGGTTTTTCCGTAGATCTTCCTCTCGCTCCCAGGTGGCCTCATCTTCTGTGTGGTGACTCCACTGGACTTTGCAAAACTTGATAACCTTGCTGCGGGTAACTCGGCTGGCATACTCGAGAATCTTAACTGGTTTCTCCTCATAGGTCAAATCACTTTCCAACTGAATCGCTTCCAGTGGCACAGTATCTCTCAGTGGTATCTCAGCCATCTTTGCGTGGCACTTCTTCAACTGCGAAACATGGAATACATCATGAACTTCAGACAATCCTTCGGGCAATTCCAGCTTGTAGGCAACTTCTCCCATACGTTCCAACACTCTGTATGGTCCGATAAAACGAGGCGCTAACTTTCCCTTAACTCCAAAGCGCTTTACTCCTCGTAGTGGCGATACTCGAAGATACACTCTGTCTCCGACTTCGTGAACTGTCTCCTTGCGTTTAGAATCAGCATAACTCTTCTGCCTAGACTGGGCTACCTTGAGCCTATCGCGAATCAACTTTACTTTCTGTTCAGACTCCTTAATCAAATCTGGTCCAAACAACTGACGGTCTCCAACTTCGTCCCACAACAACGATGTTCTACACCTCCTTCCGTACAAAGCTTCGAAAGGGGCCATCTTCAAACTGATTTGATAACTGTTGTTATAAGAAAACTCCGCATATGGCAAATTGTCGTCCCAACTTGATCCATAATATAGCGCACATGCTCTCAACATGTCCTCCAAAATCTGGTTGACTCTCTCGGTCTGTCCATCTGTCTGCGGGTGAAATGCTATACTAAATTCCAGCCTGGTTCCCAATGTTTCATGTAACTGCTTCCAAAACTTCGAGGTAAATTGGGTTCCTCTGTCTGATACAATGGTCCTCGGAACTCCATGCAAACATACTATCCTGGTCATGTATATCTTTGCCAACTTAGCACTGGTGTAAGTGGTCTTCACTGGAATGAAATGAGCCACTTTCGTCAAACGGTCGACTACAACCCATATCGAGTCATAGCCTGAACAAGTCCTGGGTAATCCTGTGATAAAATCCATGCCTATTTTATCCCACTTCCATTCGGGTATCGGCAATGGTTGTAGCAATCCTGCTGGCTTCTGATGCTCTGCCTTCACTCTCTGACATACATCACAAACTGCTACAAACTCCGCAATATCCTTCTTCATTCCGGTCCACCAGAAAGTATTCTTCAAATCCAAATACATCTTGGTATTCCCTGGGTGAATCGAGTACGGTGAATCATGGGCTTCTTGCAAAATCAACTTCCTGATCTCCGGATCATTTGGCACATATACACGGTCCTCGAACCATAATGTATCGTGCTCATCCTCACGAAATCCCTTGGCTTTTCCTTTGCTCATCTTCTACTTTATCTCTTCAATCTCCTTGTCTGTCTTCTGAGCTTCTCTGATCCTTTCCATCAAGGTAGACTGAATCTCCAATGTCGCTAAATAGCCTCTTGGGACTATCTCCAAGCATAGCTCACGTATGTCCTCGGCTAACTCCTGAGGTAACTCTCCTGTCATGATGGTGTTGACATGACTCTTGCGGCTCAACGCGTCTGCTACTACGTTAGCCTTTCCGGGGTGATAATGCAATCTCATATCATAGTCTTTGATGAGCTCCAACCATCTCCTCTATCTGAGGTTTAACTCCTTCTGCGTGAAAATGTACTTCAAACTCTTGTGATCCGTGTACACCTCACAATGGTTTCCGATGAGAAAATGTCTCCATGTCTTCAATGCATGCACCACGGCTGCTAATTCCAAATCATGCGTAGCATAATTCTTCTCATGGGGTTTAAGTTGTCGTGAAGCATACGAAACAACTCTTCCTTCCTGCATAAGCACTGCTCCAAGTCCTCGACGAGAAGCGTCGCAATAAACTTCATAGTCCTTGCGTTGATCTGGCAGAATCAACACTGGTGATGTAACCAATCGTTTCTTCAACTCCTGGAAACTAGCTTCACATTCCTCAGTCCAATTAAATTTGGTGTCCTTCTTCAATAGCTCAGTCATGGGCTTAGCAATCCTTGAGAAATTCTGGATAAATCTCCGGTAGTATCCTGCGAGTCCAAGAAAACTCCGGATTTCTCCAACTGTAGTGGGTGATTCCCAACTTGTCACTGTGTCAACCTTGGCAGGGTCTACTGCTATTCCTTCTCCAGAAATAACATGTCCAAGGAATCCAACTTCCTTCAACCAAATCTCACATTTGCTGAACTTGGCATATAACTGATGTTCTCTGAGCTTCTCAAGTACCAATCGTAAATGCTCCTCATGCTCTTCTTCATCCTTGGAAAAGATTAAAATATCATCAATGAACACCACGACGAACTTATCCAAAAACTCCATAAACACTTTGTTCATCAGGTTCATGAAATAGGCCGGTGCGTTAGTCAGTCCAAATGACATAACGGTATACTCATACAATCCATATCTGGTGGTAAATGCTGTCTTGGGTATATCCTGCTCTCGAATCTTTAACTGATGGTATCCTGATCGTAGATCGATCTTGGCAAATACTTTAGCTCCTTGCAGGCGGTCAAGCAAATCATTGATCATCGGCAGTGGGTACTTGTTTTTGATGGTCACTTCATTCAATCCTCGGTAATCAACAACCATCCTTAGTGATCCATCTTTCTTCTCTACTAGAAGTACTGATGATCCCCAAGGTGACGAACTTGGGCGAATATAGCCTTTATCCAGTAACTCCTTGATCTGCTTCTTAATTTCCTCCAAATCCTTTGCGGGCATCCTGTACGGTCTCTTAGATATTGGCCCTGTGCCTGGCAAAAGTTCAATCAAAAACTCAATGTCTCTATCTGGTGGCATGCCTGGCAACTCTTCTGGAAATACATCCGGATAGTCCTTCACCACTGGTACTTCCTCCTGTACAACTCCTGATAAGGAATTCACTTGAGTCCTCTTCGGCATATGCCTGGATACATACTTGATCCTTTTTCCTTCCGGGGTGGTAAGCAAAATAGTCTTGCTGGCACAATCGATGTTTCCTCCATACAACGATAGCCAATCCATTCCCAAAATCACATCCAAACCTTGCGATTCCAAAACAATGAGGTCTGAGGGGAAAACATGCCTTCCAATGGCCAACGGTATCTTAAAACATCCTTGGGTGGCCATATACTCTGCCCCTGGCGAGGTTACTAACATGGGGCTTTTGAGAACTTAGGTGGACATCTTAAACTTGTTTACGAATCCCCTTGATATGTATGAATGCGATGCACCAGTATCGAAAAGAACAGTTGCAGTAAATGACTTAACCAAAAACTTACCTATTACTGCATCAGGCTGAGCTTCAATCTCCTCCACGCTCACGTGGTTCACATGTCCTTTGTTGAACGGGTCGGCTTCTTCCCAGAGCTTCCATTGTCATTTCCATTTTGGGCTTCAGGACAATCAGTTGCATAATGTCCCGTCTTCTGGCACTTGAAACAAGTAATGTGACTTAGATCTCTCTTGGTTGGGGTAGATGGGTTGGTGCGGTTCTGTCCGTTTCCTCCTCCATTCCCATTACCATTCTTGGAGCCATTATGGTTGTGCGAACTACCTCCTCCATGGGTATGCTGAAACCGTCCTCCCGGCTTCGGGGTAAATCGTGGCTTCTGCTGGGCTCCAGAATTATACTTCCCTTGTCCATACTTCCTCTTGCGGTTTTCAATCTGCTGTTGCTTCCCTTCTATCATGAGAGCTCTATCTACCAGCTCTTGGTAGTTGTTGAAAGTTGCTACCATCAACTGCATACTCAGCTCATCATTCAATCCTTCCAGAAACTTCTCCTGCTTGGCTGCATCCGTAGCAACATCATCTGGTGCATAACGTGCTAACTTACTGAAATCTTCCACATACTGGCCTACGGTGCGTCCTCCTTGGCGTAGGTTGCGAAACTCACGCTTCTTCATAGCCATAGCTCCTGCTGAAACATGAGTTGTACGGAAAGCTTGCTGAAACTGGTCCCATGTGACAGTGTCAATAGGGTGCGTGGCTGTATAATTCTCCCACCATGATGCTGCCGGTCCATCAAGCTGATGTGCGGCAAAACGCACTCTTTCCGCATCTGTGCATCCTGCAGTGGTTAACTCCCTTCCAACTTTGCGGAGCCAATCATCTGCTACAATCGGCTCGGCGCTACTGGAAAACACCGGCGGGTTTAGCCTTAAGAAACGGGCTAAGTGGTCAACAGGTGGTGGTGGCGGTGGGTTGTTATTGTTGTTGCCTTGGTTCTGAACTAACACTTGCATCAAGGCATTCTGTTGCTGAATCAACTGGGTGATCTCTGGCGGGAAAACAAATCCGGGGTCGCGTCTCGGAGGCATCTGATAGGTTTAGAAAAGATGAGAATTAAGAATGGAATGAGGTCTAGAGAGAAAACACTACCCATATGCTCATGAGACAAATTCAATCAATATCACTCAATTAATCCAAACAAGGCAAAACAATCGATCTAACTAGCATTACAAAGTGCTTGAGCTATACTACTAAATGGGGGAAAACTACTACTGATATGGTAGTCTACTGAAAATTCTGATCCGTTGAAGACTCCATGATGTCTGCTCCAGCTTCATCAACCCATTCATCTTCACTTGGTTCCGAGTCGGTGTCGTCGATGATGATGTAGTTATCCGGACAAGTGCATTCGTCGACTTCTGCCTTTGGCACTGGATTCCCCACGAATGCTCCAATCTTATTCTCCAGGTCATCAATCTTCCCTACTAGTGCATTGATTTCCTCCAAATAATCTTCACGTGTAGTCTTGAGTTCCTCTTGGAGTTCCTTGATCTTCGTGAATGCCTTCTTCAGTTCTTCCTTGTCCGTGCATATCTGATTCTCCTGGCGTCGAATATGTTGGTTCTGCTCCTGGATGAAAGCTGCAATTGATCCATCCTTCTTGGTCTTGATCATCTCCCATTGCGCGTCTCGACGTCCACAAATTTGATAAATTGTATCCTTAAGCTCCTGGTGATAGACTTCTCCAATGCGTCCCATGGCGATGTGTGCGGCCATGCTCTTTCCTAAACTCCAAGTTGGTGCTTCGAAAACCAATCTTATGGGTTCCGTAATTGGCGCAAACGTCCTTCCTGGAATGATAACTTGAATCTTCCAGCTCTCCTCTTCAGGTAATGTAGCGTTGTAGGTTCCGGTGACGCTTGGTATTCCTATGTTCAAGTACTTGGTGACTTCCTTCAAATGTCGTCCAAATGGCGTGTCTTCATCTGGTTGCATGAACTTGCTCCTTGCATTCGCCATTCCTAAAAGAGTAGAAAGTGGAGAGGGGTCAGAAATGAGAAGAGAGAAGTTTTCTAGGGCTTAAGCTTAGTGGTCGTGTCCTATAGTCAGCGTGTGCTCTGATACCAACTTTGTAGCGACCAGACCTCAAATGGCCTGTACTGCTGTGCACCAGTGTCATCCCTGGATCAGTAATGCTGACACGCACAGTACAAATGGAGGATTTATAACAGAGTAGCAATCACACACTTATTACATCGAATATCTCCAAAGAGATTAAGTAAAAAAACATGGCTTAAGGCCATCTAATAACGATAACAGCGGAAGACTTGGAAGAATAGTGAGTCCATCAACTCCAGCGGCATCACTGAGTATAAGACCACGACCTAAAACACCTTACTCGTCGTCTGAAAAGTCTGCAACATGAAACGTTGCAGCCCAGAAACGGGTCAGCACATAGAATATGCTGGCAAAGCAACACATAGAGAGCAATGAACAATGATAAGGCTATACTACATGCATATATGGCTGGTGGAAAGGCTCTATGGTTACAGTTTTTGCGAAAAGCCAATTTTATCCTACTGCAAAGGAATAATTTTTATTTAACTATCATGGTGGTTGAAACATTGAGAAGGTACCTCCAACTCAATCCCAATTAAGTGTCATCATTAACCCAACAAAATTAATTAAAAGTATCACGGTGATGAGATTCAAATGATAATCCAGGTACTAGATACTCAAGTTGTCCATAACCGGGGACACGGCTAACCATGATTAGTTTGTACACTCTGCAGAGGTTTGTGCACTTTTCCCCACAAGACTCGATCGCCTCCGCTTGATTCTCGCACTGCATGTTGTTTGAGAAACGGATGACCGAGACACAGTCTTTCAGAAACAGTCACTCTCTACTCTGGATGGACCGGTACACCTACTTTCCCCTACATCTGCTAGTCCACCTCTTCAAGAGATCCTGTACCCTACTCAGCTATGCTAGAGCCCATAATAGCTTGCGGCTGCACACGGAAGTTTCTAGCATGAATAATCTTATGATCCCTTTGAGCCTGGGTGGCGGACCTTATACATACAGACAACACTGGGTTCTCCAGGTGCCTCAATCCACCCAGATGTGAGTTTTAGTTGTCACCTTAAGTTGAACCATTATTAAACAACTCACATCTGTCATGAATATCTCTCAAACCCAATCCACGTCTACGAGCATAGCACGGCAATATAATAGCAACGTAGAAGTAACTCCCAAGGGTTTGATAATGAAACAGGTAATAGGTACTACCTCAACTACTTCCCAATACCCACAGTTTAATTAGATCCTAATAATGCAATGTGTTTGAGGAAATAGATCTAATGCAATAAAACTGGGTATGGAACGGGGTATGATCAAAGTGTTACTTGCCTTGCTGATGATCCGCAAAACCTAGCGAGTCGAAGTAACAAGCGGCACACTCCGGGTACTCTATCGCAAACAAACAAGCATACAATCAGTACTCAACTAATGCACAGGTAAAACTCGAAAGAAAGATCCAACCAGAAAGTTCAACTTAAGAACTCCGGTTTGCGAAAAGAATCAACTCGAAAGAAACAACGAAAGTCAAACGGCGAAAGAAAGAAACTTCGTTTGCTAATCTGGATCTAGGTCAAATTTTACTGTAGCAAAAACTTGTTTGAGTAGATTAAACGGAAAGAGAATTTCGAGACGAAACTCTAGGCGCTTGAATCACCTGATTCCGATAAACGAGCGAGAAGTTAAACAGATTCGAAAATTCGATCAGAAATCGAATCTGAGAAAATAACGAGAAAATACGACGAAAAAGAAAAACGGACGAACGGTTAAATAACGGACGTTCGTTAACAGGGAAAAACCGACGAACGCGTTCGTTAAAATGAACGGTTCGGTGAACGCTCGTGAAATAAGAAAACCGAAAAAAAACCGATCTAGGGTTTTTTTTAACAAAAGGTTTTCTTTTTTTTTACAAAACCGGTCAACACGAGACGAGGCAGCGGCGGTACCTCGACGGCGGGGCTCCGGCGAGGGCTCCGGTGGGCGGTCGGCTAGGCGGCGGGCTCGGGCTCGGGGAGGGGCGCGAGGGGGCGGCGGCGGCGGCTTCCCGGCGGCGGCGGCGAGGCAAAAGGCGGCGGCGGCGGCGGGCTAGCTGCGGGCGGCGGTGGCGCGGGGTGAGGAAAGAGGGGGGGTGCGGCTATATATATAGGAGGGGGGCGGCTACTTGGGGAAGGGGGCGGGCGAGGCGGCGTGCGGCGAGCGGACTCCGGCGGGCGGTCGGTGTGCGGGAGGAGGAAGGCGACGGGGCGGGCCGTCGGCTGGGCCTTTGGTCCAGTCGGCGCGGGCGCAAATTTTTTTTTTAAATAGTTCCGCGGAGAATATTGCGTAGAAAAATAAATAAAAAAACAGAAAAATATGAAATAAATTTTCCCCGTCTAGTTAGAAAATCTAGAATAGGGTGAACATTTTTAAAATCAGAAATAAATATTTTGAAAACATGCATATTTTTCAATGCAATAAAAATTGCGAATAAAATCCAAATAAATTCCAAATAATGATTTTAACATTTTTCCTCCCGTATTTCAATATTTTGGAGAAGTCATATTTTCTCCCCTCGTTTATTTAAAATTGAAATATTTTTCCGGAGAGAAAAATAATTAAAAATCCCTATCCTCGTTTGAAAAATCAAATAAGAAAATTCGAGAAAATCCCCAACTCTCTCCGAGGGTCCTTGAGTTGCTTAGGATTTATCGAGGATTTGTCAAAATGCAACAAAACATGATATGCAAATGATGATCTATGTATAACATTCCAAATTGAAAATTTGGGATGTTACAAGGAAAGATTAAGCAAGTTGCGGAAATTGGCGTCTAGGCTAGCTTTTATTTCTTTGATAGATTCGTTTTGGTAAGAGAGCAAAAGAGAAGTGGATTCAACTTTCTCATTCATGGTGTGCCCAAATATAGTTTTCATCTTTTCATAGGTATCTATGGGGTCCCCTTCAAGAAAACCCTCTTCAAAAATAGAATCTAAAACTTGTTGGAACGAAGCGGGCAACCCAACATAAAAGCCTTATAAGTAAACCTCAATTTGATATTGGGGTATATAGCTAGCCCGGATCCTTAACAGCCTATCCCAAGCATCTTTCAAAGATTCATTGAGTAAATAACGGAAAATTCCAGAATCATCTTCATCAAATTATTAAGATTTTTATTGATAACTCCGGCAGGTTTTACCATAGTATCTCTATTTATGAGTTTAGATAGAATAGAAGGGTTATCCAAAGCACTAAAGCTCGGAAGAGAACCCCCAACTCTTTTCGGTTCCGACATGGCGAGGAAAGGCGAGCGAGAAAGAGAGGGCGAATAAAACGGCAAGGGTGAAGTGGGGGAGAGAAAAACGAGAGGCAAATGGAAAATAATGTAATGCGGGAAATAAGGGTTTGTGATGGGTACTTGGTATGTTGACTTTTGCGTAGGCTCCCCGGCAATGGCGCCAGAAATCCTTGTTGCTACCTCTTGAGTACTGCGTTGGTTTTCCCTTGAAGAGGAAAGGGTGATGCAGTAAAGCAGCGTAAGTATTTCCCTCAGTTTTTGAGAACCAAGGTATCAATCCAGTAGGAGGCCATGCATGAGTCCCTCGCACCTACACCAACAAATAAATCCTCGCAACCAATGCAATAAAGGGGTTGTCAATCCCTTCACGGTCACTTACGAGAGTGAGATCTGATAGATATGATAAGATAATATTTTTGGTATTTTTATGATAAAGATGCAAAGTAAAGAAAGTAAAATAAAAACAGCAACAGAAACAACTAAGTGTTGGAAGATTAATATGAAGGAAAATAGACCCGGGGGCCATAGGTTTCACTAGTGGCTTCTCTCAAGAGCATAAGTATTTACGGTGGGTGAACAAATTACTGTTGAGCAATTGACAGAATTGAGCATAGTTATGAGAATATCTAGGTATGATCATGTATATAGGCATCACGTCCGAGAAAAGTAGACCGACTCCTGCCTGCATCTACTACTATTACTCCACACATCGACCGCTATCCAGCATGCATCTAGAGTATTAAGTTCATAAGAACAGAGTAACGCTTTAAGCAAGATGACATGATGTAGAGGGATAAACTCATGCAATATGAAATAAACCCCATCTTGTTATCCTCGATGTCAACAATACAATACGTGCCTTGTTGCCCCTACTGTCACTGGGAAAGGACACCGCAAGATTGAACCCAAAGCTAAGCACTTCTCCCATTGCAAGAAAGATCAGTCTAGTAGGCCAAACCAAACTGATAATTCGAAGAGACTTGCAAAGATAACCAATCAAATATAAAAGAATTCAAAGAAGATTCGAATATTGTTCATAGATAAACTTGATCATAAACCCACAATTCACCGGTCTCAACAAACACATCGCAAAAGAAGATTACATCGAATAGATCTCCACGAGAGAGGGGGAGAACATTGTATTGAGATCCAAAAAGAGAGAAGAAGCCATCTAGCTAATAACTATGGACCCGAAGGTCTGAGGTAAACTAGTCACACATCATTGGAGAGGCTATGGTGTTGATGTAGAAGCCCTCCGTGATCGATGCCCCCTCCGGTGGAGCTCCGGAACAGGCCCCAAGATGGGATCTCACGGGTACAGAAGGTTGCGGTCGTGGAATTAGGTTTTTTGGCTCTGTATCTGGTAGTTTGGGGGTACGTAGGTATATATAGGAGGGAGGAGTACGTCGGTGCAACAACAGGGGGCCCACGAGGGTGGAGGGCGCGCCCAGGGGGGTAGGCGCGCCCCCCTACCTCGTGGCCTCCTGGTAGATGTCTTGACGTAGGGTCCAAGTCCTCTGGATCACGTACTTTCCGAAAATCATGTTCCCGAAAGTTTCATTCCGTTTGGACTCCGTTTGATATTCTTTTTCAGCAAGATACTGAAATAGGCAAAAAACAGCAATTCTGGGTTGGGCCTCCGGTTAATAGGTTAGTCCCAAAAATAATATATAAGTGTATAATAAAGCCCAATAATGTCCAAAACATAATATAATATAGCATGGAGCAATCAAAAATTATAGATACGTTGGAGACGTATCAAGCATCCCCAAGCTTAATTCCTACTCGTCCTCGAGTAGGTAAATGATAAAAACATAATTTTTGATGTGGAATGCTACTTGGCATAATTTCAATGTAATTCTTCTTAATTGTGGTATGAATATTCAGATCCGAAAGATTCAAGATAAAAGTTCAATATTGACATAAAAATAATAATGCTTCAAGCATACTAACTAAGCAATTATGTCTTCTCAAAATAACATGGCCAAAGAAAGTTCATCCCTACAAAATCATATACTTTAGTCATGCTCCATTTTCGTCACACAAGAATGCTCTCATCATGCACAACCCCGATGACAAGCCAAGCAATTGTTTCATACTTTAGTAATCTCAAACTTTTTCAACTTTCATGCAATATATGAGCGTGAGCCATGGATATAGCACTATGGGTGGAATAGAATATAATGATGGGGGTTATGTGGAGAAGACAAAAAGGGAGAAAGTCTCACATCAACGAGGCTAATCAATGAGCTATGGAGATGCCCATCGATTGATGTTAATGCAAGGAGTAGGGATTGCCATGCAACGGATGCACTAGAGCTATAAATATATGAAAGCTCAACAAAAGAAACTGAGTGGGTGTGCATCCAACTTGCTTGCTCACGAAGACCTAGGGCACTTGAGGAGGCCCATTGTTGGAATATACGAGCCAAGTTCTATAATGAAAAATTCCCACTAGTATATGAAAGTGACAAAACAAGAGACTCTCTATCATGAAGATCATGGTGCTACTTTGAAGCACAAGTGTGGAAAAAGGATAGTAGCATTGTCCCTTTTTATTTCTCTTTTATTTCTTTTATTTTTGGGCCTTCCCTTTTTTTATTTTTGGCCTTTCTCTCTCTTTTTTTGGGACAATGCTCTATTAATGATGATCATCACACTTCTATTTATTTACAACTCAAAGATTACAACTCGATACTAGAACAAAGTATGACTCTATATGAATGCCTCTGGCGGTGTACCGGGATATGCAATGAACCAAGAGTGACATGTATGAAAGAATTATGAATGGTGGCTTTGCCCCAAATACTATGTCAACTACATGATCATGCTAAGCACTATGACAATGATGAACGTGTCATGATAAACGGAATGGTGGAAAGTTGCATGGCAATATATCTTGGAATGGCTATGGAAATGCCATAATAGGTAGGTATGGTGGCTGTTTTGAGGAAGATATAAGGAGGTTTATGTGTGAAAGAGTGTATCATATAACGGGGTTTGGATGCACCGGTGAAGTTTGCACCAACTCTCAATGTGAGAAAGGGCAATGCACGGTACCGAAGAGGCTAGCAATGATGGAAAGGTGAGAGTTCGTATAATCCATGGACTCAACATTAGTCATAAAGAACTCACATACTTATTGCAAAAATCTACAAGTCATCAAAAACCAAGCACTACGCGCATGCTCCTAGGGGGATAGATTGGTAGGAAAAGACCATCGCTCGTCCCCGACCGCCAGGCATAAGGAGGACACTCAAAGAACACCTCATGTTTCAAATTTGTTACATAACGTTTACCATACGTGCATGCTACGGGACTTGCAAACTTCAACACAAGTATTTCTCAAATTCACAATTACTCAACTTGCACAACTTTGATATCACTACCTCCATGTGTCAAAACTATCATCAAGCATCAAACTTCTCTTAGTATTCAACACACTCATAAGAAAGTTTTTACTATTCTTGAATACCTAGCATATTAGGATTATTTAAGAAAATTACCATGCTGTTTTGTAGGACTCTCAAGATAATCTAAGTGAAGCATGAGATAACTATAGTTTCTATAAAACAAATCCACCACCGTGCTCTAAAAGATATAAGTGAAGTACTAGAGCGAAAACTATATAACTCAAAAGATATAAGTGAAGCACATAGAGTATTCTAATAATTTCCAAATCATGTGTGTCTCTCTAAAAAGGTGTGTACAGAAAATATGATTGTGGTAAACTAACAAATAAAGACTCAAATCATACAAGACGCTCCAAGCAAAACACATATCATGTGGTGAATAAAAATATAGCTCCAAGTAAAGTTACCGATGGAAGTAGACGAAAGAGGGGATGCCTTCCGGGGCATCCCCAAGCTTTGGCTTTTAGGTGTCCTTAGATTATCTTGGGGGTGCCTTGGGCATCCCCAAGCTTAGGCTCTTGCCACGCCTTGTTCCATAATCCATCAAATCTTTCACCCAAAACTTGAAAACTTCACAACACAAAACTCAGCAGAAAATCTCGTGAGCTCCGTTAGCGAAAAAAAGCAAAAGAACACTTCAAGGTAGTGTAATGAACTCATTCTTTATTTATATGGGTGTTAAACCTACTGTATTGGAACTTCTCTATGGTTTATAAACTCTTTTACTAGCCATAGATTCATTAAAATAAGCAAACAACACACGAAAAACAGAATCTGTCAAAAACAGAATAGTCTGTAGTAAGCTGTAACTAACTCAAACTTCTGGAACTCTAAAAATTCTTCCAAAATAGGACGACCTAGAAATTTTGTTTATTGATCAGCAGCAACTGGAATCAACATCATATCACGTTCTTATAATTTTTAACAATTGTTTTCGTGAACAGAAAGTTTCTGGAATTTACAGCAAGTTCAAATAACTATCATCCAAGAAGATCCTATAGGTTTAACTTGGCACAAACACTAATTAAAACATAAAAAGACATCTAACCAGAGGCTAGATAAAATATTTTTTCCTAAACAGAAGCAAAAAGAAAAAACTAAAAATAAAATTGGGTTGCCTCCCAACAGGTGCTATCGTTTAACTCCCCTAGCTAGGCAAAATAGCAAGGATAGATCTAGGTATTGCCATCTTTGGTAGGCAATCCATAAGTGGCTCTCCTGATAGATTCATATGGTAATTTTATTTTCTTTCTAGGAAAGTGTTCCATGTCCTTCCTTAACGGAAATTGGAATCTAATATTCCCTTCCTTCATATCAATAATTGCACCAATCGTTCTAAGGAAAGGTCTACCAAGAACAATAAAATCTATGGGCACATAATTCCTATTTGCAACAATAAGAACATCATTAATCCTTCCCATAGGTTTCTTAATAGTGGAATCCGCAAGGTGCAAATTAAGAGAGCAATCATCAAATTCACGGAAACCTAGTAAATCGCATAAAGTTTTTGGAATCGTGGAAACACTAGCACCCAAATCACACTAAGCATAGCATTCATGATCTTTAATTTTAATTTTAATAGTAGGTTCCCATTCATCATAAAGTTTTCTAGGGATAGAAACTTCCAACTCAAGTTTTTCTTCATAAGATTGCATCAAAGCATCAACGATATGTTTGGTGAAGGCTTTATTTTGACTATAAGCATGAGGAGAATTTAGCACGGATTGCAACAAGGAAATACAACCTATCAAAGAGCAATTATCATAATTAAATTCCTTGAAATCCAAAATAGTGGGTTCATTAGTATCTAGAGTTTTGACCTCTTCAATCCCACTTTTATCAATTTTAGCATCAAGATCTAAAAACTCCAAATTTTTGGAACGCCTTCTAGGTAAAGGTGGATCATATCCAGTCCCATCATTATCAAGATTCATATTGCAAAACAAAGATTTAATAGGGGACACATCAATAACTTTAAGATCTTCATATTTATTTTCAAAGTTTTCCGGTTTAGCGGCCATCTTATTAACTAAGGTGGCCACGCGCCCGGCCGCGCCTCCCCCCGCCCCCGCTCCCTGTTGCTGTTACGCTACGCCTGCGGCCGCCGGCTGCTCGTCCCGGCCGCGCTCGCCTATTACGACCACCACTCCGCCCGCGCCTACCACCACCCTCGCCGCTCCGCGTTGCGCGCCGCAGCCACCGCCCATGACCGCGCCCGCCTCCCTTGTCGCTCCGGCTCCGTTGCGCTGCGCCGCTATGGCCCCGCCCCCGCCGGTGCCGCGCGTCGCCAACCGTTTCGGCCGGACCCCAGGTCACCGCCGTCGAGCCCCCTACCCCTCCCCTGCGTGCGTTGTTGCGCAGGTGGGAGGTGGCCAGATGGGCCAATGACAGTGGGGTCCCACGCCCCTGAAACAAAACGAATAAAAAAAGGAATTTCAAAAATTGTAAAAATAAATTTAATTAATTAATTAAGATCAATTAACTTAACCTAATTAATCTTTTAGTTAAACTAATTAACCTGGTTAATTAGTTAACAGTCTATGACAGTGGGACCCACCTGTCAGTTTGACCCAGTCAACGGTCAGAGTTGACCGTTGACGTCATGCTGACGCAATATATATTTTTGAATTAAAATAATTTCAAAAATTGATTTAAAACTTTGAAAATTAATATAAAATAAATCGTAACTCGGATGAAAATACTTTGTGAAAGTTGCTCACAACGACGAGACGAATCCAAATATGCAGTTCGTTCGTTCATCACGCTCCCCTAGAATGGCGAACCTGCAACCGTCCCCCTCCGGTCCGTCTACCCAGAAACGCGAAATACCGGGGATACTTTCCCGGATGTTTCCCCCCTTTGCCGGTATCACCTATTTCCGCGTTAGGGCACCCGTAGCATCGTTATATGTCATGTCATGCATCGTCATGCATCTGTTTACATTGTATTCATTGTTTCTTCCCCCTCTTCTCTCCGGTAGACTACGAGACTGATGTCGCTGCTGCTGCCCCGATCGACTACGATGTTGACGACCCCTCCTTCTCGACCGAGCTTCCAGGCAAGCAAACCCCCTTTGATCAACCAAATATTTCCCACTCTCTTCTCTCTTATTCTTGCATTAGTTTTGCTACTGTTGTTGATTCGATAGCTCCTATTCCGTTGCATAGCCTGTCATTGTTGCTACAATTGTTGATACCTTACCTGCTATCCTAATGCTTAGTATAGGTTGCTAGTATCACATCAGTGGCCCTACACTCTTGTCCATCTGCCATGCTATACTACTGGGTCATGATCACTCGGGAGGTGATCACGGGTATATACTATATTATTACATACTTACGATACTTTCGAAGATGGGGGCTGAAGGGGCAGGTGGTTCCACCCAGGTAGTGGTGGGCCTGGGTTCCCGACAGCCCCCTGATGGTTACTTTGTGGCGGGGCGATAGGGCAGGTTGCGGC
This sequence comes from Aegilops tauschii subsp. strangulata, assembly GCF_002575655.3. Lineage (NCBI taxonomy): Eukaryota > Viridiplantae > Streptophyta > Magnoliopsida > Poales > Poaceae > Aegilops > Aegilops tauschii. The sequence goes on along the minus strand of NC_053035.3, from coordinate 100,710,279 downwards.
CACCTAGGAGACAGGTGGGCCTGGTCCCTGGTCGGCGTCCGCGGTTACTTCAAAATAACATGCTTAACGAGATCTTGGTATTTGATCTGAGTCTGGCTACGAGCCTATACATACTAACCAACTACACGGGAACAGTTATGGGCACTCGACATCGTGGTATTAGCCGAAGCCTTCTTGACGTCAGCGACTGAGCGGCGCACGCCGAGTTGGACCGCGTAATGCAACTTCCTTTGTAATGGAGGTTGCTAGGTCTGCTCACCGGCCACCCACCGAACATGCAGGTGTGCAACGGGCGATGGGCCCAGACCCCTGCGCGCTTAGGATTTAGATCAGCGTGCTGACCTCTCTGTTGTGCCTAGGTAGGGATGCGACGTGTTGATCTTCCGAGGCCGGGCATGACCCAGGAAAGTGTGTCTGGCCAGAGGGATTGAGCGTGTTGGGTTATGTGGTGCACCCCTGTAGGGAAGTTTATCTATTCGAATAGCCGTGCCCCTCGGTAAAAGGACGACCTGAAGTTGTACTTTGACCTTATGACAACTAGAACTGGATACTTAATAAAACACACCTCTTACAAGTTCCAGATACAACCCGGTAATCGCTTTTCCATAGGGCGACGAGGAGAGGATTGCCGGGTAGGATTATGCTATGCGATGTCACTTGATACTGTACTTTCTACTCTCTTCTACTTGCTTCAGGATGGAGGCTACCAGAAGCGTAGTCTTTGATAGGACTAGCTATCCCCCTCTTATTCTGGCATTCTGCAATTCAGTCCACAGATACTACCCATTTCATTGATACCAATGCATATGTAGTGTCGATCCTTGCTTGCGAGTACTTTGGATGAGTACACATGGTTGCTTTGCTCCTTCTTTTCCCCCTTTCCTTTCTTCTCGGATGTCGCAACCAGATTCTAGAGCCCAGCAGCCAGACACCACTATCGACGATGACTCCTACAACACCGAGGGTGCCTACTACTACGTGCAGGCCGCCGACGACCAGGAGTAGTTAGGAGGATCCCAGGCAGGAGGCATGCGCCTCTTTCGATCTGTATCCCAGTTTGTGCTAGCCATCTTATGGCACCTTGTTTAACTTATGTTTGTACTCAGGTATTATTGCTTCCGTTGACTCGTTTATGTTCGAGCACTTGTATTCGAGCCCTCGAGGCCCCTGGCTTGTAGTATGATGCTTGTATGACTTATTTGTGTTTAGAGTTGTGTTGTGATATCTTCCCATGAGTCCCTAATCTTGATCATACACGTTTGCGTGCATGATTAGTGTACGGTCAAATCGGGGGTGTCACAACATGGAAGTTATCTACCGGATAGGTCTTCTGCAAGTTATCTACATTGCAAATGAAATGGTAGCTAAGACAGTAGCTCTATTCTAAATGTATTATTACTTCATTTTATCAGTGGCAGTAGTGGTGCCAAAAGATTGCCTCAAATTATTAGTGGCATTAAATTAAGATGCAAAAACAATATAATTTTTGCTTTCTCATAGCAGTGCCAAAACAGTAACACAAGATCACTAGCTGGATGTAGAGTCAAAATCAAGCAAAAAGGAATATACCCGGTCATGGGAACCATAACTGAGAGAGGGGCCCTACGCCGCCATGATATGAACCTGCAGTTCCACTCGGATGATTCAATTCATGTGACTTTTTCTGAAGTTCACCTGAAATGAAGCAAAGATTGCATCATGCAACTAGCAAGAAGTACTTGCTCTCATGAGCTGGCAGGTCCTTCTTTAGTAGTTGCACTAAAATTGAGCAACATTAAGGTTGGCTGTCCTGCTCATGCAAGATGCAACTATAATTTGCTTATCCTTTTGTGCAGTTCCACTAAAATAAAGTGCCATTGTGGTGACAGTGACGACTCATCTTGCAAAGGCTAATAAAATGTTGCACTAGATTACCGGCAGAGCTTGACGGATATGTTGGAAACTCCGATCACCATTTTGTGCAGTTCCACCAAAATTGAGAGACGTTGCCCACGTGACATTTTAGTTGAACTGCACAAGACGCTCATTCCAAAAACAAGTGTTTTGTGCAGTTCACCAAAAGGTCACAATAGCAACGAGGTGAAATGGATATCCCTATCCGCACAAAAAGATAGAAAGAAAACAATTACTGGTCAATAAGATACAAAACATACACAAAACGAAAAGAAGCATCTTCGTTATGTTCATGGCAATCACGCAAGGACAATAGAAATTTTAAAACGGCAGCATTATATTGCTTCATGTTGTCGGAAGCATTACGATCAACAATGACATTCATCAAATATGGATTACTTAAATGGTGGCATTGTTTGTTTACCAGATACAGTAGATCAACAACAGCTAAAGAGTTGGTTTAAGGGTATGAGACAATGGGACACCAGGACACTCAGCAGCGTAAAGAAGCAGCTTACTTATCATACTGGAAAAAATAGCAGGAGTACCATTTGTAACACAGTTTAATTGCATCCTATTACTGGAGGCATTAGATTAACAATAACATTGTTTAGACATGTCCTTACGGTAACAGTGTGATTGCTTCATTTTACATGCGCCCTGACATTAACAACAGCAAAAAGTTGGTATACGGACATGCGGCAGTGGATGCATCAGCACAATGTACCTACAAGGAGGAATAAAGTGGTGATGCTGAGTTTGTTCACAGCAAATCTAATCCTGGAGACCTTTTACTATGTGAGGGAAGCAAATCTAATCCTGGACATATTATGTTGACTTGTCCACCAGCCGCCACTTTCTATCCTTTTTTCAACCAATAATAGATATGTTCCTTATCCAGTTTGTACTACCTTTTCCCTTTATTTCACTTTTTAACCAAGAGACTAGTTGGGTATCTAGTCTCTAGTACTTCCCCCATGTTATTTCCTCTTTCAATCAAGTCCTAGATTCATGCTACAACTTTCCCCCTTCGCTGTTTGAACCAGGTTCTAGATTCGACTGCATGAAGTAGCTTTACCTCTAATAATACTAAAAATTTAGGTGGCTTTCGAAGAGCTAATGGAAGTAGAAAAAGATCCACATGCAGCCTCGTGGGGTGCTGGGGTAGTAGAGCAAGGTCGGTTCAAAGGAACTTATACTTGAGGGTCGTCAGGATGTGGCTAGGAGGGCGGGGGGAGGTCGGATCTGCCCATAATACGACAGGGAGGGAGAAGGGGTCTGGGACCTCCCGAGCCGGCGCTGTGTCCGAGAGAACGTCACGGGAAGAGGATCGGGACCCGCAGGCAGCTGTGGGTTTCCTCCCTCGCCGCTGATGACCGCATGAACGATGTACCTAGTCCCCTACACACCCTGGTCGAAGGGATCTGGCCGGATCTGTGACCAGCTGTCAGGACCCCGATTCTAAGTCACACTGATCTAGCCTGTAACACCTCATATCACTTTGCGGCCTCACGCACGGTATTCCCACGGCCCGGGACCGTTTGCGCCTTTTGGCTCACGTATATGATAGTGTCGCTAGCACCCATATGACAGATAACCCGGGCCGACATGACTAGTCGTGAACCCAAAGTGGCACTAACTTACGGGGACTGGCATACATGAATCAACATCGAGCATGTCGGTCAGCAGCGTGCGAATCTGGGCTGTAGCACTGGGCTAATAGGACTCCGGGAACCTGGGCTGTAGCAGGCTAGGCAGGACTCCGGATGTCACCGCGTGACATTTCCCCGAAGGGACAGACACAGGAACAAAGTGAATCACATGCCGGCCAGTCAAGTGTTCCGGTGCAGTAGTGCTGGGCTAGCAGGACTCCGGTGAACCGTGCTGTAGCGGACTACTATGGCTCATGGAAGCACAAGACTACATTTCCCCATAAGAGAGGCTACCAAGGATAAACAACTAGGTTCTCGGATCCCACACATACCAATCATTTCAATCATACACACAATATGCTCGATATGTGTAAATACAACATGGCATCACAACATAACTCTACGACTCAAGTATTTATTCATTAGGCTCCAAGGAGCGAGATATTTCAAACATGGGTCTCATGACCCAACATTCAGAGCATACAAGTCAAAGCACATGCGGAAGCTTAACCTGTCTGAGTACAGACAACTATAAATGAAAAGGCTGAGAAGCCTGACTATCTACTAGATCCTGCCGAGGGCAAAAGATCGTAGCTGAGGTAACAAGCTAAACGTCGAAGTCCAAGCGGTACTACTAGTGAGACTGAAGTCTCTCTGCAAAAACGTAAAATAGGCAAACGTGAGTACAAATGTACCCAGCAAGACTTACATCAGAACTAACTACATATGCATCGGTATCAACAAAGGGGGTGGTGGAGTTTAACTGCACCAAGCCAGCTTTGACTCAGTGGCTATCATAAACTATGACTGCAAATAACTCTTTTGAGGTGGCGCACACGAGTCCACATATTCACCATATCAATACACCACTATGGATTCGCTCCCGTCTCCCCACGAGAACGCCATCCATAGCACTCACGCTTATCTTGCGCATTTTAGAGTATCCACTCTCACTTGTCTATGAACTGTTATAGGAAACCCAGAAGTCCTTTACCGCGGACACAGCTATTCGAATAGATGATGTTAACCCTGCAGGGGTGTACTTCTTCACACACGCTCTCACCACTTATCGACGTTTACATGACATGTACTCGGCAACCTTCAAGCGGAAGCCCAGCGAGGGTGTCGGCCACGGCCTACCTAAACACTCAAGTCTCTAGTCCAGGTTTATCGCCTATTCAGGTTCCATCCACAGGGAGTCCGGCCGAGGTTTCCACATACGGCCCCGAACGATGTGTACAGGGTTCCGAGACACCAAACGGGCACCCGGCATGCCCGGCCACGTGCCTACCGCATCACAGCCCACCCCTCGGGTCAGCGCTGCGCATGGCCTCCAGCATACTACAAACACCAGAAACTACGTGCAACTCCTGGACAGAGGACAAGGGTGGTTACGAAGCCGAGAGAGTCAATTAAGGATCCCAATGTGTGGTAGTAGCTGTTCATGGATCACAAACACAGAACTCAGTTCCTGAGGACGGTTTCAATGAGACAACCCACCATGTACTCCTACATGGCCTCTCACCGCTACCTTTACCAAATCGTGTTCACACATTTAGCTCACACACAGTAGGACATGTTCACACACCTCCGATTCATCCCCGATGAATCAGACCTGACTCTACTCTAAGCAGTACCAGGCATGCAAACAAACATGAATGAGTAGGCACATCAGGGCTCAAACAACTTCTACTGATGCTAGTGGGTTTCATCTATTTACTATAGCAATGACAGGTCATGCAGAGGAAAAGGGGTTTAACTACCGCATCATGTAACAGTTGAATCGTTGTTGTCCTAATGCAGTAAAAGAGAGCAGGAGCGAGAGAGTGGGATTGTATCGGAATGAACAAGGGGGTTTTGCTTGCCTGGCACTTCTGAAGATAGTATAGTTCTTCATCGGTGTCATCGAACTCATCGTCGGAATCACGGCTATCGAGAGGGGACAATTACCGGCAACAGAGAAAAACACAATCAATGCAATGCAACAATATGATGCATGAATATTACATGGCAAGATGAGTGTGTTGGGCTAATGCATCTACAACCAGGGTGGTTTGAGCTTATTTGAATCAAAGATTCAAATACAAACTCAAGTTATGGTTTTATAAAGTGCATTAACATGTTTTGATATAAATAGAAGGTTTAAATTGCTTTATCATGCATGAAACCAGTGCGGATGGATAGATTGGATTTTTCTGATCATTTTTCATATATAATTTATTTCATTCTGAGTTATAGATTAATTTCTATGATTTTTTGAAGTTTGTGGTATTTTCTGGAATTTCCTGTATAAGAATAATTCTACTAATTAAATTACTGCGTCAGCACTACGTCGGGATGACGTTAGCAAGTCAACAGCGGCTGGTCCAGGTCAAACCTGACCAGTGGGACCCACTGGTCAGTGACCCAGTGTCCGTTAGTGACACAGACAGGTGGGTCCGGTCAACGGCCACGTCAGCGAGGTCAACGCCGATGCGTGGGGCCACTGTGATTAACTTAAACTAAACAGGGGTTAACCCGTGGTTTTTATAAGGCGTGGGGCCCATATGTGATCGACAGGCGACACTAACTAAACACGATTAGCATCTAGACTAATGGTGCCACGTCAGCCACCGAAGACCAGCCGGCGGCGACCACAGAACACGGCGGGGGCATGCCGGACTTGCGCTAGAGGCGTCAGCTTGGCGCGCTGAGGGCACCAGGGGATAGCCCTTGATCTTGCACATCCAAAGGACCAAGTGGGAGGTCGCGGGGTCACCGGAATTCATGCCGGCGACGAGCTTTGGCGGCGGTGGTGTTCGGTGGTGCACGAGCGCGTCGCTATGGTGTATCAGTGAGCAAATGGAGAGGCTGTGCAGCACCTGCTAGGCACGGGGAGCACGAAGAGCAGCACGGTGAGGCCAGGGGAGCACGGAGGCTATGCGTGCAGCAGCAATGGCGGACGGCAGCTTCGGTGCTCGTGGGGAACGGTGCTACGGCATGGGGGCGAGCATGCTGAGTTAGGGGAGAAGGTAAGTGGCTCACGGTGAGTCGGCTGGTGCAGACGGCGGGGCCGGGGAAGCTCTGGACAAGACGAATCAAGCAGCGGGGATCGCCGGCACCAAGGTTGGAGAAGACGTCAGGGACGGCGATGCGGTGCTTCCCCGGTTGCTTGGCTCGGCGTGGACGAAGAGGACGACGATGCGGAGCCTCTGGACATGGCGGAAGGGTGAGGGGGTGGCTCTGGGCACGGCCGCAGCGAACGGCGGCGGCGGTCACTTTCGGGTGCGTGCGAGAGAGAGAACAGAGGAGGGGAATGAGCTCGGGAGTGAGCGAGAGGGACCAGGGGGCTGCGTGGCGCTGCGAGAGACATCCGGGGGGAGGAGGAGGCAGCCAGGCAGGGAGGAGGTGGCCGGCATGTGGCTGCGCGCGCCGGGCACGCGCCCCTGCCTACTGGCGCGAGGAGGAAGGCGACAGAGGGGGTTGCGGTGGTGGGCTGGGCCGGCTTTGCCCAGCTGGGCTGCTACAGGGACGGGCCAGGTAGGGCAGGTCAGTCCTTTCCTCTCTCTCTTTTATTTGTTTTAGTTTTCTATTTCTTTGCATTTTGTTTTGATTTGATTTAAAACATCAAATCATTTTTTTTGAACTTTCTGTAAATTGTTATGTGAGCTCAGAAACTAGTCCAAGGTCACAAGCAACTTACAAAAATATTTGAACTTTATTTCTTATATAACAGAAATAAATTCAACTCAAATATGTCATTGATTTAATTCAAAAGGCCCAAAATAAATATTTCTGTGATTCCAAAAATATTGGTTTGGATTTTACCTCTTACCAATATTTTCATAGAATAATAGGAACATTTTCTTGGACTCATTTGATAAGTTTTAAATGTTGATTATTTTTAGAAGGTTTCTAAGGCTTTGAGAATTCCTCAATTCGAATTTCATTTGAATTTAAACATGATGCTCACAAGGAAGCTAGCCTAGGTCAGACCAGAACTAGGGATGTGACAACTCACCCCCACTAAACAAGAATCTCGTCCTGAGATTCAAGTCGTGAGGTAAGAAGACAGAGGGAACACGGAACTGACACACTCTTCACGATCCATCGCATTTCTGAAGATGTTGATTCGGTGCATCATTTTGATCTTGACGTCTTTGCCTTCGAGATCTTTATCCAACACGATGATGGCAGAAAGAAACTCTATAGAAATCGTTCTCCTTAAAGATCAAGCAACTCACGATCAACTCACGGAATGAGATGTTGAAACATCTCGAGTTGAGACACAAAACACATCGAGAGGGATGGAAGAACAAACGATGAGGTTTGATTTGGTGGGCAACAATCCCACACTTAGATAATATGGTGCATGGGTTCCAAAGCAGCGAGGAGTTAATTGCCATGACTCCATAACGGGGCACCTTAGGAAAGGTGACTCGTAGAATTCTTCCCTTAAGTGGCAAAAAGAATTACTTTTGATACAAAGATCGTTGAAACTCTTTATACCAGCCTAAGGCAATCACAAACGATCGTGTGAACGAATTCGAAAGAATGGCATACTCATACCAGAATGAATGATGTGGACTACCTTGTTGAAGACAACACGATGGATGCTTTTGCTTATCATCGGAAATGGATGGAACCCATGGTAGGACCACTTCTGAAGATGATTCTGAACAATCATTGCTGAGAAGGGCAGTCCAAGGGAGATTGGCACAAGGCGGTGCAGGCTGGAAACAAAATGCAAATGTCATGAATGTTCCAACCATCATATCTGCCTGAGATTCAGATCTGGTTGGTGTCGGACATTCCAGATTCATCCAGTCTAGAGAGAAAAATGAAAGTTTGCAACACAAATCAATGAGATGATGTTGCGAGATTCTCGGGAGATGAACTACGATAGCAAGCTCCAAAACATGAGCTGGTTCTGCTACAAACATGTGAACACGTTGTCCCAGACAAGCATGCCCACATGGTAGTCTTACAATAAAACACTACCGAGTTCTGGTTGGGAACCATCATTGCGGATAACGAAGTCCTTGCATAAGTCATATGATTAGCTCTTATGAAGGAACTTCTTCTCCTTGAACAAATCAGTTAGTGGCTTGGTGTGCTAGGGATACATATAGAATGAAGGTTGCAAGTCTCCAAACCACGGTATACTTCGCACATATGCATGACCGACTTTGGATGATTCCAGAGGAAGCAAAACAAACTTTCTCGAATTCACGGCGGCAACTTGCATCTAATGCACATGAATTAGAGGAAGTCACTTCTTTCATCCAACATATGCGTCATGAACGGAACACGAAGATAATGCTTATAAAGTTACCAATACTAGCTGGATGTTCAACATGAATTATGGAGAAGACAAGATGCTGCTGATGGGCTCAATGGCAACTCATCGGAATTTCCATATCACTGGACTTCCACCATCATGTGAACACGATGATAGCATTGGTCAGACCAAAAGATGTAATGGTTTATGCTCGAGGGATCAACCATGAGTAAGACAACATTACGAACATCGTTGGTTCTGATTTGACTTGATGATAGCCCATACTCAAGTCAAAGTTTTGACAAGGCAATAGATCCAACAACTGGTCACGAGGACCAATCGATGGAGATATCATCTTTCTTCAACACACACACACACACACAAAGATATCCCTTAACATGAACTAAGTTAGACGAGCTTTTATCTTCCAACTCTCCAAGTTGTTGTTTAGCTTGACCAACTAGCTCAGGGGTATCCAACACGGATTCTTGGAGAAGGGGTGGTTTACAGGAAACCAACTTGATCACGAATTCAACATAGCGGTCAGGTGACAACCTGGTGATACTTCCGAGAAGATATTCGGAAAATCACGTACCACCGATATGTTGCTAAGCTCGAGAACAATCTTGCTTTTCAGGGCAAGACGATATGACCGAATAAGCAAGGACTGACACTATCCTAACTCATTGATCGAAAAGTGCACCAGGAATAAGGACTGGGTAGCACGATCAACCTTAGGATGTGATTCAGTAACCAACACGCTAAGGATGAAATTATTGTCCTTTAACTACCAAGCAACGGAGTTGCTAGGAGTATTGATTTCACGCATCACGATTCACTTGTCGGTGTTCCGGTTACAATAACACGGGGCCGAGAAATGAATGATGATGGCGAGGAGTATCACTGCGTCAAGAATTCACAAAAGGTGGTGCAATTCCTACGATATTCTCGACATAAAAGGGGTAATACTCGAAGGTAGAACAGAACAAAAGCTGGTTTGGCATTTGATCTGCGGAATACAACTACTTTGACCCAATCCCAGAGATGGAGGAGGTACTGGAGTTTGTTTCTCCTAGTCATTCCGGATTAGAATGGCCTGACAGACCACAAGAATAATAGGCATCTATAGCACAAATGCACAATTACTCCTGACTATCAATTGATAGACGAGGGCCAGAAAATCACTAAAGAGGGACAACCCAAAGGAACATATGTTTTTCCGAGTTGTGGATGCATGGATTAGTATGTCGAACAAATTCAACATATTTCTTCCGGATAACCCATGCAGAGGAGGAAGGACTGGCAGAGTCACAATATGAATGGAGTACTCCTCAAGAGCACCCTGGTTGTGATCTTTTGGTTAAGAAAAACTTCTGCCATGATGGTTCATGGTATTGGAAGAATGAAATACCACGGACCTCGAGGACTGTCGCAAAGGTTACTAATATCTTAAGGGAACTAGCAAATACTAACAACATGAAGTAGGGTGAATCTCGAGTTCAAGAACCCAGAAATGGAATGCCTACTAACTAAATGGCATCACAGGATGCTTTCGAGAATAATGGCCAGAATCATCACACTAGGGATGCAAGCATTGCTAGATTACTAAGTGACTCCCTAAAACACCTAGGGTCATAATAATAGCTCCAACATATATGTCGAGGCAATAGAGTACCCCAACTCACTGATTAGTGTGGTTGAACTGGCCCAAAGGGACATCGAGAATGGACGGAAAGGATTTGCAAATGCATTAGACTATTTAGGAACCTGGGATGACTCGGACAACATAATGGCTGTAAATGCTCAAAAGATTTGAGACATCCTGCAAAAATGGTGGTGTAACCACTCAGAAGCACAATATCAAGGTTTCGAGATCAACAGTTAACATACGGAAGTAGTAGAGACTGAACTGAGGCTTGAAACCAACAATCCTATAAGTCTACGGATTAGTAACACGTGATCCTGATAGAAAGACGAGGAAGCCTAGTTCCTTAATCCCCGCAGAAAGAAGAGGTTGACTCAGATGAGAAGGGCATAAGATAAAGGAGTAAAAAGAGCCCTACGTTCCCTTCCACAATCAATTCCCCCACATATAACTAAAGCATTTCTAGACTCAACTTAGACCAGTTTGGCTTGGTAATCCTACAGCCAGTCAGGCTCTTATACCAAAGCTGTCAGGACCCCGATTCTAAGTCACACTGATCTAGCCTGTAACACCTCATATTACTTTGCGGCCTCACGCACGGTATTCCCACGGGTGTCGCCTTACCATGGCCCGGGACCGTTTGCGCCTTTTGGCTCACGTATATGATAGTGTCGCTAGCATCCATATGACATGGAACCCGGGCCGACATGACTAGTCGTGAACCCAAAGTGGCACTAACTTACGGGGACAGGCATATATGAATCAACATCGAGCATGTCGGTCAGCAGCGTGCGAATCCGGGCTGTAGCACTGGGCTAACAGGACTCCGGGAACCCGGGCTGTAGCTGGCTAGGCAGGACTCCGGATGTCACCGCGTGACAATTCCCTGAAGGGACAGACACAGGAACGAAGTGAATCACATGCCGGCCAGTCAAGTGTTCCGGAGAAGTAGTGCTGGGCTAGCAGGACTCCGGTGAACCGAGCTGTAGCGGACTACTATGGCTCATGGAAGCACAAGACTACATTTCCCCATAAGAGAGGCTACCAAGGATAAACAACTAGGTTGTCGGATCCCACACATACCAATCATTTCAATCATACACACAATATGCTCGATATGTGTAAATACAACATGGCATCACAACATAACTCTATGACTCAAGTATTTATTCATTAGGCTCCGAGGAGCGACATATTACAAACATGGGTCTCATGACCCAACATTCAGAGCATACAAGTCAAAGCACATGCGGAAGCTTAACCTGTCTGAGTACAGACAACTATAAATGAAAAGGCTGAGAAGCCTGACTATCTACTAGATCCTGCCGAGGGCACAAGATCGTAGCTGAGGTAACAAGCTAAACGTCGAAGTCCAAGCGGTACTACTAGCGAGACTGAAGTCTCTCTGCAAAAATGTAAAATAGGCAAACGTGAGTACAAATGTACCCAGCAAGACTTACATCAGAACTAACTACATATGCATCGGTATCAACAAAGGGGGTGGTGGAGTTTAACTGCAGCAAGCCAGCTTTGACTCAGTGGCTATCCTAAACTATGACTGCAAATAACTCTTTTGAGGTGGCGCACACGAGTCCACATATTCACCATATCAATACACCACTATGGATTCGCTCCCGTCTCCCCACGAGAACGCCATCCATAGCACTCACGCTTATCTTGCGCATTTTAGAGTATCCACTTTCACTTGTCTATAAACTGTTATAGGCAACCCAGAAGTCCTTTACCGCGGACACGGCTATTCGAATAGATGATGTTAACCCTGCAGGGGTGTACTTCTTCACACACGCTCTCACCACTTATCGACGCTTAGACGACATGTACTCGGCAACCTTCAAGCGGAAGCCCAGCGAGGGTGTCGGCCACGGCCTACCTAAACACTCAAGTCTCTAGTCCAGGTTTATCGCCTATTCAGGTTCCATCCGCAGGGAGTCCGGCCGAGGTTTCCACATACGGCCCCGAGCGATGTTTACAGGGTTCCGAGACACCAAACGGGCGCCCGGCATGCCCGGCCACGTGCCTACCGCATCACAGCCCACCCCTCGGGTCAGCGCTGCGCACGGCCTCCAGCATACTACAAACACCAGAAACTACGTGCAACTCCTGGACAGAGGACAAGGGTGGTTACGTAGCCGAGAGAGTCAATTAAGGATCCCAATGTGTGGTAGTAGCCGTTCATGGATCACAAACACAGAACTCAGTTCCTGAGGACCGTTTCAATGAGACAACCCACCATGTACTCCTACATGGCCTCTCACCGCTACCTTTACCAAATTGTGTTCACACATTTAGCTCACACACAGTAGGACATGTTCACACACCTCCGATTCATCCCCGATGAATCAGACCTGACTCTACTCTAAGCAGTAGCAGGCATGACAAACAAACATGAATGAGTAGGCACATCAGGGCTCAAACAACTTCTACTCATGCTAGTGGGTTTCATCTATTTACTGTGGCAATGACAGGTCATGCAGAGGAAAAGGGGTTTAACTACCGCAGCATGTAACAGTTGAATCGTTGTTGTCCTAATGCAGTAAAAGAGAGCAGGAGCGAGAGAGTGGGATTGTATCGGAATGAACAAGGGGGTTTTGCTTGCCTGGCACTTCTGAAGATAGTATAGTTCTTCATCGGTGTCATCGAACTCATCGTCGGAATCACGACTATCGAGAGGGGACAATTACCGGCAACAGAGAAAAAACACAATCAATGCAATGCAACAATATGATGCATGAATATTACATGGCAAGATGAGTGTGTTGGGCTAATGCATCTACAACCAGGGTGGTTTGAGCTTATTTGAATCAAAGATTCAAATACAAACTCAAGTTATAGTTTTATAAAGTGCATTAACATGTTTTGATATAAACAGAAGTTTTAAGTTGCTTTATCATGCATGAAACCAGTGCAGATGGATAGATTGGATTTTTCTGATCATTTTTCATATATAATTTATTTCATTCTGAGTTATAGATTAATTTCTATGATTTTTTGAAGTTTGTGGTATTTTCTGGAATTTCCTGTATAAGAATAATTCCAGTAATTAAATTACTGCGTCAGCACTACGTCAGGATGACGTTAGCAAGTCAACAGCGGCTGGTCCAGGTCAAACCTGACCAGTGGGACCCACTGGTCAGTGACCCAGTGTCCGTTAGTGACACAGACAGGTGGGTCCGGTCAATGGCCACGTCAGCGAGGTCAACGCCGGCGCGTGGGGCCACTGTGATTAACTTAAACTAAACAAGGGTTAACCCGTGGTTAGTTAAGGTGTGGGGCCCATATGTCATCGACACGCGACACTAACTAAACGCGATTAGCATCTAGACTAATGGTGCCACGTCAGCCACCGGAGACCAGCCGGCGGCGACCACAGAACACGGCGGGTGCATGCCGGACTTGCGCTAGAGGCGTCAGCTTGGTGCGCTGAGGGCACCAGGGGATAGCCCTTGATCTTGCGCATCCAAAGGACCAAGTGGGAGGTCGCGGGGTCACCGGAATTCATGCCGGCGACGAGCTTTGGCGGCGGCGGTGTTCGGTGGTGCACGGGCGCGTCGCTACGGTGTATCAGTGAGCAAATGGAGAGGCTGGGCAGCACCTGCTATGCACGGGGAGCACTAAGAGCAGCACGGTGAGGCCAGGTGATGTAGGGTGGAACCCTGGATGGCCGATCTTTCACGAAAGGAGCGGATCCCTACGAAGAACATGATGAACACGAGGGAAACACGAGGGGAACACGAGAGAAATCACTCAACCAACAAGAATAGATCACACATGCACTAGATCGATGAACACAAAGGTAAGATACAAGATCCAAATCCAACAAAGGACGATACAAAGGGTAACCGGTTCTTCTCCGTGAGGAGGTCTTGATGGGGGTCTTCTCCGTGAGGAGGTCTTGAATCCAAGTTGGATCGTCTCCGTAGAGGGGTCGCGGTTTCTCTCGTGGAGTAGATCCGATATGGATGAGCAAAGCTCTGTCTCTAAATGAGCTAATCCTTTGCTAACCCTAACTAGGAGGAGGGGGAGTAGTATATATAGTCGAAACCACGAAGGGGTAAGTGATGAGGGGATACATGGGCCTATGGCCCGTCTCTGCATGCAGGCAGGCGCCGGATGTCCGGGCTTGGGGCCGGATGTCCGGGGCTTCGCGAGTCGCCGGATGTCCGGGCTCGGGCCAGATGTCCGGGCTGAAGTGGCCAAACTTCGGGTGTCTCAGGATAGGCGGGGCCGGATGTCCGGGCGAGAGGCCGGATTTCCGGGGCTTCCGGAGGAGCCGGATGTCCGGGTCATGGGGCCGGATGTCCGGGCCCTGTAGTACTTTGCTGGCTGGGTTGCTGCTGTTGTAAGGTTCCAGGGGCCGGATGTCCCGGGTCCTGGCCGGATGTCCGGGCCCTGGGAGCTGTCTCCGTCTTCTTCTTCCGTCGTCGCTTCCAGGCCTCCCTCGCGGATGGTGTAGTTGTACCTTGTCGCTTGCACTCCTCCTCGTCGTCCGTAGTGTTCCGACAATACCTATGCATGCATACGAGTGGAGTGTCAAGTAGTGTACCATCCTTGAAGGGGTCAAGTGAGCACGTGTAAAGGAGATGATTCACCTTTGCATATGTGAAGTAGATGTCGCACGTGTCACTTGCCAAACGGACTCTTGACATGGTGATGTCCATAGGATGCTCCGCATCATCTCCCCTCCCTTGGGAAAGATCCGACCTCGGATCGAAAACCAAATCACCATGGGAAAGAGATGGCTTCACCGTGTAGAAGTGGACGTTCACCAAGTACTTGTCATCTTGAAGCTCGAAATGGGCACTCTCCAATGTCGCACCGTCTTGTGATTCCTTCAAAAGGAGTAAGGACAACAAACACTTGGAAAAACAAATGTGGTTAGCGTTAGTGCAAAACCAAGCATTCAAGAGGTGATTCACCAAACAAGTGTCGTCATCATGCAAAGCATATGGTGTGACAAAGGATTGAGACATGGCATGTAAGTATATCAATCGAGCACAAGCAAAGATATCATGGGGACAAGCATGTAAATTGGAGGTAGAGATGCAAATATGTGTGTCAAGAGAATAAGCATCTACCTCAAGTTCATAGCAAGCATGGGCAAAACGCTCAATGAAAGGTCTATGGTAGGCATAGGAATCATTCACAACACCTAAGAAGATGAGATGTCTAAACACATGGGTTAAGTGCAAGACAATCCAAGCATAATGTGCATAGGGTGTAGTGAACATAGTGTGGCACTCGACACAATAGAAAGAGCAATTGTTCATCATGTGTGAGGCAATCAAGTCAATCATGTGACAAGCAATGGGACATGGCATATGTGAAGGGATGACATTGTTGCAACCAAACATATGAGAGGAGCAAGTAATCCAAGAATTGGATGCAACACACAAGGCATATATATCATGATGCATGGGACGGTGAAAATGACAAGTCGAAGCAAGATCTCTATCAAGTGTGCAATCAAGTGGTCCAAGATGAACAATAAGTCTCATGGTGCAAGCAACACAAGTAGTATGATCCGCAATATTCATGCTCAAGAAAGATATCACCTTGATGGTGTGTCCTTGTGCATTCTTCACAATGCAGAAGTGGTAGGAAAGGTGGCGTAGAAACGAGTCGTGGTCGAATGTATGAGGCTCGCTCTCAAGAGCTCGAATGGTCAACTCACGTGAAGCGGAAGTCGACACAAAGTCCAAGTATCCTACACATGCACACAACAAAACAAAGAACGTATGCGCATGGTAGATAAACACATCATCCATCATGATGGTTCTCTTCTCTTGCACATAACCATTAGAAGCACAAGTGCACGAATAATATGATGCAACAATGGCAATATTCATGGCACTAGGTATATGGTGCAAAGAGGTAAGACAAGCAGGCTTCACAAGAAATATGTCGAAATCTCCAAATATATGTGAGAATGCTATGGGGGCAAACTCATTATCAAGACTAAGGGCATTGTTGCACTCAATACATGTCAAATCATCTAGCATGAGAGAGGCAACATATGGAGATGTATGACAAGAAACAATAACAATCATGTGCAAAGCATGTAGATAGTTGTCATCAACCGCATGAAGTGAGCAAGTATGAATCATTGGTGATGCAACAAGGCAAGCAATAGTAATCAAGTCGTGCCAACTAGTGGAGCGAAGATGCAACACACTAGAGGGGATCATGGCAATCATGTCATGTGAGTAAAGAATAGGCATAGGCAATGTACATGACATATCGCAAGCACAAACACAAAGCAAGATCATAGTATCATCATAGGCATGGGGCACAAAGCAATCATGGCAATAACAAACAATATCTCCACCACGCTTGCAAATACACATACAAGTACTAGAATCAATCATCATGTGTAATGCAAAGCATGGGTCACAAATGCATGGCAAAGGCATATGAATGGGCATATCATGCAAAGTGAACATGGTAAGATGGGCACAGGATATATAATGTACAACAACCCATAACCATGTGAGGGCCATGTAAAAGAAATGCGCGAAGTGTTTGCGCGAAGTGAGCGGTGGGAAAGGCAATCCATGGGATCCGAAGTCATCATTGCTCTCTAGAGCTCATTTAGTCAACTCATGGGATTGTGAGGTTGACAAGTGTTCATGGGTACCTACACAATAAAGACACAATCGAAAGAAATTGTGTGTGTGGTAAATGTACACATCATCCATCATGATGTGTATGTGCAAGTGAGTGTTAGCACAAGATAAGCATCGCTCAAAGAAATTTGATGCATGGTATAAGAACATGTCATCCATCATGAAAGAATAGTTGGTATGTATGACACGATGGGGATGCAAATTGAGCATACTAGTATATGGCACAACAATATCATTATGATTCATGGGGAGCATATTGTGCACATAATTATTGGGATCATGCAATGGATAGGATGAATCAAAATCTCCTAAAATGTATGAGGAAACTATGGGGGTCTCCTCATGAGCAATATTGTAGTCATATGGAGAAAATGGACAACATCCACAACAATGCATATCTGAAGCTAGGTGGTCATGGCAATGGCATATGAGATAAATGATGCAAAGGGAGCATGTCAATATCATCACAAGAAAAACAAATGCCAATAACCATGGGCTTGTCATCTATGCCATATGTGCAAAGTGGGTTAATTTTAATGGCATATGCATAGTCACTACGAAGAGATTGCAAATATGACATAAGATTGATCTCATGCATAGCATATGACAAGTCAAGCGGCTTGTCAAACATGATGTGACCTAAAGAATTGTCACAAGAAATCCTATGTAACATGGCATCACAACTAATAGACTCCACATGGCAATCATCATACTCATCATAAATGGGTAAATCATCGCATGGGGAAATCATACTAGCATGAAGCATGGTAATAGGTTGATCACCATCATGCAAGCAATCAATGTCAAGAATGTCCACTAGTGGGACTAGAGCATCACCGTCACCTATGTTACCTTGTTCATTCCACTCAAGTGGTGTAGGTGAGGTGGGAAAGACCAAATGGTGGTCATCTTCATCTTGATGGAACCATGTGGGGGGTGCATCATATTCCACCATGGCCATCGTCGTGTCCATAGGAAGGACGAAGTCGTCGTGAATCGGCGTGTCATCATAAATGAGACCTAGCACCAAATGAGAAGACACAATAGAGGTAGAGGTTAAGTCGTTAGAAATCAAAGTGGCCTCACTCTCTCTATGTGGTGGTTCACTCACTCCCTCAAAGTAGGTGCACTCAATCGCACGTATGGTGGAGTCACTCATCTCACTCAAGTGGTGGGAGTTGTGGCTCTCCTCACATGGGAATTGGGGCAACACATCGGATATGGGACTAGTGGTGAAGTCACTCTCACTCTCAATATGGTGGCACAAGTCACTCAAGTCATCATACGTCGCCGTGGTCGAAGTGAAATACTCAACCATCTCATCGCCGTCGCCGTGGATGAAGGCCGAAGATGGCACATCATCACTCTCGCCTCCTAAGATGGAAGCATCATCCTTGCTCGTCACCATGTCGCTTGCCTCAAAAGCTTGGTCCTTGAAGGTCTCCGTAGTCGTACTCGTCGCCGCACCATCTTGAAAAAGAGTCGTAGAGGACTCGGCATAATCAATGCCACAAAGAGGAATGGCGGCGAAGTCGAACTTGGGAGCATCGTCTTGGAGCTCGTCGGGCTTGGACATCTTGGTGGTACTACCCTCATGCTCGTTGTCTTTGAGTTTGGTCTTCGAGAGGTGTGCTTGGGGTGGAGAAGCCTTGGCCTTCATGAGTTCTTGTTCCGCCTTGAGAGCACCAATGTAGTTGTCGTCGAGGGACTTGTAGTTCTCGAGGAAGATAGTCTTGGAGATGGCATTGTTCAATCCCATCATGAAGTGAAACTTCATTGACATGGGGTCGTCCACGCCGGCTCGTCGCAAGGCAATCTTCATCTCCTTGAAGTACGCGTCGATGGACTTGGATCCTTGGTTGGTGTTCTCCAATTGGCGTAGAAGTTGTTCCGTGTAGGTTGGAGGCACAAACTCTCGCCGCAAAGCTTTCTTTGTCTTGGGCCAACTCATGTCGTAGGTTTCCGAAGGTGTGTGAAGCCACCATGTTGAGGCGTAGTCGTGGAAGTTTCTTGTGGCGCACTTCACTTGATCTTCGGGAGGAACTTGATGTAGCTTGAGGTAGTCGTCCATTAGGTGCTCCCACTCGAGATACTCCTCGGGTTCTTGAGTCCCATAGAAAGGAATCTCATGGTCGGTGTCGAGGTCATAGTAGCTCGTGGAAGTCGCGGACTTGAGCTTGGGGGGCTTCTCTTGAGCGTAGTCTTGAGGTGCTTGTTGGCGAAAATGCCGTATATCCGTAGGCGAAGATGCCTTGAAGTCGCTTGGCGAAGATGCCAAGGGAGATGGTGAAGTCGTTGAGTGGTTGTTGGTGTAGAGCTCTTGACCTTCACGTTCTTGGTGGTGATGGTGTCGATGCCGATGTGACCTTGCCGGAGATGGTAGCTCGGAGGCATGTGCTCTTGAGCGTCTTTTCGAAGATGAGGAAGATCGCTTGTAGGATTTGATGAGGGATTTGATCTCCTCCATTTGAGCTTGCATCTTGGCGTCGTTGGAGTTGTTCGTGGCATCGAACTCATCGTTGTTGTAGACCGAAGGTGAAATACCTTGCCTATCCATCACAAGACTCGAACAAATATTAGTGGGAGAAAGAGAAGAACGATACCAAATGTACCTTGACCGATGTTGAAGATGGATCAATGATCACTCAATGTGTAACAAGGAAATAGCACAATTGGTACCAATTCTTGTCGGTTTCTCACACCTACACAAGTAAGGCTTATAGTGGAGCTCGGTGAGGATAGTGGCACAAAAAATTTGATGCAAAATGTTAGCAAGAGTCAATAATGTTGAAAAAGATTCACAAATTCGCAAGTGAAACAAGTAGACCAATAGCAAAGAATGGCACACGGAAACACACACACGGATAGATAAATGGGGTCGTGCAACCAAGGAATGAGCACAAAATGTGGAGTCCACGGAAAACGCTCGTGTTGCACAACTCAAGAGAGACGCTAGCACGAATGCTCAATAGGCGGATACGACACTTGTGCACAACCTATGATATGCAAAATGGATAAACTTCTATCCCAAGTATGCTATGTGTGTATGGTTCCCGGTGTTTCTCTCAAGATGATCGGATATGACAATCTTATATGCAATGTGGTATGATGCTATGGCACTTGCTTACAAGTTATTTGCTCTTTCTCTTTTTTTTGCTTAAAAGCTTATTCTTTTTTTTGTATGTATGGCCACTTAGCAAAATGCACAAACCAAGATAGCAATAGTGTGTATGCGGGAACAAACTTGTGACACAAGAGATGATATGATACCAATATGGTATGGTATGTATGCTATGGGAAGTATGATCACTAATGTGCACAAGTAATGTTGTCGGCAATACTCAAATGGCTAGTCTCGATAGGCAAGTGACGCAAAATGGGCTAGGGGTTATCAATGCAATTGCAAGGGGAATATACAATGGTGTCGTCGAGGTTACCGTCCTTGGCGATGATGAGTGGTGGTGTTCTTGATGTAGATACCAAGATGATGGAGACTCGTCCCTAAGTAGCCGAAACACCTTAGGAAACGGAAAAACCACAACTCAAAATCTCAAGGACAAAAGTCAAACGGTGGTAGCGGGGTGTGGAGGTGGTTGCGGAAGCTCAATGGGATTGCAAAAATGCAATGATGGGTTTTTGCGAGTAGGCAATGCAGAAGTGGAGGGTAAGGTGGTGAACTATACATGGTGTCGGAGTTGGAAGCACGGTCCCTAAGTAGCCGAAACACCTTAGGAGACACAACTCACAACACAAACAAAATTGGGTTAAGTTGGGATGGCGGAAGTGTATGGTGGTCAAGCCTATGCGGAAGTTATGTTGGTGGTTGATGAAGAAGCAACCATCCCTAAGTAGCCGAAACACCTTAGGAGACTCGAATCGCAACTCAAACAACCTCAAATGCAAAGGGGAACAAAATTCGTTAGGTTGCGGAAGTCGGTGGTGGTTATGCGGATGATATGGTGGAAGCCCTAGGCAAAGATGCCAAAGTTCCAAAATTTTGATCGAGTCAAATGGTGATGGTAGTATTTTTGTGGGATGGGGGATGTCAATAGCTTCAAAACGAGCTAAAGAACGTCAAAAACGGACTCCGGTTGAATTAGTTATGCACAAAACGGTGAAACGGGGAAAGCTGAAATCCCAGGGGTCGGACATCCGGGGTCGGGACCGGATATCCGGGACCTGATGTCCAGAAACTTGCGTGATTTTGCGCTCCAGGAGCCGGATGTCCGGGGTACGGGCCGGATGTCCGGGGCTACGGGCCAGATGTCCGGGCTCCAAATCCGAGGATGAACTCGAGGAACTCGATTTTGGGGCGGAAATTGATGATTTCGGGGGCAAAATTGGAGAGATTTCGTGGATGGAAAGTGGGGAAAATTGGGGGAAAGCTAGATCCACAAGTAATAAAGCAAATCCACGGATCAAATTCAACAAAACATCATCTCACCAACAAATCACAAAAAAAATTGGGGGCTATTTTTGGTAGGGATTTTCGAATTTAGGACGAAATCAACAAAACTAGGCAAGAAAACACAACGGGGAGGCTCCGAAATCGTGATCAATGTGGCTCATGATACCAAGATGATGTAGGGTGGAACCCTAGATGGCCGATCTTTCACGAAAGGAGCGGATCCCTACGAAGAACGTGATGAACACGAGGGGAAACACGAGGGAAACACGAGGGGAACACGAGAGAAATCACTCAACCAACAAGAATAGATCACACATGCGCTAGATCGATGAACACAAAGGTAAGATACAAGTTTCAAATCCAACAAAGGACGATACAAAGGGTAACCGGTTCTTCTCCGTGAGGAGGTCTTGATGGGGGTCTTCTCCGTGAGGAGGTCTTGAATCCAAGGTGGATCGTCTCCGTAGAGGGGCCGCGGTCTCTCTCGTGGAGTAGATCCGATATGGATGCGCAAAGCTCTATCTCTAAATGAGCTAATCCTTTGCTAACCCTAACTAGGAGGAGGGGGAGTAGTATATATAGTCTAAACCACGAAGGGGTAAGTGATGAGGGGATACATGGGCCTCTGGCCCGTCTCTGCACGCAGGCAGGCGCCGGATGTCCGGGCTGGGCGCCGGATGTCCGGGGCTTCACGAGTCGCCGGATGTCCGGGCTCGGGCCGGATGTCCGGGCTGAAGTGGCCAAACTTCGGATGTCTCAGGATAGGCGGGGCCGGACGTCCGGGCGAGAGGCCAGATTTCGGGGGCTTCCGGAGGAGCCGGATGTCCGGGTCATGGGGCCGGATGTCCGGGCCCTGTAGTACTTTGCTGGCTGGGTTGCTGCTGTTGTGAGGTTCCAGGGGCCGGATGTCTGGGGTCCTGGCCGGATGTCCGGGCCCTGGGAGCTGTCTCCGTCTTCTTCTTCCATCGTCGCTTCCAGGCCTCCCTCGCGGATGGTGTAGTTGTACCTTGTCGCTTGCACTCCTCCTCGTCGTCCGTAGTGTTCCGACAATACCTATGCATGCACACGAGTGGAGTGTCAAGTAGTGTACCATCCTCGAAGGGGTCAAGTGAGCACGTGTAAAGGAGATGATTCACCTTTGCATATGTGAAGTAGATGTCGCATGTGTCACTTGCAAAACGGACTCTTGACATGGTGATGTCCATAGGATGCTCCGCATCACCAGGGGAGCACGGAGGCTATGCGTGCAGCAGCAATGGCGGACGGCGGCTTCGCTGCTCGTGGGGAACGGTGCTACGGCATGGGGGCGAGCATGCTGAGTTAGGGGAGAAGGTAAGTGGCTCACGGTGAGTCGGCTGGTGCAGACGGCGGGGCAGGGGAAGCTCTGGACAAGACGAATCAAGCGGCGGGGATCGCCAGCACCATGGTTGGAGAAGACGTTAGGGACGGCGATGCGGTGCTTCCCCGGTTGGTTGGCTTGGCGTGGATGAAGAGGACGACGATGCGGAGCCTCTGGACATGGCGGAAGGGTGAGGGGGTGGCTCTGGGCACGGCGGCAGCGAACGGCGGCGGCGGTCGCTTTCGGGTGCGTGCGAGAGAGAGAACAGAGGAGGGGAAGGAGTCGGGAGTGAGCGAGAGGGACCAGGGGGCTGCGTGGCGCTGCGAGAGACATCCGGGGGAGGAGGAGGTGGCCGGCGTGTGGCTGCGCGTGCTGGGCACGCGCCCCTGCCTACTGGCACGAGGGGGAAGGCGGCAAAGGGGACGGGCCAGGTAGGGCAGGTCAGTCCTTTCCTCTCTCTCTTTTATTTGTTTTAGTTTTCTATTTCTTTGCATTTTGTTTTGATTTGATTTAAAACATCAAATCATTTTTTTGAACTTTCTGTAAATTGTTATGTGAGCTCAGAAACTAGTCCAAGGTCACAAGCAACTTACAAAAATATTTGAACTTTATTTCTTATATAACAGAAATAAATTCAACTCAAATATGTCATTGGTTTAATTCAAAGGCCCAAAATAAATATTTCTGTGATTCCAAAAATATTGGTTTGGATTTTACCTCTGACCAATATTTTCACAGAATAATAGGAACATTTTCTTGGACTCATTTGATAAGTTTTAAATGTTGATTATTTTTAGAAGGTTTCTGAGGCTTTGAGAATTCCTCAATTCAAACATGATGCTCACAAGGAAGCTAGCCTAAGTCAGACCAGAACTAGGGATGTGACACCAGCAGTGAGCAGAGAGAGAGTTGCTACCGCTGTCTTGTTTAGATCTGGAGAGGATGAGAAAATTAAGAGAGCAACTCTAGTAAAGCAAGCGCTCAGGCTCCTGCCTATATATAGTGGAGGTATTATCTTTTTCTCTCCACAACAAGCGTTTCAATTTGTGTACGTGGCATTAAAGAAAATAAACTCTATATTACGTGACTAACTGCACGTCGCACTTTGTACCGTACTGTACTACTCCTACTTACTAGTACAACTAGTATTGTTCACTTGTGCTCCTCGGCCCTCCATTCATTAAGCAACCCCATGGGTGAATAAACATATAGTACTAGTACTATTTATATAGAACGAACAAGCTCAAACTATTTTGGCTTTGAGATATCTATGGTACAGTTTGACCACATTGCATCAATGGACTCAGTACTTTGAAGTGACATATACGTATAAACACATGCACGGTTTACTTTCCGAATCGAGCTTCAACTGTATTTGCTTACATGTACCACCTTTTTCTTTTGGTTTTCTGCTCCATGGCGCAATTCATCGATACAAAATTATACTATGACTATTTAAAAGTTGAGGGCGGGGCTTTTTCCGGGCAGTATGCGTGGCAGTTTTCGCGTAGCCGGTTTGACAGAGAGGCGAGGAGGGTGAGGGACTAGTGGATTCAACTTAAAGGTAGGGCTGTGTGATTTGATGGCTCGTTACTGCTTGAAAGACGGGGTCTTGTGATATGACTGCTCATTATAGTCATTATTATTGCGGCACTACGACTGGGGTGATGCCTGTCGATGTCAAAACCGACGGATCTCGGGTAGGGGGTCCCGAACTGTGCGTCCAAGGTCGATGGTAAGCGGAGACAGGGGACAAAATGTTTACCCAGGTTCGGGCCCTCTCTATGGAGGTAATACCCTACTTCCTGCTTGATTGATCTTGATGAATATGAGTATTACAAGTTGATCTACCATGAGATCGTAATGGCTAAACCCTAGAAGTCTAGCCTGTATGACTATGGTAATGAGTATATCCTCTCTCCGGACTAAGTCCGCTGGTTTATATAGACACCAGGAGGATCTAGGGTTACACAAGGTCAGTTACAAAGAAAGGAATCTCATATTTGATTGCCAAGCTTGCCTTCCACGCCAAGGAGAGTCCCATCTGGACACGGGTGCAGTCTTCGGTCTTCGTATCTTCGTAGCCCATCAGTCCGGCCCATGGCTAATAGGCCGGACGCCCGAGGACCCCTTAGTCCAGGACTCCCTCAGTAGCCCCCGAACCAGGCTTCAATGACATGGTGTTCGGCGCGCAGATTGTCTTCGGCATTGCAAGGCGGGTTCCTCCTCTAAAGACTTCCAAGTAATGTATTCAGTTTTTAATTCAATGTCGTACCCCTCAGCTTCTGTGTATCGACAACTTCAACTTCCACGTGTCGAACGAATGCGGAAGGTCAGGGTGTTTTTTGCAAATAACACCCCAGCCATGCAAGAAAGAGCGTCTATTTGAAGAGATTGGATCTCAGACCCGTTCGGCACCACACGGAGAAAAACCTCAGAGATTGCTAGGAAAGATCATTCCAACATGGCTAGCATTCCCTGCTCCTCCTCCCGTTCCGACCTAGAGAAAGGCGAGTGGGAGAGGTGCTCCGTATCCCATGGTCAGCTGGAGAAGCTGCAAACGCAGGGGTTTCTCCCTCCTGCAGATCTGGTCCCTATTCGAGCAAGGTTGGCTTCCTTCAACGGCAAAACCCAGGCGGAGGATTTCCCCAATCCATCTGCGGGGGAACGAGTGTGCTTCATCCCCTATTTGCCAAGGGGCGTGGGATTTCCAATTCACCCATTCCTCCGAGGGCTTCTAAAATATTATGGCCTCCAGCTGCACAACTTTACCCTAGCCTCCATCCTGCATATTGCAAGTTATGTCGCTTTATGCGAACTATTCCTGGGTTGTGAGGCCCATTTTGACCTGTGGAGAAGGTTATTTTGTCTTGTCCCACGTAACCACGAGGGATCGATTTTTGAAGTGGGCAGAGCCGAAATATGGCGCATTGCTGAGACCGGATACCTATCCGGCACACCGAAGAAAGCTTCCGAAGAGTGGACCTCTGAGTGGTTTTACATCGAGGACGTCGTACTTCCAGATCCAGTCCGGAGGGGTCTCCCCGAGTTTGCAAGTGTTCCTAAGAAGAAACACCACAGCTGGTGCCCTCGGAGCCTCGAGAAGGAAGATAGTGTGGAAGTTCGCCAACTCCTGAGCAAGACCAGGACGCTTGCCCAGTCCAGATATACGATAGTCGAAGTGATGGCGACCTCCATAGTGCGGTGGGTCCATCCACTCCAATACAGAGGACTTCCCATGTGGAACTACAATGGGGAAGATGACGCCTCCCGCTACGGCAGGAAAGGTCCGGACACCCCTGCTGCCCTAGCCAAAATATTGGCCGAACTGTTCAAGGGCGAGGAAGAGGAGTTCCTGCGTATCACGCACAGAGAAGGATATTCCATGTACAGTCCTCCTAGCTGGGTAAGCCCCCAGCTCTTTGGCGCTACTCATTCCACTTCCTGAGCTTCGTTCAATGAATGCTAACCCGTCCATTTATAACAGCACTGGCGAAAGATTTCCGAGGGGCTTCACAACCCCACCTCGTAGCCCGAGGGCCACAATCAGGACCTTGACCCCGGATTCGAAGAGGATCCGGATATATTTGTGGTGCTCGAGAATGGGACGTTTTACCAAATGAGCTATGACGACACAGAGGTGGCCATCATTACCGACTATCCCGGTCTTCTCCCCGCTTCTCATGTAAGTAATCAGGAGACACCTTGTCCGAGAGGGTTTTTTCTCATTCTTCCTCACCCACCGCACCATCATGTGCTCAGAAGGGGAGGCGTTCGGCTCGTCGTGCTGCCCCAGGGGCATCTCCAAAGAGAGTGGCACCCACGCCGGGCAGGCCTTCGAAGAGGAAGGCAAACAGAGATACGGTCGGGCCTTCCTTGAAGAGGTACGGATTCGCAACTATGCTCTTTTAGCAGTAGCGTCCAACTGTGACTCCTATGTTCGTCTTGTATCAGGAAAAAGGTTCGACAGACTGTGCCTGGGGACCCGGCCAGTTGTACTCCTAATAGCCAGGATTCGGTCCCAGCTGATATGGGAGTGGCGCCGGATTGTCCTTCTGCCGAGGGTTCAGAAAATATGTCCATCACCAATTCGGAAGTGGAGAGCTCCATGAATCACCGGCGCTGGAGGGCCGTTTTACGAAATCCCCGCTTCTCAAAGAGGCATTCGGTGCCTTCAGCTCGACTGATGCATACATCCGGGCTGCTCGAGATGGGCTTAACAGAGCGACAGAGCAGCATTTCAAAGACGTGCATGTAAGTTTACCTTGTCCGAATTTGATAACCATGTGCCAGTAGCCCCCGAGACTTGAAGCAGTTGGGACAAATGTTTTAAGGATCGTTGTACAACCAGGTTCTTACGGAGAAGAACGACTTGCTAGCCCAAGAGCTGGAGCAGTGCTGGACAGAGCTAACTGCTGCTACCACCGAACTGGAAAAGATCAAGAAGGCGCCCTCTTGTAATATTTCCCTCCATCGAGAAACAAAAATAATAGGCCAGCTGTGTTGAAACTACTACTTGTCTCATAGCAGGGTCGTTGGACCAGCTGGAAGAGAGACTGAAGGCCGCTCAAACGAGCGAAAAAGAGGCTAAGAGACAACATGCCACGGGCGAGCGCGTTCTGACCCGAGTTAGAGAGGAGAAAAACAAACTCCTGGATTCAAACATCAAACTGGGCGAAGAACTGAAAGATGTGCGAGCCCAGCTAGCCGACTCCGTGAAGGAGAACAAAAAGCTGCGAGGTGGCATATTCAGTACGTGGCCAAATTTATCTTATAACAGTTTGGAGGTAAAAGTAGCTGATATAGCTATGATTGCAGGTATGTTGACGGGCACTCCCGAAGAGGAGGTGTCCGGATCATCAAGTGATCTTCTGCAAGGGTTGTCGCAATTGCACGAGCAAGCTCGGCAGGCAATGTGGAGTGTAGCCAAGGCCTTATGGCCATCCGCCTCCCCTCCAGGGAGTATGGAGGAGCTTGGAGAGCTGTTCAAGGGAGCGCGGTGGCGTATCCGACTATGGAAGATATCGGCCTGCCGAGAGGGTGTGCGAGAGGCCTGGGCCATGGTGAAAATGCGGTATACCAAGCTGGATCCAAATCACATGGCCCGGGTCGGACTGCTAGGGTCAAATGGGGAAGAAATTCCCGTTAGTTTAGTATATGACCAAGTAGAGGTGGCCGCTAGATATTCCCAACAGGATTGTAAGTTAGACCACCTGTTGGACGGTATAGAGGAGGAAGTTTTTGAGTCCTAAGTGACTATATACTTTCCTTCTAGCTGGATTGTAAAACGATTGTCATGGCCGACCTTTTCGCTTCGACCTCTCGAACCGAAGGTGCAGAGTGTTCTCCGAATACCCTGAGCGGCAAAATAAACCGGGGTATGCGGGAAAACCAGGCGTAGGGGTCATAGTTGCTTGAACAGACAAGTTGTATCCGGCTAGTTATGTTATATTACATTAAAATCGTAAGAAACATCTTCCAGAGAGAATAGTTCCGTTAAGGGTTCCTTCCCCTGGGTGTGCATGCATCGATGTGCATGTCCGGACTGTGATGAGGAAATCACAATGTGTATAGCTTCTGGGGGTTCACAATGGAACGAATGCAAAAACATCTTTAGTTCACCGACCGAATATTCCCTTAAGAACGCTAGCTTTCGGCTTCACCCAGTCTGAGGTACAGATCCGGATGACCCGGCAGTAACAATCGCAGAGGTGCTCCCTTTATGCCCTAGCCGAACTAACGGGAACGTAGGGCATAAGCACAGGAGCCAGGCAACCCAGCTTGGCCAAAACTTAAGTCATATCGATGCATATAATGGCGAAGAAAAGGTACATATGGGAGAAAACGCATATATGATGAGCTTAATGCTCTGAAAATAGTAATAGCAAGCTTCTGTCCAAGAAGCCCCCAGTTATGATAGACGTACATACTTGAAGATATATGCGTCGGGGGTGCGCGGTCTAACCGCACGAAAGCTTTTAAGGCTAAAGAGAAAAAATGAAAAGAGAGAAAAAAATGATGGAAACAATAGGGGGAAGGAGACGAACAGGGAGTTCGGCGCTAGGCATAGAATCTTCAGAGATGGCCGCGTTCCAGGGGTTCGGCTCTAGTCGATTGTCTGACGCATCACGCAACCGGTACGCCCCTCCGGTGAGAACTTCGTCGATGATGAAGGGACCCTCCCACTTGGGCTTGAGTTTGTCCTTTTTCTTCTCCGGCAGGCGTAGAATGAGTTCGCCGACGTTATAAGTTTTGGCCCGCACTTCTCTACTTTGATACCTGCGAGCCTGCTGTTGATAAAATACGGAACGGGCTTTTGCGACATTGCGCTCCTCCTCCAGGTCATCTAAGTTGTCCTACCGATCGAGCTCGGCCTCTCTCTCTTCGTACATGCGCACTCGAGGTGAGTCATGAATAATATCGCAGGGTAGCACTGCCTCTGCGCCGTACACCATGAAGAAAGGTGTGTATCCGGTAGTGCGATTGGGCGTGGTCTGCAGGCCCCAGAGTACGGAGTCGAGCTCCTCAACCCAGTGCTTGTCTGATTCTTTCAAAGACCGCACTAGTCTAGGCTTAATGCCGCTCATAATGAGACCATTGGCTCTTTCGACTTGACCGTTTGTCTCTGGATGATAGACAGAGGCGTAATCGAGCTTGATGCCCAAGTTAGCGCACCAGGTTTTCACTTCGTCGGCTGTAAAGTTGGAGCCGTTATCAGTGATGATGTTGTGTGGAACACCATAACGGTGTACGACGCCGGATATAAAGTCTATTACTGGCCCGGACTCGGCCGTTTTAACTGGTTTGGCCTCTATCCACTTAGTGAATTTATCCACCATGACCAACAGATATTTTTTCTTATGGCTTCCTCCTTTAAGGGGTCCAACCATATCCAGTCCCCGGACCGCAAAAGGCCAAGTGATGGGGATTGTTTGTAGGGCAATGGGGGCATATGGCTTTGGTTGGCGAAGAGTTGGCATCCAACGCAACGTTGGACAAGGTCCTGTGCATCTGCTCGGGCCGTCGGCCAATAGAACCCTGTACGGAAGGCCTTGTTAACAAGGGCCCGAGCTGCGGCGTGGTGCCCGCTGAGACCGGCATGAATCTCAGCCAGGAGCTGCCGCCCCTCCTCCTCGGAGATACATCTCTGAAGGACTCCGGTAGCGTTTTTCTTATAGAGCTCTCCGTCGTGAACCTTGTAGGCCTTCGAACGCCGGACAATGCGGCGGGCCTCATTCTAATCCTCAGGAAGTTCCTTCCTATTAAGGTAGGCCAAGAAGGGTTCGGTCCATGCGGCAGTGACTGCCATAATGAGATTTGTCGACGGTGTTATTTCGGTGGCTGAGCCTTCGATGATATCGGTGTGTTCGGAATCTGGGGTTGTGTTCGGATCCGGACTAGTGTTGCCGCTTTCCCCCTGCCACACCACGGATGGCTTAAAAAGCCTTTCCAAAAAGATATTAGGTGGACGGGGTCACGCTTAGCGTCGATACGAGCAAGAACATCCGCCGCTTGATTACTTTCTCGGGCCACATGGTGGAACTCGAGCCCCTCGAACTGAGCTGACATTTTTAGGACGGCATTACGATAAGCTGCCATCTTCGGATCTTTGGCGTCGAAGTCCCCATTTATTTGGGATATTGCAAGGTTTGAGTCCCCGCGCACTTCCAGGCGTTGTATGTCCATGGAGACAGCCATCTGCAGACCGTGCAATAAGGCCTCGTATTCGGATGTGTTATTGGAGTGTGTGTATAGTATTTGGAGTATGTACTAAACGACGTCTCCAGTGGGGGACGTTAAAACGATGCCCGCTCCTAGCCCTGCCAACATTTTGGAGCCATCGAAATACATAACCCAATTGGAATATGTGACGTACTCTTTAGGGAGTTCGGCCTCTGTCCATTCGGCGACGAAGTCGGCCAGTACTTGGGATTTAATACCTCGATGTGGTTTGTATGTAATATCAAATGGAAGGAGCTCAATGGCCCATTTGGCAATCCGGCCCGTGGCATCGCGGTTGTTTATTATGTCGTTGAGTGGTTCTTCGGAAGCCACCGTGATCGAACACTCCTGGAAGTAGTGTCGTAGCTTTCGGGATGCCATGAAGACCGCGTATGCTATCTTTTGATAATGGGGGCACCGGGATTTGCATGGTGTAAGGACAGTGGATACGTAGTATATTGGCATTCTGAAGCGGGAATTTGTGTCCGTCCTGTTCTCGTTCAACGACGAGTACAGCGCTCACCACCTGATGTGTCGCCGATATGTATAGTAACATGGGTTCGCCGATGTTTGGCGTGGCCAGGATTGGGTTGCTCGCTAGGAGGGTTTTTATTTCTTCCAGTCCGGTTGTTGTCGCGTCCATCCACTCGAAGTGATCGGTCTGCCGTAGAAGGCGATAGAGTGGCAGTGCCTTTTCTCCCAATCTAGAGATAAAGTGGCTTAGAGCTGCTATGCAACCCGCGAGTTTTTGGACTTGTTTGAGGTCTGTTGGCGTAGCCAATTGTGACAGGGCTCGGATTTTGGCTGGATTTGCTTCAATTCCTCTGTTGGAAACGATGAAACCCAGCAGCTTTCCTGCGGGGACGCCAAAAACACAGTTTTCTGGATTGAGCATAATGTCATATGCGCGGAGGTTGTCAAACGTGAGACGTAAGTCGTCTATTAGTGTTTCGACGTGCCTTGTCTTGATTACGACGTCGTCCACATAGGCTTCAACTGTTTTTCCAGTCTGTTTCTCCAGGCATGTTTGGATCATGCGTTGGTAGGTGGCGCTGGCGTTCTTGAGCCCGAAGGGCATGGTGTTGAACCAGAATGGCCCATATGGGGTGATGAATGTTGTTGCAGCTTGGTCGGGTTCCTTCATTTTGATTTGATGGTATCCGGAATATGCGTCGAGGAAACACAGTGAATCCTGTCCTCCGGTAGCGTCGATGATTTGATCAATGCGGGGGAGGGGGAAGGGATCCTTAGGGAAAGCCTTATTGAGGTCTTTAAAATCGACGCACAGGCGCCAGGATTTATCCTTTTTTGGTACCATCACCAGGTTTGCCAGCCAGTCCGAATGTTTTATTTCTCTAATGAATCCGGCCTTGATTAGTTTGGCTAGCTCCTCTCCCATGGCTTGGCATTTGGGTTTGGAAAAGCGCCGCAGTGTTTGTTTGACCGGTTTATATCCCTTTAATATGTTGAGGTTGTGTTCGGCCAGCTTGCGCAGGATTCCTGGCATGTGAGAAGGGTGCCAGGCGAATATATCTCAGTTTTCGCGAAGAAAGTCCCGTAGCGCGGCATCGACCGTTGGGTCTAGTTGTGTCCCAATAGATGTTGTCTTCTTGGGGTCCATTGGATGGACCTGGAATTTGACTATTTCTTCCGCTGGCTTGAAGGAGGTGGATTTGGGGCGGTTGTCTAAGATCACATTGTCCCTGTCCACCGTGGAGCGCAGTGCGGTTAACTCTTCGGCCGTGAGGGCTTCAGATAATGCCTCAAGGGCCAGGGATGCGGTTTTATTTTCGGCGCGGACTGCTATGTCCGGGTCACTGGCGAGAGTGATTATACCGTTGGGCCCGGGCATCTTAAGCTTCATGTACCCGTAATGAGGTACAACTTGGAAGCTTCATGTATCCATTGTTGAAAGGGGCCACTTGGAAGGTTATTTCTTCGGACCGATAATTCTCCGGCGTGACGAATACCACGTCGAGTGTTATTTTTCCCACACACCGCGCCTCCCAACTGGGAATGATTCCTCGAAAGGTCGTGCTGCTTTGCTCGATGCGGCTCTTGTCTATCTCCATCTTGTGGAGTGTATCGTCATATATGAGGTTTAGTCCGCTGCTACCGTCCATGAGGACCTTGGTGAGCCGAAAGCCGTCCACGATTGGACTGAGGACCAAGGCGGCTGGTGCTCGGACTGTCACCGGCATTAAAATTTATAGCCGTGTCGTTCCAAGGGTTTATTGCTGCTATTTGACAGACCTCGGCGAGTCCGCAGAGTGCCCTTTTGCGCCTATTGTTTGAAGCGAATGTCTCGAAGACCGTCAGTACCTTGGGGTCGTCGTCTTCTGGGGGGTGTTGTTCTGGGGTATTCTTGGTGAGGATATCCTCGCCGCTCTTGGCCACTTGCCGGAGTATCAACATGCTCTAAGGCTATGTGTTGGTATGTCATCCGGTGTTGCGTGTATTTTGCATGGCCCATCGAGCCATCTTTCCAGAACGGTTCCGCGCCCCATAATGGACTTATGTTTCTTTACTATTGGACCGAGCGTGTTACAAGGGTGCGCCCTTTTTGCCTGAATGAGGGGTTGAGTGGGGACCGATGGTCCCAACGGGCTGCCTGAGTTTTCCAGGCGCTTTCCATTGCGCTGTACTTCTATACGATAGTTGCCAAGTCAGCGAAGTGCCATATGCGACGGCGGTTGATGGCGTTGAGGATTCCTTCGTCCATGCAATTATTACGGAACGCTGAGATCGCTTCCTCGTCGCGGCAATCTTTAATCTTGTCTTTGACAAGAAGGAATCTGGCCCAGAAGTTGTGGACCGTTTCCTGAGACTGCATTGTATGCTCATGACAGCGCTTATATTTGGGTGAGTGGGTGGATTTGAATCCGAGCCCTGGCCCAATTTTGGATCCGGTGTCTGAAGGTCTTCCGAACTTAAAAGATCGGGCTCCGAGATATCCATCGATTTCTCAGGCCCGTCGTCCGATTCTATGTTCGGATGGCAGGGTACATCTCCTCGCAGGTGGGTGTCCGGCTCTTCGAAACTGGATATTCGGATATAGTCTGTCCTTAGTATGGGGGAAGAGTCGTCGTTTTGCTCCTCAACTACCGCTATCTGGTGGGTGATCGGTGGAGATTTGATTTCTCTCTGATTGGGTTTAAGCCCAATTCGATCGTAGTCTGTAGCGACTCCCAGGGCGGCGATGCGATCGAGGAGCTCGTTTAAAGATGAAAGCTCTATTGGATCCATCTGCTTGGAGTGTTTGGAGTAGATACGAAGGGGATTTTGATGACCCGGGAGGTCATCGCCAGTTTAACAACCGAATGGGCGGTCATGGTAAAGCCGCCTAGCCGGAGGGTTTGGCCTGGGGCCAGTGCTCCTCCGGCGGTGATATTGTCCTTGAGAACAAGGCGAGCCATCGATCTTGTTGGCGACGGCACAGTGGAACTCTCAATGAAAGCACCAATGTCGGTGTCAAAACCGGTGGATCTCGGGTAGGGGGTCCCGAACTGTGCGTTTAAGGTCGATGGTAACAGTTGACAGGGGACACAATGTTTACCCAGGTTCGGGCCCTCTTTATGGAGGTAATACCCTACTTCCTGCTTGATTGATCTTGATGAATATGAGTATTACAAGAGTTGATCTATGAGACGTCTCCAACGTATCTATAATTTTTTATTGCTCCATGCTATATTATCTACTGTTTTGGACAATATTGGGCTTTATTATCCACTTTTATATTATTTTTGGGACTAACCTATTGACCCAGAGCCCAGTGCCAGTTCTTGTTTTTTTCCCTTGTTTCAGTGTTTCGAAGAAAAGGAATATCAAATGGAGTCGAAACGGAATGAAACCAACTGGAGAAGTTATTTTTTGAAGGAATGCAACCGGAAAAACTTGGAGTGCACGTCAGGAAAGAAACGAGGGAGCCACGAGGTAGGGGGCGCGCCCACCCCCTAGGGCGCGCCCTCCACCCTCGTGGGCCCCTCGTGGCTCTCCTGACGTACTTCTTTCACCTATATATACCCATATACCCTAAAAACTTCGGGGAACAAAATAGATCGGGAGTTCCGCCGCCGCAAACCTCTATAGCCACCAAAAACAATCGGGACCCTGTTCCGGCACCCTACCGGAGGGGGGATCCCTCACCGGTGGCCATCTTCATCATCCCGATGCTCTCCATGACGAGGAGGGTGTAGTTCACCCTCGGGGCTGAGGGTATGTACCAGTAGCTATGTGTTTGATCTCTCTCTCTCTCGTGTTATTGAGATGATACGATCTTGATGTATCGCGAGCTTTGCTATTATAGTTGGATCTTATGTTGCTTCTCCCCCTCTACTCTCTTGTAATGGATTGAGTTTTCCCTTTGAAGTAATCTTATCGGATTGAGTCTATAATGATTTGAGAACACTTGATGTATGTCTTCTCGTGCGTATCTGTGGTGACAATGGGATATCACGTGATTCACTTGATGTATGTTTTGGTGATCAACTTGCGGGTTCCGCCCATGAACCTATGCATAGGGGTTGGCACACGTTTTCGTCTTGACTCTCCGGTATAAACTTGGGGGCACTCTTTGAAGTTCTTTGTGTTGGTTGAATAGATGAATCTGAGATTGTGTGATGCATATCGTATAATCATACCCACGGATACTTGAGGTGACATTGGAGTATCTAGGTGACATTAGGGTTTTGGTTGATTTGTGTCTTAAGGTGTTATTCTAGTACGAACTCTTGAATAGATCGATCCGAAAGAATAACTTTGACGTGGTTTCGTACCCTACCATAATCTCTTCGTTTGTTCTCCTCTATTAGTGACTTTGGAGTGACTCTTTGTTGCATGTTGAGGGATAGTTATATGATCCAATTATGTTATTATTGTTGAGAAAACTTGCACTAGTGAAAGTATGAACCCTAGGCCTTATTTCTACACATTGCAATACCGTTCGTGCTCACTTTTATTATTAGTTACCTTGCTGTTTTTATATTTCAGATTACAAAAACCTATATCTACCATCCATATTGCACTTGTATCACCATCTCTTCGCCGAACTAGTGCACCTATACAATTTACCATTGTATTGGGTGTGTTGGGGACACAAGAGACTCTTTGTTATTTGGTTGCAGGGTTGTTTGAGAGAGACCATCTTCATCCTACGCCTCCCACGGATTGATAAACCTTAGGTCATCCACTTGAGGGAAATTTGCTACTGTCCTACAAACCTCTACACTTGGAGGCCCAACAACGTCTACAAGAAGAAGGTTGCGTCCATAAGTTTGCGTTAGTTACAGATTACTGCAGACTGTTCTGTTTTTGACAGATTCTGTTTTTCGTGTGTTGTTTGCTTATTTTGATGACTCTATGGCTAGTAAAATAGTTTATAAACCATAGAGAAGTTGGAATACAGTAGTTTTAACACCAATATAAATAAAGAATGAGTTCATTACAGTACCTTGAAGTGGTGTTTTGTTTTCTTTCGCTAACGGAGCTTACGAGTTTTCTGTTGAGTTTTGTGTTGTGAAGTTTTCAAGTTTTGGGTAAAGATTCGATGGACTATGGAATAAGGAGTGGCAAGAGCCTAATCTTGGGGATGCCCAAGGCACCCCAAGGTAGTATTCAAGGACAACCAAAAGCCTAAGCTTGGGGATGCCCCGGAAGGCATCCCCTCTTTCGTCTTCGTTCATCGGTAACTTTACTTGGAGCTATATTTTTATTCACCACATGATATGTGTTTTGCTTGGAGCGTCATTTTATTTTATTTAGCTTTGCTTGCTGTTTGAATAAAATACCAATATCTGAAA
Organism: Aegilops tauschii subsp. strangulata; assembly: GCF_002575655.3. Classification (NCBI taxonomy): domain Eukaryota; kingdom Viridiplantae; phylum Streptophyta; class Magnoliopsida; order Poales; family Poaceae; genus Aegilops; species Aegilops tauschii. Next base: position 100,673,918 of record NC_053035.3, on the reverse strand, counting down.
TTCTTAAATGAGGGAGAGTCTTCGCATAGTTGCATAATTATTCGACTACTCATTGATCTTCACTTATATCTTTCGGAGTAGTTTGTTGTTTGCTCTAGTGCTTCACTTATATCTTTTAGAGCATGGTGGTAGTTTTATTTTTAAGAAATAGATGAACTCTCATGCTTCACTTATATTATTTTGAGAGTCCTAAATAGCATGGTAATTTGCTTAAATAATCTTAATATGCTAGGTATTCAAGATTTGTAAAAACTTTCTTATGAGTGTGTTGAATACTATGAGAAGTTTGATGCTTGATAATTGTTTTGAGATATAAAGATGGTGATATTAGAGTCATGCTAGTTGAGTAGTTTTGAATTTGATAGATACTTGTGTTAAAGTTTGTGATTCCCGTAGCATGCACTTATGGTGAACCGTTATGTGATGAAATCAGAGCATGATTTATTTATTGATTGTCTTCCTTATGAGTGGCGGTTGGGGACGAGCGATGGTCTTTTCCTACCAATCTATCCCCCTAGGAGCATGCGCGTAGTACATTGTTTCGATAAATAATAGATTTTTGTAATAAGTATATGAGTTCTTTATGACTAATGTTGAGTCCATGGATTATACGCACTTTTCCTTCTTCCACCATTGCTAGCCTCTCTAATACCGCGCACCTTTCGCCGGTATCATACACCCACCATAAACCTTCCTCAAAACTGCCACCATACCTACCTATCATGGCATTTCCATAGCCATTCCGAGATATATTGCCATGCAACTTTCCACCGTTCCGTTTATTATGACACGATCCACCATTGTCATATTGCTTAGCATGATCATGTAGTTGACATCGTATTTGTGGCAAAGCCACCGTTCGTAATTATTTCATACATGTCACTCCTGATTCATTGCATATCCCAGTACACCGCCAGAGGCATTCATATAGAGTCATATTTTGTTCTAAGTATCGAGTTGTAATTGTTGAGTTGTAAGAAAATAAAAGTGTGATGATCTTCATTTTTAGAGCATTGTCCCAAGTGAGGAAAAGGATGATGGAGACTATGATTCCCCAACAAGTCGGGATGAGACTTCGGACAAAAAATAAAAAAAGAGAGAAAAGAAAAGAGGCCATAAAAAAGAGAAAGGCCCAAACAAAAAAAATAAAAAAATGAGAGAAAAAGAGAGAAGGGGCAATGCTACTATCCTTTTACCACACTTGTGCTTCAAAGTAGCACCATGATCTTCATGATAGAGAGTCTCCTATTTTGTCACTTTCATATATTAGTGGGAATTTTTCATTATAGAACTTGGCTTGTATATTCCAATGATGGGCTTCCTCAAAATGCCCTAGGTCTTCGTGAGCAAGCGAGTTGGATGCACACCCACTTAGTTTCTTTTGTTAAGCTTTCATATACTTATAGCTCTAGTGCATCCGTTGCATGGCAATCCCTACTCACTCACATTGATATCTATTGATGGGCATCTCCATAGCCCGTTGATACGCCTAGTTGATGTGAGACTAGCTTCTCCCTTTTTGTCTTCTCCACAACCACCATTCTATTCCACCTATAGTGCTATATCCATGGCTCACGCTCATGTATTGCGTGAAGATTGAAAAAGTTTGAGAACATCAAAATTATGAAACAATTGCTTGGCTTGTCATCGGGGTTGTGCATGATTTAAATACTTTGTGTGGTGAAGATAGAGCATAGCCAGACTATATGATTTTGTAGGGATAGCTTACTTTGGCCATGTTATTTTGAGAAGACATGATTGCTTTGTTAGTATGCTTGAAGTATTATTATTCTTATGTCAATATGAACTTTTATCTTGAATCTTTCAGATCTGAATATTCATATCATAATTAAGAAGAATTACATTGAAATTATGCCAAGTAGCACTCCGCATCAAAAATTATCTTTTTTATCATTTACCTACTCGAGGACGAGCAGGAATTAAGCTTGGGGATGCTGATACGTCTCCAACGTATCTATAATTTTTGATTGCTCCATGCTATATTATCTACTGTTTTGGACAATATTGGGACCTATTGACCCAAAGCCTAGTGCCAGTTCCTGTTTTTTCCCTTGTTTCAGTGTTTCGAAGAAAAGGAATATCAAACGGAGTCGAAACGGAATGAAACCAACTAGAGAAGTTATTTTTGGAATGAAAGCAACCGGAAAAACTTGGAGTGCACGTCAGGAAAGAAACGAGGGAGCCACGAGGCAGGGGGCGCGCCCTCCACCCTCGTGGGCCCCTCGTGGCTCTCCTGACGTACTTCTTTCACCTATATATACCTATATACCCTAAAAACTTCGGGGAACAGAATAGATCGGGAGTTCCACCGCCGCAAGCCTCTGTAGCCACCAAAAACCAATCGGGACCCTGTTCCGGCACCCTGCCGGAGGGGGGATCCCTCACCGGTGGCCATCTTCATCATCCCGACGCTCTCCATGACGAGGAGGGAGTAGTTCACCCTCGGGGCTGAGGGTATGTACCAGTAGCTATGTGTTTGATCTCTCTCTCTCGTGTTCTTGAGATGATACGATCTTGATGTATCGCGAGCTTTGCTATTATAGTTGGATCTAATGTTGCTTCTCCCCCTCTACTCTCTTGTAATGGATTGAGTTTTCCCTTTGAAGTAATCTTATCGGATTGAGTCTTTAATGATTTGAGAACACTTGATGTATGTCTTGCCGTGCGTATCTGTGGTGACAATGGGATATCACGTGATTCACTTGATGTATGTTTTGGTGATCAACTTGCGGGTTCCGCCCATGAACCTATGCATAGGGGTTGGCACACATTTTCGTCTTGACTCTCCGGTATAAACTTTGGGGCACTCTTTGAAGTACTTTGTGTTGGTTGAATAGATGAATCTGAGATTGTGTGATGCATATCATATAATCATACCCATGGATACTTGAGGTGACATTGGAGTATCTAGGTGACATTAGGGTTTTGGTTTATTTGTGTCTTAAGGTGTTATTCTAGTACGAACTCTTGAATAGATCGATCCGAAAGAATAACTTTGACGTGGTTTCGTACCCTACCATAATCGTTTGTTCTCCTCTATTAGTGACTTTGGAGTGACTCTTTGTTGCATGTTGAGGGATAGTTATATGATCCAATTATGTTATTATTGTTGAGAGAACTTGCACTAGTGAAAGTATGAACCCTAGGCCTTATTTCTACACATTGCAATACCATTCGTGCTCACTTTTATTATTAGTTACCTTGCTGTTTTTATATTTTCAGATTACAAAATCTATATCTACCATCCATATTGCACTTGTATCACCATATCTTCGCCGAACTAGTGCACATATACAATTTACCATTGTATTGGGTGTGTTGGGGACACAAGAGACTCTTTGTTATTTGGTTGTAGGGTTGTTTGAGAGAGACCATCTTCATCCTACGCCTCCCACGGATTGATAAACCTTAGGTCATCCACTTGAGGGAAATTTGCTACTGTCCTACAAACCTCTGCACTTGGAGGCCCAACAATGTCTACAAGAAGAAGGTTGCGTAGTAGACATCAATCTACCACGAGATCGTAATGGCTAAACCCTAGAAGTCTAGCCTGTATGACTATGGTAATGAGTATATCCTCTCTCCGGACTTAGTCCTCTGGTTTATATAGACACCAGGAGGATCTAGGGTTACACAAGGTCGGTTACAAAGAAAGGAATCTACATATTTGATTGCCAAGCTTGCCTTCCACGCCAAGGAGAGTCCCATCCGAACACGGGTGCAGTCTTCGGTCTTCGTATCTTCACAGCCCATCAGTCCGGCCCATGGCTAACAGGCCGGACGCCCGAGGACCCCTTAGTCCAGGACCCCCTCAATGCCCCCCTTTCGTTCCCACTCTAAACTTGTGCATGACACGCCGACCCGGGTGCTGGCTCTCCGACATGTTGGCGGCGTAACAAGGAGCAAAGAATCATGCGGTATGTTGGTCCCCATTGTATTTCGTGTCAAATTTTGACTATAGATTGAACTAAAAAAATGTTCATGCATGTTACCAAAATTCAAAACTATGTTCAAATACTAATCCAATGACATAATTTTTGTTGACATGCATTAACATTTTGTTAGCTAAATCTTTGGTCAAAATTTGGCACAAACTACAAAGGTGACCATAGAAAACAGTGTGGTGATATGGCCATAAAAACAATGTACTCCTACTACAATCCAGTCTCTAGCATGTAAGTACAGTACTACTCCTCTTCCTCCTCCTATCGGTTCATCGTGATCATACTTTACCCACTTCTGTGTTTTCAGTATGCTGCGAATCAAAGAGGTCCTTAGACTGGTTTAGGTCCGGTCATTTTTTTCAATGTGTTACATCCAAAATGTAAAGTCATGTCTGAAATGTAAAGTACGCCGGCATGGTTGCATATGCTCCGAGTTGTGCATGCACAACGACCCAGATGCTCTATGTCCCACATGTCGGCGAAAGGAAGCACATGGAAATAGCCTAGGAGTACATATAGGAGGAAAATGCGTGAAAAATTATGTACTATGAAGCGTAGTTGCGGTTCGAATAGGAGACCTAAAGTGATGACAGGTATAGGTCGCACGCACCCAACTAGTGCAAGCCACCATCAATTACAAAAGGGACTAATAAACCAGGATGTAAGTAGTAAACCAGGACGAAGACAGTGATACTACATATAATTAACGCCAAATAAGAGCAAGGGATCACACATGTCATTTACGACTGGAATAAAAATACCATACACTAACACATTAAGGCCACGAGGCGATGTAGTGCTGGTTACAGGAGGCAAGAAGAAAGATGCATCCATCGATGACCTCCTCCTTGACTCAAGGCACCGGCCCACCGAACGATGGCTAAGTAGCAACAGCTTTCGTGGCCAGGTAAATGTGCTTCCGAACAATGGCGTCCAAAGATTCCAACCGGTGGAAGAAAGCCAACGTCCTTCTGTCCTCGCTGGCCTTATAGTGGCCTATGTAGACGACTTCCTCGTAGACGTGGATGTGGAAGTCGACGGTTTCTTGCATGGCGAGGCGCTGCACGGCGAGCGTGGCCTCGAGGTGCACATTCTTTGTCACGACCTTCGACAGCTGCAGGGCCACCGGTGCTTCAAAGAGTTCGTCACCTTGGAGGCCGATGAGGGTGGCAAGCAACAAGGAGCCTGGGTGTGTGGGTTGGAGAAGTACGACAAGGTCATCCGTGCGCTTCTTGACGATGGTGACACTACAAGAAATATGTCAACTTGTGACCTTCTGTCAGTGACCCTAGAAGTATTGGTCATAAATCTACGACCATTTGAGACCAACTGGTCAATAGCTGTTCGGGGGGCTCCAAACCCTAAACTATAACGACCATTTTGGTCAAAAAGGTCGTAATTTCCTTACACGAAATGGTCATAAACCAGACATCACTGGTCCGCTGCCTTATTTCTAGTTGATCACGACCAGTATAGATGGTCATAACCTTGTAAATTGTGATGGATTGCTATGACAAGGCGTCACCTCATCAGTTTTTTGCCCTAGGTTGTGAAGCAACCTATATTTCTTTCATTCCCAAAATTCCCAAAAAATCTCATAAATTCTTTGGGTCATATCTTCGTCAAATATGTAGAAAACCTTCCTTGCATAGTTCAAAAATAATTCAACAATATTCATTTTCCTATTCTGTTCAGAACAACACTTTTGTGAAGGAAGTGCTATTTATATATTCTTGATTGCCCTCAAAATTTTTGGGCTCTTTCCTATCCAGGTCATTGCCTCATGACAAAATCCAGCTCCATTTGCCCAGTAAATCTTCCTCGGCAAATTTCCAAAGTTTTTGTCCACCTAGAACCTTTGTGAGAGAAGTACTAGCTATGCATATCCTAATGAGTTGAATTTTTGCCACATATTCTACATGCACATACCATAGCTCTCCACAAAAGTTTAGCCCCATCTAACAATCCATGAGAGATCACCATCCAATCTTTGTTTCTCGTAATATTTTTAGTTTGTGAAGCAACTATATTTTATATTGCTTTATAATTGCTGAAAATTTACCAGGACATGAGCCTGCCCATAGAGTCTCCCTCCACCAATTTTAGCTCCTTTAATTTAACCATTTTCCCTCAATATTTTCCCAATTTTCTGTTCAGTGGAGAGCATTGTGAAGGAAGTACCATTTTTATATATCCAAATGACATGAAATTTATACAGTTCCTTCATATGCCCAAATTATCATCCTCCTCCAAATTGCAGCTCGGTCAAATCATCTATCTGAGTCCAGGTTCAATTTCTATTTTATGGCCAGATTGGCACATTACAAAACAAGTGTTATCTAGACCCCTCCTATTACTCTCAAACTTTTTGGGAACTCTTGCGTACCCAAATCATTGCCAGATGATAATATTCAGCTCCATTTTCCTGGTAAATCTTCCTCAAAAAATTTCCAAAGTTTCCATCTCGAGAGAAGCTTTGTGAAGTAAGTACTAGCTAGGCTTACCCAAATGATCTGAAAATTTACCAGGGCATGACCATACCTATGTAACTTACCTACACCAAATTTGAGCTCATTTCATTTATCCAATTTCTCTCACTAATTTTCCCAAGTTTCTGTCCAGAGAAGAGCATTGTGAAGGAAGTACCACTTTGGCATGTCCAAATGGTATCAATTTTCTACAGCGCTTTCCTATGCCCAAATAACCATCCTCCACCAAATTTCAGCTCAATCCATTCATTATTTTGAGCTCAGCTTCAACATTCATATTTCTGTCCAGTGTGGTACTCCCTCCGTTTCTTTATGTAAGGTGTATTATTTTTGGCACGGTGACCAAGGCACGCAACTATAGACAATTTAGGACGAAATTACCCTTGTCTAATTCATTGATTAGCGGCAAATAAATCATTTAGGCAAGGAAAGAAAGAGATACATGCAATTGCGAGAGAGATAGTTTCCTTTTTTTTCCTCTACAAAGAGAGATACATGCAATCCGGTGAGAGATACTTTCCTATTTCTGATGGGCCAGGAACGGAATTACGAGGAATTAGAACAAATGCACCTTACATTGTGGAATTTTATCAAAAAAACAAATGCACCTAATATAAAGGAACAGAGGGAGTACTTTGCAAAGCAAGTACCACCTAGGCTCCTCCTTTTGAGCTGAAATTTTGTGAAGACAGTCTTCTTAGTGGATGATCATCCTCGGCCAAAACTCACGCCTATTGGCCATGTGCATTTCCCGTACCGCTAATCAAACACTTGGCTGCTAATTCATGTTTGGGCATAGTTCGTTCTCCTCATGAGAATCTTATGTTGTAATTTTATTTCTAGCACCTACCCGGGGAGTGCCCAACCCACTAGACATGCCTAGGCCACCCAGAACGCATGGCAATGCCACGCTCACGCGGTGACCATGCAGCGGGCATGCGAGTTTACGCGCTCTGGAGTTGGGGCCCTCGGCGACCGTCCAAACCTCCATGTGTCGCCAAAAAACCACGTATTTATGATTGAATAGATACTTATGTAACTAGAAATGACTTTTGAAAAAAATAAAGAGCAAACTATAAGGCAGCTGCAGTTCAAATTTGACCCATTTCCTGTTGAATCGACGGAAATTTGTCTTTTTCATGAGAGGCGGATCAAAACTCTTTACCATTTTGTCAATTTTGCATTAAATATGGCCTAATATTTTAGAAAATTGATTTGGTCCAATTTTGCAACAAATATATGGTAGGTCCTTCACACAAAAAAGTCATTTTGGGCACTCAAAAAATGGAAAATTTATTTTTCGTCCAAAGAAAATGAAAACTTCCTTAGGCAACATTGTTTTCCATTCCAATATGCACCCTTGTGCACAATATGAGATCATTTGAACAAACTATGCCATGAATGTGGCCATAAGATTGATCATTTGACTTTAAAACCATTGATCTCCACACATGATAGCTCGTTTCTGAGAACACTTTTAAAAAATAATTATCGTATTACAAGTTTATTATTGTTGCTGGTATCTTGGCCACATATAATGACAGAATGCGAAGGTTTTCCAATTTTTTGAATTTTTCATGCCCGTTTCAAAATGCGGTCAAAACGACGGGCATGACCGTTCCTAGCTAGTTGTTGAATCTTGGAAAAAAATTTGGTGTTTCTCTGAGTAAATAGATACTTTTGTACCTAAAAATAATTTTTGGGAAAAATAAAAAGCAAACTATGAGGCAGCTGCAGTTCAAATTTGACCCGCTTCCAACTGAATCGGCGGAAATTTGTCTTTTTCACTAGAGGTGGATCAAAACTTTTGACACCCAACCATTTTCTCAATTGTGCATTAAATATGGCCTAGTATTTTAGAAAAATGATTTGGTACAATTTTGCAACAATTATTTGGTAGGTTGTTCACAAAAAAGCTCATTTTGGGCGCTCGAAAAATGGAAAATGATTTTTTCGTCCAAAGAAAATGAAAACTTCCTTAGGCAACATCGTTTGCCATTCCAATATGCACCCTTGTGCACAATATGAGATCATTTGAACAAACTATGACATGAATGTGGCCATAAGATAGATCATTTGACTTCAAAACCATTGATCTCCACACATGATAGCTCGTTTCTGAGAACACTTTTTAAAAATAATTATCATATTACAAGTTTATTATTTTTCCTGGTAAGTTGGCCACATATAATGACACAATGAGAAGGTTTTCCAATTTTTTTGAATTTTTCATGCCCGTTTCAAAACGCGGTCAAAACGACGGGCATGACCTTTCCTAGCTAGTGGTTGAAACTTGGAAAACTTTTGGTGTTTCTCTGACTAAACAAATACTTTTGTACCTAGAAATGATTTTTGGAAAAAATAAAGAACACACTATGAGGCAGCTGCAGTTCAAATTTGACCCGCTTCCACCTGAATCGGCGAAAATTTGTCTTTTTCACGAGAGGTGCATCAAAACTCTTGACACCCAACCATTTGGTAAATTTTACATTAAATATGGTCTAATACTTTAGAAAAATGATTTGGTCCAATTTTGCAACAAATATATGGTAGGTCCTTCACGGGCACTCGAAAAATGGAAAATGAATTTTTCATGGAAAGAAAAAGAAAACTTCCTTAGGCAACATTGTTTGCCATTCCAATATGCACCCTTGTGCACAATATGAGATCATTTTAATAAACTATGCCAAGAATGCTATCATAACATTGATCATTTGACTTGAAAACCATGGATCTTCACACATGATAGCTCATTTGTGAGAACACTTTTTAAAAATAATTTCCGTATTACAAGTTTATTATTTTTCCTGGTAACTTGGTCACATATAATGAAACAATGAGAAGGTTTTTTGAATTTTTTGAATTTTCTATGTCCGTCTCAAAATGCGGTCAAAACGGCGGGTATGACCGTTCCTAGCTAGGGCTCGATTTTTGCAAATATTTTGGAGTATCTATGACGAAATAGATACTTTGTACCTCAAAATGATTTTTGGAAAAAATAAAGAGCAAACTATGAGGCAGTTGCAGTTCAAATTTGACCCGCTTCCAGCTAAATCGACAGAAATTTTTCTTTTTCACGAGAGGTGGATCAAAGTTTTTGACACCCAACCATTTGGTAAATTGTATATTAAATATGGACTAGTATTTTAGAAAATTGATGGAGTCCAATTTTGCAAAAAATATTTGATAGGTTCTTCACAAAAAAACCATTTTTGCCACTCGGAAAATTATTAAAAATAGCAAGAAAGATCATAAATGCGTACAAATTGGTCCTTATCCATAAAATGTGGTCTAACTCTAGTGAAAATTTGTGTGATACCCTTTTGCAAAATATTTTTGATAGCTAGTTCACAAAACCCTCTATTTTTAGTACTTGGAAACTCTTTTAAATCACTGGTTTTCCGAACCCATCAGAACCATTCCCACGGATCGATGACATGGCACCCATCCATCCATCCATCTCTCCATCTATCTACAGAAAAAAAACAAATGAAAAAGGCAAACCCCCACCCGCAGCCCAACTAACCCTAACTCACATCCCATCTCTCCTCCTCCCTCATCTCCTCGCCGCCGCCACCTCCTCCCCGTCCTGCAACGGCGCGTCCCGCCACCTCCTCCATGTCCTGCAGCAGCGCGTCCCGCCACCTCCTCCTATCCGTTCCGCCACCACCTCCTCCTTCCTTGATGCATCCCGCAGCGGCGCCCATCGCGTCGCCTGCCGGCCGCCCTCGCCACCCGCCGCTCCCGCCGCCCGCACCACCCGCCGCTCCAACTCCGGCGCTGCTCCACCCGCGCCCGCTCCACCCGCGCCCGCGCCACCCGCCGCTCCTGCCCCGGTGCCAGCGCTGAGGCCGTCCCCGCCCACCTGGTCCGGGATCCCGGCGCGGTACGACTTGGACGCCAAGTGGTCGCCGGACGCCATGGCTCCCACCAAGAAGTCGGTACAAAACCGTAGCCCTCCCCCTCTCCCTCCCGCCCTACCCCCCTCCTCGGCTCCAAGTTGATTCTGTCTTGGGTCGATGCAGCTGTGGTCGCAGCCTAACGGATTTCGATTCGATTCTGACTGCAGAATAAGAGCACGCAGAACATCAACAACAAACTGCAATTGGTGATGAAGAGCGGCAAGTACACGCTCGGCTACAAGACCGTCCTCAAGACGCTCCGGAGCTCCAAGGGTACGTGTGGGATCGCCCCTCTGTTTTTCATGCCCTTTCTCTAGGTTCGTCTGATCAACTGCAGTGAATGGTTGGTTACTCTGTTCGTCTGCCATGCTCTGAATGTTACGAGGTCAATGCCATGCCGATTTGGATTTAAATTCCAATGCCATGCTCTGAATGTTATGATGATCAATGTAATACTCCAGTCTGTAGCGTGGTTTTGGATTGGGAACTCGGTGTGAAGTTTGGCTCTTAGGCTTGCTTTTGCTGCCATTTTTTATTGATGAATACACCAAATGAATCATGCGTCCACTTGGAAGTAGACCCAGTTACATCATGAGTGGTGGATCATTGGTCGTTTAAAATGGTTTATTAAGAGTGCTGACTATTTTTGGCCTTGACCAGCTGGTGTGTGCATCTTATCTTAATTCTTAAAAAATGCAAATTGTTGGCCATCCATGATAGATTACAGTGCTTGCAAATATGGTCGTACAAGATACTCCTAGGGTTTTGCTCTACTCCTTGCTAGTTCTATAATTAGACGCCTTTTGTAGATAAATTGTTGGCCATCTATGATGGATTTACAGTGCTAATTTGGTTATACAAGCTACTTCTACTCCTATCCTATATTGTGTTCAACTGATGCTTGCTCTACTCCTAGGTACATCTGTATTAGATGCATCTTGAGGTGGGTAGGAAACAAGTGAAGAGGAAATTGTTATTCATTATCATACACCATTTCTTTTTGTGCTGCTTGGTGTGTGAGCTGTTTTTTTGGAAAAATTTACATTGTCTGTCTGATATAAGATGTGCTTCTTTTAGATTCTGGTCGTCTTTGCCTATATAACCACCTCATGATTCAATATTATATTCCCCTTCTTGTAGATTGAAGTCTTGCTGCTTTGCTTGCCTGCTAACCCCATTGCAAAAACTTTCTTCTGAATAGATACCTTGGTGTGGGATGAAGTGAAGAGTGCGGAGTCACTTGATCTTCGGTACTCGCGTGTGCTCTACCGACCGCCATGACGGGCGTTCACCGTTTTGCCGCCTTCTTCCACCCCCGCCTCCTCCCACCTCTTCTTTGTTGGGTGTAGTCGAAATCTGTGACAACAAGCTAGCTAGCTAGCAACCATGTCTCTTGCCATGTCCATATATATATATATATCCTTCTCCTTTGTAGATCCATTGTATTTGTATGCTGCTATATTATGTCAAGTTGAGTGAAGCAAACATATCATTGTGTGTGTGTTATCATCTCCTAATGCTCCTACTAGCTTTCTAACATTGGCAAATGATCTGACTCTCTCACTTGGCCTAGGAGCAACACCACTGATGATGAGAGCAGATCCTTTCCCTCGATAGATTAGCATCATTCCATTCTTACTCTATAGTAGAATTGGTAGTGATAGAGTGGGTGAATCTATGTGATGTAGATATACACTAAGATCATGCAAAAATATATTAGTTCTACTAATGCTTACCAGTGAATTCAAGTCTGCTTATTTGAAGGTCCAACACTTTGCATACTGATTTGTATCCTTTGTGGTTTGGGGAAAGGAAATACAGAGGAAATAGTAATGTTGCCAATTGCTGTAGTGGTTTGCGATTCGGATCAACTAAACTGAAAGTGAGATACTGAGATGTGGATCACACTAGTACTATTTCAGTATTTCTTGCTTGCTTGTTTTCTTCTTCTTTCTACTGAAGTAGGCGAGCTGATTTTCTACTTTTGGTTTCTGCAGCGATTGGAGGAGGAGTTGGTGCCGAGGACTAGACCGGATGTGCCTTGATGCGTGATCTACAGCGCCCTTGATCTCAGGTGCGTGATCTGCAGCGCCCTTGCTTGTTTTTTCTGACTAAATTCAGTTAGAACAAGTTAAGCTTCAGACTGCATAAGAAAAGAATAAAAACAGACTCCTAAATTCAGTTAGAACAAGTTGAGTACTTGGAGTATATTCAGTGCCCTTGCTTGTTTGTTCTGACTAAATTTTGTTGCCTCGCAGGACCATGAGCGGAGGCTGGAGCAGATCCGAAGGGCGTTCCAGGGCCTAGAGGGCTCCCACATCTGTCCCTTCCAGGTCAAGCCTCACTTTGCTGTTTGTTTCTCTTGTAGTGTACATTATATTACTTGGTTTGCTGTTTTCAATGCTGCTTGTGTGCTACTGTCTTAGTTTGCTGCTGCTTTTCGTGCTTCACTGAATTTCAGGATTGGAGTGTGTTTTCCGAAATTTCGTGCTTGCTATGATGCAGTATGCTTCGACGGGAGCATCTGCGCAGAGGGTCAGGGAGTGGGTCTCAGAGCTGGCTCATCCACTTGGAGGTACGCACCTTGTTAAATTTAGGTGCAACTTATCATCAGATTTTCTTTGAAACTTGGCGTTGATTGGTCTGAAGATGAAACTATAGTACTATACAGACGACATGCGACAACCACTTATATCAAATAGTGGAGCAGTGATGTTGTCGTGAATGGAACGACACGATATTCAGCATCATTGAGAAATTGTTTGTGTACTGTCATGCGTATAGCAGGGTTCAATTAGATACTTGGAATTAATGTCTGCGTACATATATAACCGATTGGATTCTGTATGTATGCTTAGATGATTGTTTGGCTCTATATAATTGTTGACATGAATATCTTGACTTTCAAAAAAAGTATAGGACTGTACCTATGCATACAGATTATCCTAACAAAACTGAAAATAAAAATTGAAGCATGAAATAAGTAATAAGTGGCTGATTTTTATCTGCATCTAAGCGGAAAGTTGCAGCCAAGGCTTATATATTACGAAATATTGTCACACCTCTGAGCTTCTACCGTTGTTAGGGACATCGTAGTGTGATCTTCATGATTTTTTGCTTGAAGATGTACTGATTCATTAGTCAAGCAGAGACAGAAGTCATCTTTTGTGTCTGTATTAAGTCACATAAAAATCACATAACTTTCTCAGTGCCTAACATTGTATTTAAGCTATACTTTGTTGTAAGTTCTTTCTTATATTAGTGTCATTCATTTATGTTCTAATTAAGGTCGAACTGAGAATGAACATATTTCTCTCTTTTTAGACTGCTAGATTGTACAAGTTGAACAATCTGCTCTAGTTTAAACAAGTTGGGATCCATCAATTCAATAGGACTTAGTTTGCATTTCACCTGACTTGTAATCAATATCCTTACTGCTAATTTACCTCAAGTTTATCGTTTACTGGAAGTTTCAAATTAGAAGAAGTTTCAAATTCTTATGCTGGTTTATGTTCTCTTTGTAGGTTATGAGATATGTTGCTGGAGAGATGCTGTTAGCAAACTGGAAGGGCTGCAAACAAATCCATTCGACAGCATGGCAGTGGTATCTGAATATCTAAGCTAGTGATAATCTTTTCAGCGATTCCTTTTTTGTTTGGCCTTCTTGTAGTGTATATTAGTAGTTGCTGGAGCTGTGGTGGTGATCTTTTTTTTTGACTGGCTCTCGTTTGTTATAGATGACAAATCTTTTAGTTGTTGCTTCTTATATATAGATAATGTGATGAAGATGTAACTGCAACAAATGATGTATGATTGTACAGAGAAACAAATGTTGCTTTGATAGCAAAATTGAAAAAACCGAACTGTTTCTCTGTCGTCCAGTCCTTTGAATTAGTGGGCTGCAAATATTGATGGGCTGGAAGAGGCCTTAGCCCAAACAGTACTGGAAAAAAATGAAAGGAAAAACGCCTTAAAAATAAAAATATTAAATGGACCGCAAAAAGGCCGAGGCCCAGAAAAATGGAAGAAGCACAGAAAATAAAAAAGGCCAAACTGTTGGGTTTGGCCCATGCAGCTAACCTAAATTAACAGAGGAAAAATATATTAAATGGGCTGAATTAATGGGCTCGACCCATATAGATGCCGGATTGGACCGGGCTGATTCTAATCAACGACCTTTTCATTTGGTCGCCATTTTGCCATGTTAGCTCACCATGTCGGATCCGATGTGGCCTTGGCAGACAGCTAGCGACCAAAACAGAAGGTCGTTGAACCAATGACCCTTTTTTTTGGTCGTTGCCTTCCACGACCTTATCACAGAGAAGGTCGTTAATTTTAGTTTACGACGGCCAGCTTTGACCATCTGTTTTTGGTCACAAAAAGGTCACAAATGAAAAACAATGACCATTCAGTGACCAATAGTGATGGTCACAAGTTGACATATTTCTTGTAGTGTGAACTGGCGGATGGAGCGGACCATCATCTCGCACATGCGAGAGGCGAAGCCGGCGTTGACGAGGGCTATGACGTCGGCGGTCACCAGCACCGTCTGGAAATGCTGCGCGGTGCGGGGCCGCGAGCCGGCGTCTTGGCCGATCTGGCACAACCGACTGCCGCTCGCGTCCATCGACGCCATGGGTGCTTGTGGCTTCTGGTCACTTAGTCTTGGTCTTGGATTGGAGTGAGTAGTGTTGCGCAGAGACTAGGAGTAGATGGATTGGAGTGGTGGGGCGCCTTTATATGAGAGTCCAAACTGCGTTGCATTCACATCGTGCTGGCTCCATTCTGCTTCTCCAATTACTCCTACTTACCTCTGCATGCTAATTGAATGAGGAGGCATCATTGACCGTTCAATGTTTCAGGAACCGCTACCCTCTCCCTCGTTGGCATTCAGGTCGTATCAACGTAAATGCATGTCAAAAAGAGACTAGTCAGTAGTAGTACCCAATATTGCGCACCGCGACCAAGGCAGAGTGGAAAACTAGAAAACTTAATATTTATTTGCGGTGTAGATTCGCTCATTTTGCTCCGTATGTAGTACTACCTCCGTACTGGTTTATTGGTCCCCTTTGTAATTTGTGCTAAATTTGGACCAAAGATTTAACTGACAAAATGTTAGTGTATGTTAACAAAAATTATATTGTTCGATTCCTATTTGAACATAGTTTCCAATGATGTAATTTTTTGTGACATACATAAACATTTGGTTAGTTAAATTTATGGTCAAAATTTGGCACACATTACCATGGGGACCAATAGACTAGGACGGAGGTAGTACTTACCATCATATGTTCAGATTTCAAGGTGTATTAAATAACTGCATGCAAGGATGAAGAAAAAACTCACCAATGCATGTAGAAGTTCTTGGTCATTTAGTGGTCATGCATGCATGCGGTGTAATTAATGCATTGGTATAAATAATTTTTTAAGAAAAGTGAGAGTACTAAGTAAGTACTTTTGCAAACTTGGTTGAAGAGATTTTCAAATTAAGCCCTAGAGGGAGCATGCAATGAACTGACGGCTGCATGCCATGCTAGGTACTATGTCCCACGTCTCTCATTGGTTGATTCCTATTCATGTCTAGAAACAAGAAACGTGGCCGGGTTTGTTTTGGGATTATTTGATTTTCATAAGATGACTATAACTAGCAATAGCCACAATAATCGTAAGACCTGCATCCGACGGTGGCACCTATTGGACGCAAACAGCAATAGAAAAGAATTGCCACAAAACTGCCGCACCACGCCCGACCCCTACATGACTGCCATGCGAGCGTTCGCAACTACCACGTTCGGGTTGTGCTTGGCCCTTCGCCTCTTTCAGAAGTCGAACAATGATGTTATGATACGTCCCCAACGTATCTATAATTTTTGATTGCTCCATGCTATATTATCTACTGTTTTGGGGAATATTGGGCTTTATTATCCACTTTTATATTATTTTTGGGACTAACCTATTAACCGGAGGCCTAGCCCAGATTTGCTGTTTTTTGCCTATTTCAGTGTTTCGAAGAAAAGGAATATCAAACAGAGTCGAAACAGAACGAAATCAACTGGAGAAGTTATTTTTGGAAGGAAAGCTATCGGATGGACTTGGACCCCATGTCAGGAGCAAAGGGAGGTGCCCACGAGGGTGGGGGGCGAGCCCCCCCTGCCTCGTGGGCCCCCCGAAGCTCCACCGACGTACTCCTTTCATCCATATATACCCACATACCCTAAAACTTCCAGAACGGAGAATAGATCGGGAGTTCCGCCGCCGCAAGCCTCTGTAGCCACCAAAAGTCAATCAGGACCCTGTTCCGACACCCTGCCGGAGGGGGGAACCCTCACCGGTGGCCATCTTCATCATCCCGGTGCTCTCCATGACGACGAGGGAGTAGTTCACCCTCGGGGCTAAGGGTATGTACCAGTAGCTATGTGTTTGATCTCTCTCTCGTGTTCTTGATTTGGCACGATCTTGATGTGTCGCGAGCTTTGCTATTATAGTTGGATCTTATGTTTCTTCTCCCCCTCTACCCTCTTGTAATGGATTGAGTTTCCCCTTTGAAGTTATTTTATCGGATTGAGACTTTAAAGATTTGAGAACACTTGATGTATGTCTTGCCGTGCGTATCTGTGGTGACAATGGGATATCACGTGATTCACTTGATGTATGTTTTGGTGATCAACTTGTGGGTTCCGCCCATGAACCTATGCATAGGGGTTGGCACACGTTTTCGTCGTGATTCTCCGGTAGAAACTTTGGGGCACTCTTTGAGGTTCTATGTGTTGGTTGAATAGATGAATCTGAGATTGTGTGACGCATATCGTATAATCATACCCACGGATACTTGAGGTGACATTGGAGTATCTAGGTGACATTAGGGTTTTGGTTGATTTGTGCCTTAAGGTGTTATTCTAGTACTAACTCTAGGGCTGTTTGTGACACTTATAGGAATAGCCCAACGGATTGATTGGAAAGAATAACTTGGAGGTGGTTTCGTACCCTACCATAATCTCTTCATTTGTTCTCCGCTATTAGTGACTTTGGAGTGACTCTTTGTTGCATGTTGAGGGATAGTTATATGATCCAATTATGTTATTATTGTTGAGTGAACTTGCACTAGTGAAAGTATGAACCCTGGGCCTTGTTTCCCAGCATTGCAATACCGTTTACGCTCACTTTTACCGCTTGTTACCTTGCTGTTTTTATATTTTCAGTTTACAAAAACCTATATCTACCATCCATATTGCACTTGTATCACCATCTCTTCGCCGAACTAGTGCACCTATACAATTTACCATTGTATTGGGTGTGTTGGGTACACAAGAGACTCTTTGTTATTTGGTTGCAGGGTTGGTTGAGGGAGACCATCTTCATCCTACGCCTCCCATGGATTGATAAACCTTAGGTCATCCACTTGAGGGAAATTTGGTATTGTCCTACAAACCTCTGCACTTGGAGGCCCAACAACGTCTACAAGAAGAAGGTTGCGTAGTAGACATCAAGCTCTTTTCGGGCGCCATTGCCGGGGAGGTGAGTGCTTGAAGGTATATCTTTAGATCTTGCAATCGAATCTTTTTGTTTCTTGTTTTAGCACTAGTTTAGTTTATAAAAGAAAATAACAAAAAAATGGAATTGAGTTTGTCTCATACGCTTCACCTTTTTAATATTTTTCGTGAGTATGATGGAAAGGAAAATTGTGCCAAAGTGTTAGAAGAAGAATGCATTAAAATGTTTGGCACTAAATCTTTGAATGATGAGCATGATTGCAATGTTGTTAGTATGAACTCCTTGAATATCCATGATGCTAATGATGATTGCACTAGTTATGATGAAAATGTCTCTTATAAACATGTCAATTTTTGTGGAGTGCATTGGGTTTGTAAGTACACATCAAATAGGGAAGATATATATTGCAAGAGGCATAAGCACTTAGAAACCAAATTGTTGCAAGAAGAGCTAGATGAATGTGCTGAAAGATTCAATATTTTTCGCGCCCCTTGTGAACTTTGCAATGAACATGGTCGTTTAAAGCTCCAATGCTATTTGTTTCATGATCAAGTCATATCCAAATATTGTGATAATTTGATTACCCTTGAGCATCATAAAGAGCTTAGTCTTCTTTTGGGTTATGAAGAAATGAAACGTATAACTGAGGGTATTCCAAAATTTAATCTCGATAAATTTCTTGATTTTGATCTAGAGAAGATTTATATGTATTGTGTGGTGAATTGTATTGAAAATCCTTATATTGCCAATTACATAAAGAAAAGAAAACAAATAGAGGATGAAGAGAATACTAATGAAAGGGAAGAGACTTCCCAATATCCTCCTATTATTTCTTATGATGAATCAAGTAACGAGGAGGAGCCTTTCATTCAACCAATCTCATTAATAAGGAGCTCCAAAAAGAGGATTGAACCCACACATGATGTGGTGAAGAAGAAGAAAAGAAAAAGGAAGAGAGGTAAAAAGGTATCTCTCCCAAATAAAGTTGCTCCTATTATTGCTGTGCCTCATGAAAATGAAGATGATACACTTGAGGATGATCTCGTTATGCCTATTGCTTGTTGTGATGATTATGATTGGGAATATAATGATACTTCTTATGATCTTGAAAATCTTTTTGGCACTTGCTTGGAAGAATATAATAATTGCTATACTATTGGTGCTATCCATACTATTAATGATGAGAGTGATTATGCTTATGATATGAAAAGGCCCAAGCTTGGGGAAGCTATGTTTGATGAGGATGACATATTTGAGAATATATTTGCTTAAATTAATGTTTGTCCCAAGCTTGGGAATGCTATGTTTAATAATGATAATATTTTTAGCCTCCCAAGTTTTGATATGCAAAGTTGTTATAATGATAGCTTGCCTTCTACCTATGATGATTATATTTATGAAAGTGGGTTTGGAAGAGTGTCAACTTTAGGAAGTAATGATCCCACTATTTTGGAGTATGTTGAATCTTATAATGTTTATGAAAGTGGATTTGGAGAGGTCGTGACTTTATTTAGTGATGTATCCACTATTTCGGAAGAGGTTTCAGTCGATTATGATGAGAACAAAGTTGCTACTTATGATGATTATTGTGATGAAACTTATGCTATAAAGAGTAGTGATGATTATATTTATAAAACTTGTCATGATTATGATTACCCTTTTTCTGAACATTACTCTTTTAATGTGGAAACAATTTATAGTATTCAAGTCTCTTATCATACTCCCACTATTCCGAATGAGAAGAATTTTGCTTATGTGGAGAGTAGTAAATTTTCTATGCTTGTAGATCATGAAAAGAATGCTTTAGGTGCTGGTTATATTTTTGAATTCCTTCATGATGCTACTGAAAATTATTATGAGGGAGGAATATATGCTTGTAGGAATTGCAATAATATCAAGTTTCCTCTCTATTTGCTTAAAGTTTTGAAGTTATGCTTGTTTTACCTCCCTATGCAAGTTGATTATTGTTCCCATAAGTTGTTTGCTCACAAAATCCCTATGCATAGGAAGTGGGTTAGACTTAAATGTGCTAGTCATATTCTTCATTCTGCTCTCTTTATGTTTCAATTCTTATCTTTTATGTGAGCATCATTGAAATCATCATGCCTAGCTAGGGGCATTAAACGATAGCGCTTCTTGGGAGGCAACCCAATTTTATTTTAGTTTCTTGATTTTTGGTTCTGTTTAGTAATAAATAATCCATCTAGATTCTGTTTAGATGTGGTTTTGTGTTTTAATTAGTGTTTGTGCCAAGTAGAACCTTTGGGAAGACTTGGGTGAAGTCTTTATGATCATGCTGTAAAAAACAGAAACTTTAGCGCTCACGAGATTAGCTTCTACTTTTTACTGGAGAGCAATATTTAGTTGATTCTTTTTGCAGATGATTACTAGACAAATTCCTCAGATCCACCAAGTTATTTTAGAATTTTTGGAGTTCCATAAGTTTGCGTTAGTTACAGATTACTGCAGACTGTTCTGTTTTTGACAGATTCTGTTTTTTGTGTGTTGTTTGCTTATTTTGATGACTCTATGGCTAGTAAAATAGTTTATAAACCATAGAGAAGTTGGAATACATTTGTTTTAAAACCAATATAAATAAAGAATGAGTTCATTACAGTACCTTGAAGTGGTGTTTTGTTTTCTTTCGCTAACGGAGCTTACGAGTTTTCTGTTGAGTTTTGTGTTGTGAAGTTTTCAAGTTTTGGGTAAAGATTCGATGGACTATGGAATAAGGAGTGGAAAGAGCCTAAGCTTGGGGATTCCCAAGGCACCCCAAGGTAATATTCAAGGACAACCAAGAGCCTAAGCTTGAGGATGCCCCGGAAGGCATCCCCTCTTTCGTCTTCGTTCATCGGTAACTTTACTCGGAGCTATATTTTTATTCACCACATGATATGTGTTTTGCTTGGAGCATCATTTCCTTTTGTTAGTACTTTCTTGCTGTCATTTAGAATAATGTTTTGCATCTCTAGTTTCAATAAAAATGTCAAGGATAGCTTTTACCATGCTTATTTTGCAAGTATACATGTTGCTGTTTCAAAACAGAAAGTTTACCGCTGTTGCAAAAATTCCCTAGAAATTTCAGAATGTGATAAAATGTTGAAACCATTTGCATAATAAGATCTAATAAATTTACTGCAGTGGGAATTTTCTTTTATAATTTTTTAGCTAGAGAAGTATGATGAATCTTGCATTCTTTACAGACTTTACTGTTTTGGCAAATTGCTGTTATGTTTGCATTGTTTGCATATATTTGCTTGTTTAATGATTCTATTTGAGGATAGGAGTATTGAATATGCAGAGGCATTTAGTATGCAATGTTGATTAATAATTTTAGTGATTTTCTACAGTAGAAAATGATAAGGTTTTTGCATTGGTTTATACTAAGTTATCTCACGAGTCCTTGTTGAGTTTTGTGTGGATGAAGCTTTTGAGATTTAGGAAGACCGTGATATGAGTGGAATTAAGGAGACACAAAAGCTCAAGCTTGGGGATGCCCAAGGTACCCCAAGGTAATATTTCAAGAAGTCTCAAGCATCTAAGCTTGGGGATGCCCCGGTAGGCATCCCACCTTTTTTCTTCAACAATTATCGGTTAGTATCGGTAGAGCCTAAGTTTTTGCTTCTTCACATGATGAGTGCTATCCTTGAAATGTCATTTTATTTTCTTTAGCTTTGCTTGCTGTTTGAATAAAATATCAAGATCCGAAATTCTTAAATGTTAAAGAGTCTTCACATAGTTGCAAAATTATTGGATTACTCTATGTGCTTCACTTATATCTTTTAGAGCACGGTGGTGGATTTGTTTTATAGAAACTATTGATCTCTCATGCTTCACTTAGATTATTTTGAGAGTCCTACAAAACAACATGGTAGTTTGCTTTAACAATATTAGGCATACAAGATTAATAAAAGAAAAATTCTTATGAGTGTGTTGAATACTATGAAAAGTTTGATGCTTGATAATTGTTTTGAGATATGGAAATGGTGATATTAGAGTCATGCTAGTTGAGTAGTTGTGAATTTGAGAAATACTTGTGTTAAAGTTTGTGATTCCCGTAGCATGCACGTATGGTGAACCGTTATGTGGTGAAGTCAGAGCATGATTTATTTATTGATTGTCCTCCTTATGAGTGGCGGTCGGGGACGAGCGATGGTCTTTTCCTACCAATCTATCCCCCTAGGAGCATGCGCGTAATACTTTGCTTTGATAACTTGTAGATTTTTGCAATAAGTATGTGAGTTCTTTATGACTAATGTTGAGTCCATGGATTATACGCACTTCTCTTCCTTCCACCATTGCTAGCCTCTCTAACATCCGCGCACCTTTCGCCGGTATCATACACCCACCATATATACCTTCCTCAAAACAGCCACCATACCTACCTATCATGGCATTTGCATAGCCATTCCGAGATATATTGCCATGCAACTTTCCACCGTTCCGTTTATTATGACATGGTCCATTATTGTCGTATTGCTAGCATGATCATGTAGTTGACATCGTATTTGTGGCAAAGCCACCATTCATAATTCTTTCATACATGTCACTCTTGATTCATTGCATATCCCGGTACACCGCCGGAGGCATTCACATAGAGTCATATTTTGTTCTAAGTATCGAGTTGTAATTGTTGAGTTGTAAGAAAAATAAAATTGTGATGATCATCATTTTTAGAGCATTGTCCCAAGTGAGGAAAGGATGATGGAGACTATGATTCCCCCACAAGTCGGGATGAGACTCCGGACAAAAAATAAAAGAAAAAGAAAAAAGGCCATAAAAAAGAGAAAAGGCCCAAATAAAAAAAATAAAAAAAATAAAAAAAATGAGAGAAAAAGAGAGAAGGGACAATGCTACTATCCTTTTACCACACTTGTGCTTCAAAGTAGCACCATGATCTTCATGATAGAGAGTCTCCTATGTTGTCACTTTCATATACTAGTGGGAATTTTACATTATAGAACTTGGCTTGTATATTCCAATGATGGGCTTCCTCAAAATGCCCTAGGTCTTCGTGAGCAAGCAAGTTGGATGCACACCCACTTAGTTTCTTTTATTGAGCTTTCATACACTTATAGCTCTAGTGCATCCGTTGCATGGCAATCCCTACTCACTCACATTGATATCTATTGATGGGCATCTCCATAGCCCGTGGATACGCCTAGTTGATGTGAGACTATCTTCCCCCCTTTTTTTCTTCTCCACAACCACCATTCTATTCCACATATAGTGCTATATCCATGGCTCACGCTCATGTATTGCGTGAAGATTGAAAAAGTTTGAGAATGTCAAAAGTATGAAACAATTGCTTGGCTTGTCATCGGGGTTGTGCATGATTTAAATACTTTGTCTGGTGAAGATAGAGCATAGTCAGACTATATGATTTTGTAGGGATAACTTTCTTTGGCCATATTATTTCGAGAAGACATAATTGCTTAGTTAGTATGCTTGAAGTATTATTATTTTTATGTCAATATGAACTTTTGTCTTGAATCTTTCGGATCTGAATATTCATATCACAATTAAGAAGAATTACAATGAAATAATGCCAACTAGCACTCCGCATCAAAAATTATCTTTTTTATCATTTACCTACTCGAGGACGAGCAGGAATTAAGCTTGGGGATGCCTGATACGTCTCCAACGTATCTATAATTTTTGATTGCTCCATGCTATATTATCTACTGTTTTGGGCAATATTGGGCTTTATTATCCACTTTTATATTATTTTTGGGACTAACCTATTAACCGGAGGCCCAACCCAGATTTGCTGTTTTTTGCCTATTTCCATGTTTCGAAGAAAAGGAATATCAAACGGAGTCGAAATGGAACCAAATCAACTGGAGAAGTTATTTTTGGAAGGAAAGCGACTGGATGGACTTGGACCCCACGTCAGGAGAAAAGGGAGGTGCCCACGAGGGTGGGGGGTGCCCCCTGCCTCGTGGGCCCCCCGAAGCTCCATCGACGTACTCCTTTCACCCATATATACCCACGTACCCTAAAACTTCCAGAACGGAGAATAGATCGGGAGTTCCGCCGCCGCAAGCCTCTGTAGCCACCAAAAGTCAATTGGGACCCTGTTCCGGCACCTTGCCGGAGGGGGGAACCCTCACCGGTGGCCATCTTCATCATCCCGACGCTCTCCATGACGAGGAGGGAGTAGTTCACCCTCGGGGCTGAGGGTATGTACCAGTAGCTATGTGTTTGATCTCTCTCTCTCGTGTTCTTGATTTGGCACGATCTTGATGTGTCGCGAGCTTTGCTATTATAGTTGGACCTTATGTTTCTTCTCCCCCTCTACCCTCTTGTAATGGATTGAGTTTCCCCTTTGAAGTTATTTTATCGGATTGAGTCTTTAAAGATTTGAGAACACTTGATGTATGTCTTGCCGTCCGTATCTGTGGTGAAAGTGGGATATCACGTGATTCACTTGATGTATGTTTTGGTGATCAACTTGCGGGTTCCGCCCATGAACCTATGCATAGGGGTTGGCACACGTTTTCATCGTGATTCTCCGGTAGAAACTTTGGGGCACTCTTTGAGGTTCTATGTGTTGGTTGAATAGATGAATCTGAGATTGTGTGACGCATATAGTATAATCATACCCACAGATACTTGAGGTGACATTGGAGTATCTAGTACGAACTCTTGGGCTGTTTGTGACACTTATAGGAGTAGCCCAACGGATTGATTGGAAAGAATAACTTTGAGGTGGTTTCGTACCCTACCATAATCTCTTCGTTTGTTCTCCGCTATTAGTAACTTTGGAGTGACTCTTTGTTGCATGTTGAGGGATAGTTATATGATCCAATTATGTTATTATTGTTGAGAGAACTTGCACTAGTGAAAGTATGAACCCTAGGCCTTGTTTCCTAGCATTGCAATACCGTTTACGCTCACTTTTACTGCTTGTTACCTTGCTGTTTTTATATTTTCAGTTTACAAAAACCTATATCTACCATCCATATTGCACTTGTATCACCATCTCTTCGCCGAACTAGTGCACCTATACAATTTACCATTGTATTGGGTGTGTTGGGGACACAAGAGACTCTTTGTTATTTGGTTGCAGGGTTGTTTGAGAGAGACCATCTTCATCTTACTCCGCCCACGGATTGATAAACCTTAGGTCATCCACTTGAGGGAAATTTTCTACTGTCCTACAAACCTCTGCACTTGGAGGCCCAACAACGTCTACAAGAAGAAGGTTTCGTAGTAGACATCATGTTACTACTTCTACAGTACCGAATAAACTGCTGCATGTCCGTCTACCGCATATGGGGGGGGGGTTAGCTTGTTGTAGTAAGCAAAAGCCTCTCCTCGTCTGTGAGCCACCACACGCACGGGCGAGGGAGAGGGCGTACTGGTAGCAAAATCAAGCTTCTCCTCATTGTACGAGTTGACGCGACACATCATAGCACTGGCCCCACATGCTTGCCTCTAAACTTGGCTAAAAGACCCGCAATGTACAATATATTTGCTGCAACCTCTAACATTTACCCCACTACAAATTAAAATATATATTCCTCTCTTGACCATATCAACGTGCAAACTACAATCACCAGGATGACAGGTAGGGCCAGAAGATTACTTTAATAAAAAATGCTTTGAGACGGCCTCATAGCATGGAGCCGACTCCAACGATTACGTGGACAGTATCATAGTATCATAGAGTAGTGTATCATAGATGATCATATTTATTGCCAAACATGATACGATATCAACCTATGTTACCCTCTCTCTCTCTTCTTTAATTATCTGCCATATAAGCATGTTTCCTAGTACCAAGTGCATGATACTACCGGTTATATTACCCCACTATGGCCAGCCTTAAGCTTAGAGGCATGGTACACGCTATCCTAGACTAGTTACTACTACCTCCCCTATACATGAAACTGTCACACAAGCGTTCGGGTTGCACTTGGCTCTTCGCCTCTTCGAGAAGTCAAACTTGATGGTACTACTTCAGTATCTTTCTGGCCATCTGACACCGAATAAACTACTACATGTCCACGGCGTGCTAGAGGGAGAGCGTGTAGTGAAATCTTTTCTCCTAGTCCTGCGAGCCACCACGCTCATGGGCGAGGGAGAGGGCATTGTAATCAAGCTTCTCCTTGTTGTATGAGTTGACGCGACACATGAAAGCAGTGCACTCGATATATTTCAATAATTTGTGTTTACTGATGCATTAATTACAACGCATGCATGCCGTCACTTTCCTTCTGATACTTGCATGTGTTGATTTAATGCACCTTGAAGTAGTACTATAAATATGTGATGGTAAAACTTTCTAATGCCCCGACCCTAAAGCGAGATATGGTGGTGCACGAGGCAGGTGAGATCATGCCGACGGAACATGACCCGACAATGGAGGTCTCTATGGACCTCACCTTGCTCCACTGCCCGTGTGCCTCCGCCCCTTGAAGCCTCAAGTGTAAAAGGTTCAAATACACCTCGTACGTTCGGCCGATTGAGCAAGGTGCAGGCTTGATTGATGTGTTGTTCGATTGATTTGTGCCGTGCAAGGGAGGGCACCAGGCCTGCGCGGACTGCCACGGTGAGCGCCCCGGGAACTAGCGGCAGTGCCAGAAGTGCGAACGCGGCGGAGGCTTCGACGTGCGCAACATGCCGATGGACGTCGTCCTCTCCTGGGTGCGGGTGGAGTGCCCGCACGAAGGCTGTGGGCTCTACATCACTTACCACAAGCTCGCCGATCACCAGAGTGTGTGTCCGCTCGCGCCCTGCAAATGCCCCATGCCCGCTGCGGCTAGGAAGGCCCGCCGCCGGCGCTCGCCCACGACATCAGCACCATGCATCCCATGCCCATGCACATGATTCAGTACGACAAGGTGCTCCAGCTACAAGTGTTGATGTCGGAGCCGCACTACTTGCTGTTCACGGAGGAGGACGGCCGCGCGTTTTTCGTGGTCGGCGGCGTGCTCGACATCAGCGCACCTATCGATGTGTTGGTCATCTGCATTAGAGCGTGGGAGTCCCCACCGCCGCACTACGCGGCCAAGGTGTGGGCGAACGGCCCACCGGGGGAGCTCAAAGGCAGGACCGACGCCGTCAAGGTGGAAATTGAGGTGACAAGCAGCAAGGAGCCCGGCGCCATCGCCGTGCAGGAGCTGACCTTCTGCACAGTGCCACCCAAGCTGGTGGCCGGGGCTGGGTTGTCGAGGACGGTGTCCCTCCACATTCAGCTTGACAAGCTCACCTCCTAAATGATTCTACATTGTCTTCTGTTATGTTAGTAATATGCTAATATAGGGAGTAGCTTAAGAGATGGTGGATTTTGGTGGCGATGCAGCAATTACTTCCACATCAGATCAGCAGTTAAAGTAATTTCCAACAGTCGAAGAGATACTTTGTGTTTGTTGGATATAAATATCCTTTGGTAAGGAGTATAAGATGCTTATATGCTAACTGTTGCATACTTCTATGAGTTGACGCGGCACATCAAAGGAGTACTACTACTAGTAGTACTCACCCGACTGCGCACCAGGCAGACGAAGCTCGTGTCGTCTTGGTGCCGTGTGCGGCCCACACATTAACCAAAACATTGCGCCTCAAGCTAAGCCTCCGCGTTTTAAACTTCTCAATCACAAGGCCAAGGAGCAACATGAACCTATGATAGAGCCAATCGGATGGTTGAGAACACTACAATTCGTAGCTACAGATGCGTGTGTGAGAGAGGACGAGTGTGTGCGTGCACCTCTTCTCTTCGTGTACAATGTACTAAACGTAGAGTACAAGTGTATGTGGCAAGCTTATAGCCGTCAAGTACAATGGTTGCATGTAAATATGTACTACTTTTTTATACATGGTGTCGGCGTTCTGGGAACGGGGGTCCCCAGGCTTGCCTGGCTGCGGCCCACGGCGTGGCTAAGCCAGTAGGCCGTATGGCCCATCTCCATCAACAAGGCATCCAAGACCCTCGCGAGGGGCCAAGCCTCGCGAGGCAGACGACGCAAGACCTCCTCATGAGTGGCCTAGTCAGGCAGGCTCACGAGGAGCAGAGATATCAAGGCGGGGCAAACCTCACGAGGCTCTCGTGACGTGAGCCATGATGATCGACACCAGGCGGGCGCCAGCGCACGCAGCGTCCTTGTTTCCTCTTTGGTGCTAAGGAAGCAGGCGCAGGCGAGGAGTACCGAGGCATCAGGCAAAGGTTGCCATAACGGTGCAATGAGACCAAGACCAGGAGGACGGCAAGACGGAGGTCATCATGGAGCCCAAGACGGCGTCACCACCAGAGCTTTTCGCACGCGAAGACTGCTTTTGTCAGGATAGCTTGTACTGGTTGTCCCCCTTCAAATTTGCCCGCTGTTGTTGGCTCCCTCCCCGCTCAATAATTGGGAAAAGGACCAAGGCCTATATAAGTAGATCTAGCCACCACAGTAGGGGGCATCGAGCAGTTCATCCAGCTCTCACCCACTAAGTCACCAAGCACAAGAACACCTCAACCTCAGGAGGTTGTTCTTCCCTGTGTCCTGTTCTTTATCAGCCCAAGAGGCAATCCACCACCACCACACTAGAGTAGGGTATTACACCACAATGGTGCCACGAACCAGTATAAACCTCGTGTCTTTCTGTGTTGTGAGTTCTTCGAGTTCGTCCGCGAGATCTTAGCGAGCTAGGGCGTAGATCGGTAGGAGGGAAAGACTTCGCGCGCACCCCAGTGTTCGAACCTTAAGGGTTTGCCGGAACCCCACGTCCGACATTTGGCGCGCCAGGTAGGGGTGCGCCGGAGCTCCTCTCCACCAACCTGCGCCCCGCGCCGCCGCACTTCGCCCCCATGGCAGGTGCCCCGCCATCCACCACTGTGGCCGACATCGACAGCGGGGCGTCTGGGTACCGAGGCCTGGCCCCCGCCCTACGGCGAGTGCGGTGGCCAACCAAGTTCAAGCTAGAGATGCCGCCGCGTTACGACGACGTGGCAGACCCGTCGTCGTTCCTGCTGGCGTACGAGGAGGCTGTCCTCGAAGCCGGAGGCAACGACAAGATCATGGCCAATTGGTTCCCCATGGCCCTCGCCGGCGAGCCGCGCGCTTGGCTGCTCAACCTCCCGGGATCCACGCTTGCCTCCTGGGGGAACTCCGTGATCTCTTCACTGCTCGCTAGGCGGTGCCGGCGCACCACGCAGTCGCAGCCCTGCTGGGCGGCTCTCAAGCACCGCCTTCGGACCGCCACGTCAAGGCGTTCCTCCGTCAGATCGGGGCCACCTCCAAGCGCCCGGGGGCTCCGCCGGGTTGGGCTGCGCCAGAGGCCGACCTCACCTTCGGCTCAGACGACCACCCCGACTCCACCGCTGGCTCCGGAATGCTCCCAATGCTCTGCACGCCCACCATTTGCAACGTGGCCATCACCAAGACCCTCATCGACGGCGGTGCCGGCCTCAATTTGCTCTCCGTAGAAGCCTTCAGCCTTCTTCACGTGCCGCTCGAGCGGCTCAGCCTCAGCAAGCCCTTCTCGGGAGTGGGTGGTGGAGCTGCCCACTCTCTGGGGCAGATCCGCCTCCCTGTCACCTTCTGCACACGCGACAACTACCGCACTGAGCTGGTGGATTTCGACATCGCCCGCATCGGCCTCCCGTACAATGCCATCCTCGGGTACCCGGCTCTCGCTCAGTTCATGGCGGCGACTCACCCGGCCTACAACCTCATGAAGATGCCAGGGAGAAAGGGCGTCCTCACCATCAAGGGGGACACTAAGGAGGCCGTGATGGCACTCAGGCTCGCCTTCAAGACCGCGGCAGCAGCACAGCCCGCCGGCGCCGGTACCCCCGAGGCCAAGGAGGCCGCGCCTACCAAGAAGAAGCAGTTGTTCACCCAAGACAAGGCGGAAACCAAGCAGGTGCTGGTCAACGAGGACTGGTCTTCAGGAGCCACCTTTACCATAGGAGCCGGCCTTGACCCGGGACAAGAAGAAGCCTTGGTGAGGTTCTTGTGCGCGAACAAGGAGATATTCGCGTGGGAGCCCAATCAGCTGGTAGGGGTCCCGACGGAGGTGATCCAGCATCATCTAAGGGTATGCCCCAACATACGCCCCGTGAAGCAGCGAGCAAGACGGAAGTCCACTGAGAAGCAGGCCTTCATCGTCCAAGAGACACACAAGCTGGAGGCGGCAGGCGCCATTCGAGAAGTTCGATATCCCGAATGGCTGGCAAACCCCGTCGTAGTGCCAAAGAAAGGCGGGAAGGAACGGATGTGCGTCGACTTCACCAACCTTAACAAAGCCTGCCCCCAAGATCCATTCCCACTCCCACGCATCGACCAGATTGTCGACTCCACCGCCGAGTGCGACCTGCTGTGCTTCCTGGATGCATTCTCAGGGTATCATTAGATCAAGATGGCGGTGGAAGATGTGGAGAAGACAGCTTTCCTGACACCATGTGGGGTGTACTGCTACACCTGCATGCCCTTCGGGCTGCGCAACACGGGCGCAACCTTTCAGCGGTTGATGCACATCGCCCTGGGGCGGCAGCTCGGGAGAAACACAGAGGCCTATGTCGACGACATAGTGGTAAAGTCTCGCGAGGCGAGGACATTGATTCAAGACTTGGAGGAGACCTTCGAGAGCCTGCGCCAGGTGAACTTGAGGCTTAACCCGGAGAAGTGCGTGTTCGGCATCCCCTCCGGCAAGCTGCTGGGATTCCTCATATCCCACAGAGGAATCGAGGCAAACCCGGAGAAGATCAAGGCCATCGAGGACATGAGCCCACCACAGACCCTCAAAGAGATGCAAAAGCTAGCAGGGCGGGTGACCGCATTAGGGCATTTCATCTCTAAACTGGGAGAGCGTGCCTTGCCCTTCTTCAAGCTCATGAAGAAGAAGGGCCCGTTCGAATGGACCCCGGAGGCCGACCAGGCCTTCCAAGACCTCAAGAAATACCTTACCAGCCCTCCGGTGATGGTGGCACCATGGCCTCTTGAGCCCCTGGTACTCTACCTTGCCGCCACCCCGTACTCCGCCAGCGCGGCGCTGGTGGCGGTTCGGGAGGAGCGCCAAGCCAAGGGTGCGCTGCGCCAAGCCGGAGCTGAAGCGGCGCAGAGTCAGGAAGGCGCAGCAAAGACATCAGCGGTGGAAGACCAAGCTCAGCAGGACAACGTCGCAGAAGCTCCTGAGGTCAGTCAAGTCTCAGGAACCCCTCCACCTCAGGAGATGCCCCAATCTCCGCAGGACCCGAGCCCCGACAGTGTGCCAGCCCTCATCGAACACCCGGTGTACTTCGTCAGCACCGTGCTGCGAGACGCGAGGGCACGCTACCCCATGCCTCAGAAGCTCCTGCTCGCACTCTTGGTGGCCTCATGCAAGCTGCGACACTACTTCCAGGGGCATCCCATCAAGGTCGTCTCAGCCTACCCATTGGAGAGGGTGCTCAGGAGCCCTAACTCAGCTGGAAGGGTCGCTGAGTGGAACATCGAGCTGCAAGCATTCCAGTTGGAGTTCAGCACTACCAGGGTCATCAAGGGGGCCGCGCTCGCTGACTTTGTGGCAGAATGGACGGATGCCCCAACACTTGAGGAAGGCGAAGACCGGTCCACCTCCCCAGGGAGAGAGGCTCCAGACGGCTGGGTCATGTATTTCGATGGTGCCTTCGCGCACCAGGGCGCGGGAGCTGGAGCAGTGCTCATCTCGCCCACCCAAGACAAGCTCTACTACGCCGTGCAACTCTGCTTCCAGCACGGCGAGAAGGTCTCCAACAATATCACAGAATACAAAGGCCTCATAGCTGGCCTGAAGGCTGCGGCAGCCCTAGGTGTGAAGTGCCTTACCGTCAGAGGCGACTCGCAACTCCTCGTCAACTTCTCCAACAAGGTGTACGAGCCGAAGGACGAGCATATGGAGGCCTACCTCGCGGAGGTGCGCAAGATGGAAAAATAGTTCTCGGGCCTGGAGCTGCAGCACATGCCCCGGGGCACCAACAAGGAAGCCGACGACATCGCCAGGAGAGCGTCCAAGCGGCAACCACAAGAGCCCGGTGTCTTTGAGGAGCGGCTCTTCAAGCCATCAGCTACACCACCCCTTTCAAGCACGACTCAGCCTCGGGAGGAGCTCCCACAGCCTCCTGCCACGGGAGCCCTGGCCTGTGGCCCGACCTCAGGAGCTCGGCTGCTCTTGGTGCTCGAGCCCCAAGAGGAATGCTGGACCAAGGAATTCAAGGAGTACCTGACGCACGGGACACTGCCAGAGAAGGAAGAGGACGCGGAGCGCATGGCCCGGCAAGCCACAGGGTACTGTATCCAAGATGGCGAGTTGTACAGGAAATGACCGAACGATGTCACGCTGCACTGCATCTCCAGTGATCAAGGAAAGGAGTTGCTGATTGACATACACGGCGGGGACTGCGGACACCACTCATCGTCACGAACCCTTGTCAGCAAGGTGTTTCGTAGTGGATTCTACTGGCCAACAACACTCAATGACGAAGCCGAACTGGTGAAGTCCTGTGAAGCTTGCCAATTCCACGCCAAGCAAATCCATCAGCCAGCTCAGGGCCTCCAAACCATCCCTCTCACATGGTTGTTCGCAGTCTGGGGGCTGTATATCTTAGGCCCGTTCCCTCGGGCTCCAGGGGTCTACCACTATCTCTACGTCTCCATCGACAAGTTCACCAAGTGGGCGGAAGTGGAAGCCATCCGTACCATCCCAACCGGCTCTGCTGTGAAGTTCATCAAGGGCCTCGTGAGCCGCTTCGGGGTCCCCAACCGCATCATCACAGATAATGGTTCTCAGTTTACTAGCAACCTCTTCAAAACCTACTGTGCTAACCTTGGAACGCAGATCTGCTACGCTTCGGTGGCCCACCCCAGGAGTAATGGTCAGGCCGAACGCGCTAACGCGGAGGTCCTGAGGGGCCTCAAGACCCGAACCTTCAAGAAGAAGCTGGAGGCCTGCGGCAGGGGCTGGCACGACGAGCTCCAGTCCGTGTTGTGGTCCATCCGAACCACCGCCACCAAGCCAACAGGCGAGACTCCATTCTTCCTCGTCTACGGGGCTGAAGCAGTCCTCCCTCACGAGGTCAAGCATCGCTCCGCACGGGTCCTGGCGTTCGACAAAATGCAGCAAGATGCCACGCGGGGGATCGATCTCGTGCTCTGGGAGGAACGTCGTCGCGAAGCTGCACTGAGGGCGGCAAGGTACCAGCAAGCGCTGCGGCGATACCACTGCCGCAACATCTGCTCCAGGACACTCGAGATGGGTGACCTAGTCCTGCGGCGGGTCCTCTCCAGGGAAGGGTTGCATAAGCTTTCACCAATGTGGGAGGGCCCGTTCAAGGTCGTCGACATCTCCAGGCCTGGTGCCGTGCGCCTGGAGACACAAGACGGGGTACCTATCCAAAACGCCTGGAACATCCAGCACCTCCGGAAGTTCTACCCATGAAGCAAGGCCCAGAGCCTGTGAAGAAAGGTCCAGAGCCTGTGAAGAAGGCCCGATGCCTATGAAGAATCGCCGCCCATGACACTCTCACGTAATAATGAGTTGGGGCTGTACACGCCCCGGAGTCTCAGGAGCGCCGGCCTCAGGCCCTGGGGCTCCCGCCCACCCCTAGTGGCAGCACTTAGCTCCGCGCTGGTGAGAAGACTTGAAGACTAGATTAGGTGCCGAACGCAGCTTTTCATTTGCTTTCCGTAGTTGGCTCGCTTTTCCTTAATCGAAGTTTGCTTTTGGCGTTCCTTGCTGATTTGATTCCCTCGCCTCTCACTGCATTTTTCTGGCTCGGGTTTGCTCATGTTCTCTCTGCATACCTCACGAGGGGGCTAGGCAGGTGCCCTCGCGAGCATTTTTCTCCTCTCTGCCTTCTCGCGAGCCACACTCGTTCGAGCCCAAAAGCCAGCGCACCTCTCCAAGTCCGTGCCCCTCAGGTACCGCGATACAAAGCGCCAGGTCAGGGCCTGGGTGAACGGCAAATCCTTTAACACACTTCCTAACGAATTTTCGCAGTCCCTGAGCAAATGCAGGATGCCAAGGCAAGATGGACACGAGGAAACAAACACCTCGCGAGGAAGGGGGCATCCTGAATATACCAGGTCAAGTTATCTTTGCGCAAAATAACGACACGGCACGGGAACAACACGCATAGTGCAATAACCGAGGAACCATAGTTCAGTACACTCCCCTGGGCCCATACTGGTTTCATTCTTGATGCAGGAAGAGGAGTAAAACAAAAGTAGCGTTGCAGCAATCCGCAGAGGCAGGCCCTTAGCGGCATCCCGAGCCTAGCCAGATCCTTCCTCGCGCTTCACGGAGGCGCGGCGACGAGATGACCCACTGCCGCCTTCAAAGCGGGCGCGGCGGTGCGGCGGCTGGTCATAGCCGCCACTGCTGGAGCTGTCGCCAGAGGAAGAGCTGCCGCAGCTGGACGAGACACGGTCGCCGCCGAGGGCAGGCTCGCCCTCATCCTCGTCGCGATCATCACCAAGGCCGAGCACCTCCTCACCGTCATTCGTCTCGGGGCAGCACCCGGCGCGGCGACCATCTTCCCCAAATACCCTCACATAGAGGGTCGATCCACCATCGTACCTGAAGTGGAGGGTGCACCGCCTGCCCAGGCCGCGTGTGCGGGCGAACGTCTGCCAGCCGCGGGCCAGGGCTATGTTGCCTGCGGCGGAAGTCTCGACCGCAACCCAAGAGGCCTTGCTACAGCAACGATCTTCCTGCAACTAGAGTCCGCCTGGACCAGAGGCCGGTAGTTCGCCGGCGAAGAAGCGCGGAAGTTGGAGCTAGTTGCCGGCCGGGTTCTCCGACCAAACGACATACTCCGGCGACACCTCCGCCGTGTGGAAGCGGGGACGTGGGGGCCGCGCCACCATAGCACGCCTCCCCTCGTCAACTGGACCGCCATGGCTGGGATGACCCCCTCCGCGTGCCGCGGCACCGCCTTGACAGTGGGCCACGATGGGGGTCGCGGCGTGCTTGCGAGGACAGCCGCGTCCGCGCTTGGGCGCCGGGGAGCCGGGTCCCTCGCAGGGACTTGTCAAGTCGTGCAGTTGCCGAGGCAGTGTGGGAAAGCGGAGACGCCCACATCCAATCAACCGCCACGCGTCAACCGAGGCCGCAGGCTTTTGGGGCCCGCGGTGCTCCGTACTTGACCCTTGGCTTCACCGCAAAGCCAAGCCCGAGCACACCTTGGGCTCGGGAGCTATTGTCGGCGTTCTGGGAATGGCGGTCCCCAGACTTGCCTGCCTATGGCCCACGGCGTGGCTAAGCCAGTAGGCCGTACGGCCCATCTCCATCAACAAGGCATCCAAGACCCTCTCGAGGGGCCAAGCCTCGCGAGGCAGACGACGCAATACCTCCTTAGGAGTGGCCTAGTCAGGCAGGCTCACGAGGAGCAGAGATATCAAGGCGGGGCAAACCTCACGAGGCTCTCGTGACGTGAGCCATGACGATCGACACTAGGTGGGCGCCAGGCGGGCGCCAGCGCACGCAGCGTCCTTGTTTCCTCTTTGGTGCTAAGGAAGCAGGCGCAGGCAAGGAGTACCGAGGCATCAGGCAAAGGTTGCCATATCGGTGCAACGAGACCAAGACCAGGAGGACAGCAAGACGAAGGTCATCGTGGAGCCCAAGACGGCGTCACCACCAGAGCTTTTTGCAGGCGAAGATCGCTTTTGTCAGGATAGCTTGTATTGGCTGTCCCCCTTCAAATTTGCCCGCCGTTGTTGGCTCGCTTCCTGCTCAATATTTGGGAAGAGGACCAGGGCCTATATAAGTAGAGCTACCACCACAGTAGGGGGCATTGAGCAGTTCATCCAGCTCTCACCCGCTAAGTCACCAAGCACAAGAACACCTCAACCTCAGGAGGCTGTTCTTCCCTCTGTACTGTTCTTTATCAGCCCAAGAGGCAATCCACCACCACCACACTGGAGTAGGGTATTACACCACAACGGTGGACCAAACTAGTATAAACCTCGTGTCTTTCTGTGTTGTGAGTTCGTCCACGAGATCTTAGCGAGCTAGGGCGTAGATCGGTAGGAGGGAAAGACTTCGCGCGCACCCCAGTGTTCGAACCTTAAGGGTTTGCCGGAACCCCACGTCCGACACATGGCCCACCTCCCTCTCTCACAACATGCCTAGGAGCATGTGCTGCAGCCGACCGTTGGCCCTGTTTGGATCCATGTGTTAGAGTTAGTTTGACCTAGTTTGGGCTCAAATAGCCCTAAAGTATCCAAACTTGAGGGCTAGTTTGAGCTAGTTGCATCTAACCCACCCAAAATACTATCCCACCCAAGAGGTGCTAATTGGAGCTAGTTCTCCTAGTGCATTTATTGTCAATCTAACCCTGTCATCCAAACACCTCTTTGGCTAGAGTTAGTTCAGGGTTAGTCATGAGGTAGCAACTAACTCTAACCTCTAGATAAGTTAGAGTATCCAAACATGGCCGTTAATCAGTAGCCCGCTTCCCTTCTCTCTTCTCCTCTCTCTCCTCCAACTCATCAAAAATATAATATTTAAAGGCTTACAACCCGCCTACATCATCCTATTGTACTTGCTCTTAAACAGGGGCTCAGGCGCCATTAATGGAGAAGTTGGGAGAGAGGTCGGCGGCAGATGGAGGTCACAGGGCTCTCCTCCCGATCAGCACGTGCAGGGGTCTGATCGCACGGCTCTCGTACTCAAATAGCTACGTACCCCGCATGGCGCCTCTTAGCCAATAAAAAAAAGGGACACATGGCGGCACGTAAATGGTAAGTAGAACACCCACGGTTTAAATAATACTTGTCTTTCCGACTGTAACGTGACATCACTTGTTCCAAATGACTTTGTTGATTGTTAATGTGTTGCGCCTTCGCAAATCGGACGATAAAATTGCCAGAACATGTTGGTGCCATGTTATGACACCAAGACAAGTTTCATGATTTTCATGCGTGTTTTGGATTTACAGGAATTAAAAAACAAATTTTCTCAATGTTTCTGGCCGAGCCATGACACCCAAATGTTTGAATTTCAGTACCATTTCTTGCATGGGACCTAGAAATTAACCCGAGGACGCACATAGTATTTTTCAACCAACTTTGGTGCACTGTAGCATGTGCTTGTAGTTCAAATTTGAATTATGCACAATAAATGACTAGAAACTCAATTAATGTATAAAAAAGGTCAAACGAACCTGCAATAATTCCAAAATTTAACACGTCACTCATATCGTTCTATGTTGCCTCTGTAAAGAAAATCAAGGGCGGGGAGGCAGCGTATATCGTTTCGCACACAAAGGTGACACGTTCCCTCTCAGAACCACGAGCCTAGCTCCGGTTTGAAATAAGCTTATACCAAAACTTGTTCCAATTTGGCCAAAGAATTTACCACAACATGTTAGTGCCATGACATGACACCATGCCAAGTTTCATGATTTTCAGGCAAGTTTTGGATTTACGATAATTTAGAAACCAAGTTTCTCAATGTTCTCGGCCGAGCCACCACGCCCAGATGTTTGAATTTCATTCCCAATTCTTGCAAAGTATCTAGAAATTCACCCAAGGGCACACATGTGATTTTTCAACCAACTTTGGTGCACTGGAGCATGTGCTTGTAGTTAAAATTTGAATTATGCACAATAAATGACCAGAAAATCAATTAATGTATAAAAAAGGCCAAACGAAGACGGAATAATTCCAAAATTTAACACAGCACCCATATAGTTCTATGTTGCCTCCGTAAAGGAAATCAAGGGTGGGGGAACGTATATTGTTTCGCACACAAAAGTGACACGTTCCCTCTCGGAATCACGTGGCTTCTTGAGAGAAGCTCTGGTTTGTAAGAAGCTTATACCAAAACTTGTTCCAATTTGGCCAAACTTTTTACCAGAGCATGTTAGTGCCATGACACCATGCCAAGTTTCATGATTTTTAGGCGAGTTTTCGATTTACAGGAATTTAAAAACCAAGTTTCTCAATGTTCTCGGCCGAGCCACGACGCCCAGATGTTTGAATTTTATTCCCATTTCTTGCATGGGACCTAAAAATTCACCCAAGGACACACATGTGATTTTTCAACCAACTTTGGTGCACTGGAGCATGTGCTTGCAGTTCAAATTTGAATTATGCACATTAAATGCCCAGAAATTCAATTAATGTATAAAAAAGGCGAAACAAATCCGCAATAATTGCAAAATTTAACACGGCACTCATATAGTTCTATGTTGCCTCTGTAAAGAAAATCAGGGGGGAGGCATCGTATATCGTTTCGCACACAAAGGTGACACGTTCCCTCTCGGAACCACAACGCTTCTTGAGAGAAGCTCCAGTTTGCAATAAGCTTATACCAAAATTTGTCCCAATTCGGCCAAATTTTATACATATGAAAACATGGTTTAGATTATCCCGAACATCTCGCTACCTAGACCAATGTACTATGATTTGAATTCAAAATAAAATGGATACAAATATTTGAATCAGAGATCGTATGATACATGTAGTTCATATTTAAATATTATATGCATGTTTTCTGTTATCAAGATAATATTTAAATGATGGTATAACTTGACATCAATCATATTCAAATAAGGAAAATTGATTCAAATTTAGTCCATATGGTAGACGACAATATATATATATATATATTCACAGGGCGGAGTAAAATGTTCATATAAGATGGAAGATCAAAATGTAGGACTACATCCATTATAAACCGCAGGATCACCTAACGATATATTCGAATTCAACATAACATGGATTCAAAAATTTAAATTCGAGATCCTGGCATTTGTAATCAAAGAAAAAGGGACATGACTCTTGTGGTGGGAATTGATTTGTTTTTTATTGTTGTTAAGGGAAGTGCTTTTTATTACATTTTTCTTGTAGTTTTTCAATGGAATTTATAGCAGTATAGTAAAAGGGGACATGACTCTCTTGTGTCTTGCATGAATTGTCTTTTGTTTGTACACTTTAAGTTTGTTCTGCCGAACATGGAATCCGCGCCTTGTTATCCCGAATTTTTCAAGCTCGAGTATCTTTTGTCTCTTCTACTGCGAAACTCCCGTCTCTTCAACCCGCGTCGCGCCTTGTTATCCCGAAATTTTGACGCGCGCGAAAACTCCCTCCTCGTCCGAAATCGGTCCCACAGCCCAGACACGCGAAATCCCCCTTCTACCCCTCAGCCAGAAATGCCTCCTCGACGTCGCATGGTCAAAACCGGTGGGGGTACGTTCGTAACTTATCCCACATTTCTGACAAGCACGTCCCTAAGCCATGGCTCCCCGTACCTTCCCCTTCGTACCCCCCATTAGTACACCGAGGCCGCCAAAACCCGCGAAACCGCATGCTCCTCCGTCGGCCTCCCGACCGCCGCCCAGCCGGAGCCTCTTACCCGACGTCGTCGTCCACAAGAACAGCTCGACGTCCCTCATCCACCGCGCCGGATGAGGATCCGTCATCGATCTCGTCGTCCTGCCAGATCAGCCGCCTCGTCCTCCATCTCCAAGAAGCTGCCCCGACGTTCGCCTCGTCTATCACGCTGCTGCATCGCTCTTGCTCTCGTCAGTGCTGCTGCTCCGTTCTTGCTATTGCTCGTGTTGTTGCTCTGCTCTGCTCTTGCTCTTGCTCACACTGCTGCTGCTGCACGACCTGCGGCAGCTACAGGAGTTGCTGCTTTAGCACTCGCTCGCGGTGCTGTTGCATGAGCTGCTCTCTGCTAGTGCGTTCCATGCTCGAGCGACTGCTGATTTAGATCACTGCTTCCCTGCTACCAGTGCTCGAAAGCCCTAAACTTCTATTGCAGTGCTCTGCTACTAATTCAATCACTTCCGTTAGTAAAATTCAATTTCCATAGTAAAATTCAGATTCGACTGTAAAGTTCAATTTGTTCAGTTAAGTTCAGAGTCAACAATATTTACAGCATCTGTCGGAGCGGCCGCAGCACGGCTGATGCATTTTACATCTAGCACTTTTTGGTGATGAATTTTACATCATCTATTGCACATGCTATTAGACTCCCACTTCAGATCAACGTTGTTTGTCTTGTCCTGCTTCAGCCTCGCCGTCGTACACATCACCAGAGCTGCTACAATGATGGAACCGTCCATCACAGCGGAGCAGTACCCTCATCGCCGTTTCCAGAGGCCTCAGACCTTCTTCCCCGCCTCCGACAGTCACACCAGCATCACCATCCTCCACGTCCAACCCAATGATGCTGAGGTCGACAAGGCTATGCCAAAGAGGTTGTACACTCGTCGCATCACTTTGTTACTCTACATTCATGTCGATCCCTCAGGGATCCTTTGGTTCAAAGCAATTGCAAATCTAGAAAGAAATGAATCATGGTCACAAAGTTAACATGGAAAAAACTAAATGCTCTTTTGAACCACAATTTGAATCAGTTTAGCAAGATAGCCATTATATGATATTCATGTGGACCAAATCTGAGCTCACAAAATATTCCGAGGACAGGCTTCAGTCTGTTGAAGACTGCCTACTAGAATCACCACTGGTTCAAAGAAAAAGTGAAGGAAAACATAGGAATCGGGAACTTTACTATGGTACTACTATTTGTGCATTTGGTTAGAAGGAATGGAGCAAAGCAAAGCTGGAGGATTTTTTTCCTTTGGTGTCTCTTTCAAAGAAAAAAGTAGGAATTTTAATATCCACTTGGACGTCCTTTTCAAATTAATATGCATGAAGAACATGCCTAAGTGCATTACTGGCATAACAAGATTCTTATTTTACATTTTCATGTGGTTTGACTTTAATTTGACCATGTTTCTCAATTCCAGTGTTCTTCCCATTCATGTGAACCAAACACACGGGTTGACAGAAATCCTATATTTGCAAATGCTCTGTTTTGCACGTGCATTCCTATCCCATTCCTGTGTTTTTCCTGTCCCTGCGTTTTTAAAATCCTCCAATCGAAGGAGCCCTTATAGATTTACTTCATTTTCGGATAGGTGTCAAAGAAAACTCTGTGTGTTTTGTCCTGCTCCTACCGTGCCGTCATCCACACCACCTGAGGTGCACCATCGACGGAAGCGTTCACGACAGCAGAGATTCCCCCTGTAGACCTTCTTTCGCCGCCTCAAATCATCTTCCCCCTTGCCGGCATCCACGCCAACTGCATTACCATCATCGACTGAGCAGATGAACCCGAGGACTACACAGTTCCGGAAGAGAGGTTGCACTCTTTTGTGTTTGCTTACGTTATACATTGGTTATTATTACCTGCTACTTTATCGTCCTGTTCACCTCTTAGACTCCGAGTCAGGTCCAAACTAATGTTCAAACTTGAGTTTTGAAAATGTTCTGGGGCACATATTGAGGCAGCAACGAATAGTATCTGTCTACTATCTGGTTCATCTGGGGTCTTCTATGTGGTTCATTTGGGTGGGCAACAAACCGTAGATGAGCCATCGTCTATGTTTTTCTGAAGCTATCATCTGCCTGCTATCATTAGTTTTGGATCTATCCACTCGTTTTGTACCATCAGTCCTGATTTCTGCATGCACCCCTTAGGCCTTACATAATCTAACTATATATTTTTATGGATGCCAGTTATTGTACACAATCGTACTGAACATGTAGAGAAAAAGAGAAGACCGTTGTGTGGGAATATAATGTCACGCAGACGCCGCTCCATGGTGGGCGAAGTGGGGACCCCCTCCCCATTCTAGATTGTATTCCAGAGGAAGATAACTGTAACTGTTTAGAGCGGGATTCACTGTTTAGAGCGGGATTCAGAGGGAGCCGACCACTCCTATTTACCCCCTGAGGTGTTTGCTCTAACCTTGAGGTGTTTGCTCTAACCTTGTGTAACGACCAAGATTTGGCAAAATCCAAGTCTCTGTGCTTACTGTGCTATCCCTGGATCGTAGCTAGCACACACACAAGAACGAATATCAGTAAAACATACATCATTTTACTACAACGATAGATCCAGAATTAAACAAATACATACCGTAGGCACAACTCAATGCTGGCTCATAATACAACGGAATTATACGTAGTCGCTAAGTTGGGCTCCATCAATGCCACTGGGCTCGTTGAGTGTAGACCATAACCCTATCGTCTCTTAATCTGTCGAGATCTGCACATGACAGGTGCAGATGAGTACGTGGAATGTACTCGCAAGTTGCAAAGAAAAGTTTAACAGAACATATATGCAGGGTAAGTATTGGTGGAGGTTTCCTTTGCATAAAGCCAACTTTTTTTTCCTATACTAAAATTTGTAAACATCTTTTGAAATATAAATAGTTTTTAGTATAAAAGGTAGGAGTGAGACACTTGGATATACGCACCAGTGCTCATTCTCCAAAATAGTTTAAAACATACACAAGGTTGAAGTGAAACACAATCATTGTGCTCATTCCTCAACTTTAACCCTTAAAACATACTTTTAGAAAAGAGAGGGGAGATTCTTCTTCAGTCCAAGTCTTCAGTTGCTTAAAATTGCCCGTAACTGGGGCACGGCTAATCGATTAGGTTAAACCCTCTATAGAGGTCGTACACGTTCCCCACATGACACAACCAACCCCATTTATCATTACACACTTAGGTGTATGACTAAGAGGAGATTGTGACGAAGCCTTTCCATAACAGCCCCCTATACCTGACCAAGCCTCCCGCAACTTAGGCAATGAAAGCCCCTCTTTGATGGCAGTCCTGAGGTAAGGGTTTCCCGTTAGTACTAAGCTAAGCCAGAGCCCATAGTAGCATGTGGCTGTACTGGAAGCGCTACATCAAACTGTACTTGGAAGATCTCATTCCCCTGGACGGCGGTCCCCACCAAAAATCTATGTGCAAGACCCTGATGGGCGCAATCACTTGTAGACGCTCCCATCAATAACATTCCGCCCAGGGAGTAGAAGTGAAATAGTATATAGTTTTTTTTTCAAATGTTTTCACAAAATGTTGCCCAAAGGAGTACAAGTTTAATCGTTTAAAACTTCTTTAATTTCCCAACCCTTTTCTTTGTAAGCATGGCTAAGCATGGCTCCCTAGGGCTTTTACTAGCAATAGTTGTTTACAAAACTTTTTAGTAAAACATGCATATTAATAAAAGAATTCATGCATACTACAAAACATAGGACAAGGAATGATCAAGTTGCAACTTGCCTGATTCTTGAAGTTGATTCTCTATTTGTTATCGTCACTCCTTCACTTTACGATATATCTAACGATAAAACAAAATACTTCAACACACAACAAATCCAAATGAAGATCCAAATGAAAAATTCAAATTAACAATATAAATACATTCGTAGGATAATTATCATGTCATGGCTATGGTTGAGATAAGAAGTTTCTTTGAATGGGAATATGTCACAGATTTTATTCTAGGGTGGGTCAAGTTGGTTCAAGGGAAGATCATGGTGTCAATCTATAGAGTGATTAAGAGACAAGTTTTTATAACCAAACTTCCATAAAGAAACTATTTAGAATATTAGACTTGTGGTCGACTATGGGAATTGAAAGTTATGAGTTTAGGGAATTGAAACTAATAATTTACTAACTCCAATTTTTTGTGTGGTAGTAACATATGACCACAGAGGTTTTCTAGGGATCAATCTAAGAGATTTATTCAAGGATTAAATTTTAGTTCCACAAAGTTATTAAACGATGATCAAAGAAGTTCAAATTAAGGTGTTGATGATAAAACAACGTTTAGAATATGTTGGAAAATTAATCCATCAGTTCCAACAAAAAGGTTAGGTCCTAAGGTCCAACTTTCATATACAAAACACTTAAATATGATTTACATAATAATAAGTATATCAAAAATACTGAAATTATCATTTAAATCAGAACTAAATTTTAATTTACTCAAAAGTGAAATTTTATATTTTTATAATAAACTAGATGTTCTCAGAAATCCGGGGATATCTTATTTGTCGAATTCGGACATACGGTTTAGGAGATATGATTTTCCGAAGTTTGGGTACTTTTCTAGAAATCAATTACGGGATTAAATTTGATCTGCCACGTGTCCTAGTTTTACTGGTGGATACCCCTACGTTTTTTTAACAGAACAGAAAAGAGAGCTGGCCTCACCGGAGATGGAGATGGCCGGCGGTGACGACTCGGGCACGGCGGGATCCGGCGATGTAGGGGTTCTCGGCGAAGGGCGCAAGATGCACGGGGTGGAGGAGGTCGCGGCGAATCTTATGAACACCGAGGAGGGCCCGGGCTCATCCTAGGTCGTCGGCGAGGAGTTGCCGGCGTGGAGGGTCTGCTCCGGCT
The DNA here is from genome assembly GCF_002575655.3 of Aegilops tauschii subsp. strangulata. Classification (NCBI taxonomy): domain Eukaryota; kingdom Viridiplantae; phylum Streptophyta; class Magnoliopsida; order Poales; family Poaceae; genus Aegilops; species Aegilops tauschii. Next base: position 100,629,903 of record NC_053035.3, on the reverse strand, counting down.
TCACAAACGAACAAAAAAATATCAAGGTGATGCGCACAATAATTCTAGAGAGAAGGGATGTATTAGAGAGTCCAGGACACCTTGTGCTCATTGGAATCATCAACAGACGGCTGCTGTAGCATGAACTTCGGCGAGGAATTATGCAAGATATGGAGGGGGAGCTCTTTACAGGAGAGGGCTTTGGGCGAGGGAAGATAGGTCGACCCGAGGATGGTACTTATAGTGCTCGGGAAGGTCAGAATCGAGCGGAGCGTCGTCGGTTTCATGGGTGTTAATGGCGGCCGTTTTCGGTCCGTTTCTATTGCGTTACTTCGCACTAATGAAGAGAGGAGAGTTAGGAGGGGAGGAGAACCGATTCAGAGGAGTTTTAGGGAAAGCGGAAGGAGGGGGTGGGGGCGCTGGGTGGAGATGTGCTGCGTGCGTGCATCCTGCCCCTGCCATGGTTCTATTGGACGCATTCTGCGTCAACTAGCTTCGCCGACGCACAGGCGCGCGCCTCTACTGGGCCGGCCCATTGTAGCCAACAGCGAATGGCGTATTGCAGCGAACCGTGCACTGTAGCGACTATGTACTGTAGCGATCCAATTTGCTGTAGGGAATCGATTTTTTGGCCCGTGTTTTTATTTCGAACATTTTTCCACAAAGTACAATATTTTTTCGAAAACGCGAACATGTTTAAATTCTGAAATTTTTAAAATTGGTAACATTTTCTGAAATTTATGAACATTTTATGAAAACGCGAACAATTTTTGAATTTTTGAACAAATTTAGAAAAGGGGACATTTTCTGAAATTCCAATTTTTTTAAAACGTGAATATTTTTTTAATTCTAAAATATGAACATTTTTTGAATTTTGATTTTTTGAAAAAGTGATTATTTTTGAAATTCCGACCAAAATTTTAAAACCATGAACATTATTTGAATTTGTGAACAAAATTTGAAAAAAGGAACTTTTTTTAAAGTTCCGAACAAAATTTTTGAAACCGGGAACATTTTTTGAATTTGTGAATAAATTTTGAAAAAGGAAACATTTTTTGAATTTGTGAACAAAATCTGAAAAAAGGGAACATTTTTTGAAATTCGGAAACAAAATTTGAAAAGAAAAAAAGGAAAATAAAAAAATAAAAATAAAAAATTGAAGAAAAAACGAAAAAGAAGAGAAATAGAAAAAATAAAAACGAAAAATAAACTGAAAAAGAAAAAGCCGGTTCAGGAACGTTCTAGAAGGTTCCCAAAATCGGCTGGAAACATCATAGAAGGTTCCCAAAATCCGGTGTGTGTTGAAACGCTAAAACGGGCCGGCCCACTCGGTCGCTCGCTCGCACCTCCTGCTGTGCGAAGCATCGACAGCTTGCCGCAACAAGTGGCGAGTAGGATTTTTCCCTGCCATGAACGCTGAGGGAAGAAGACGACCAAGTCGTGGGAAGACTGGGCCTTCTCTGGCCTGCTCGTTGTTTTTTTAAGACGATGGGCTCAGCCCAATAGGAATAGGTTTAGTTCTTTTCTTTTAAAGAAAACTTATGTTACGCAGAAAAGCTTTAAATAGAAAAACAAAATGTTCGCACACACATAATTATAATTTGGTGCCTACAAAATATAGTTTCATAATAAAATTATTTCTGTGCACAAACTACAATCCGTTCTTTATGGACTTAATTAAATTACTCAAAAATCCAAATTAGAGTTTCATAAATTACCTAAATGAGAATTGTGCAGTATTAAATATTTCCAATTTTTTTTGAGAAGTCATGTTATCTCCTCTCATTAAATTTTATTTGAATGATTTGGAAATATTTAAATGGCATTAAAACTCCAAATAATTCGCAATTTTAAAATGGAACTCCAAATTCAAAGAACTTCAAATGAAATTTTCATCCAACATATTTGAGAAAGTCATTTTATTCTCACTCCATAATATCGAATATGGTTTCAAAATATTTCATAGAAGTACGAAAGAGAAGAATTCTAAACTCAATTTTTTAAGACAATACTCAAAACGGCTTTAATTTGCCCTGAAAATCATAACAACACACTCAGTAATAATAAATATTAACATTTAAAAATTTAGAAAATTTTGGGATGTTACACCTAGCATGCTGATGTTGGTCATATCGAGCCTAATTGGTTTGATGCCAAAAGTTGGCATGCCAAATTTTGGCAACTGTCAAATGTTGGCTAGAGATTGGTTGTATACCAATTTTCGCTACCAATCTCACAAAAGGTTGCCAAATGTTGGCAACTTTTGATTTTGCCAAATGTTGGCATGCCAAATATTGGCAATGCCAAATGTTGTAGCAAACCAATCAGCCTCATCATGCATATGGCGCCTCGCATTGCTTATTTTATACATCTTATATGTCATCAGCTTAGTTTAGATTTGTTTTGTGTTAATGCCACCTGTGGTTTCTATATCATACTCCCTCTATTCCTAAATATTTGTCCTTTTAGATATTTTAACAAGTGACTACATACGGAGCAAAATGAGTGAATCTACACTCTAAAATATGTCTATATACATCCTTATGTGCTAGTACATTTCAAATCTCTAAAAAGACAAATATTTAGGAACGGAGGGAGTATATGTGAATTATGCAATGCTATCTTCTTTAGCCAGGAATTATATACGTGAATCATGCAATGCCATCCTGTTTAGCCAGTCATCGTATATGTGAATTGTATCGTGTCATACTATTTTTTTCATAATGTACTCCATTTGTCAAAAATGTTTGTACATTCATCTACTCTTCCTGTGCATCAGTCATTTGAGTCGGTGATGGGAAAATCTGGAGTGAAAACAAGGTCTTCTAAGCAGTCAGTGCTACCTGTCGATGCAGATTTCTTGCTAGTTACAGATAGCTCCTTGGAGGAGGATTCAGGGGCAAATGACAAGTCGTATTCCCCCCGGAGGTGTATGCTCTAACTTGGCAGGGTTATATTGCTCATGTCATGCATATGGTGTCTTGCATTGCCATGCCATCTGCTTATATTAGACATGCTTTGTGTGAATGCTTGTTTTGTGCTTTCTATATCAGATATGTGAATTATGCAATGCCATGTTTTTTAGCCAGTTATCATATATGTGAATTATGCACCGCCATCCTGTGTAGTCAGGCATCATATATGCGCCATCCTTTTTTCATTACGTATTCCATTTGTCGACAATCTGTGTATATTGAACTACTCTTCATGTGTATCAGCCATTTGAGCCGGTTATGAAAAAATCTGGAGCGAAAACAAGGTCTTCAGAGCAGGCAATGGTACCTGTTGAAGCATATATCTCGATGGTTACAGATAGATCCTTAGAGGAGGATTCAGAGACAGATGACCAGTCCTATATCCCACCTGAGGTGTATGCTCTAACTTGCAATGTTCATATTTCTCATATCATGTATATCGCGTCTTGCATTGCTTAGTTTAGACATCATATACACAATATTCAATGCCATCTGCTTAGTTTAGAGATCATACATGTGAGTGCCAGCTGCTTAGTATATGAATTAATTATGTGAATTATATCATGCCATCCTGTATACTTAGACAACATGTATGTGAATTATCTCATCCCAACCTATTTTAGAAAGACATCATATAGTTTTGTCATGTCATCCTGTTTAGATACTCATCATATGTTGAATTATGCCATTATATCTTGATAAGTTATCCATCATATATCTGAAACTATGTCATGCTATCATGTTAGACAACATATATGTGAATTACCACATGTGTCTATCATACAATGTCTGTACATTCAATTTCTTCTTGTTTATCAGCCATTTGAATTGGAGGGGGTGATGGCAGTATCTAAGGGAGTAAAAATCCGTTCTTCACAAAATACGTTGCTACCCGTCATGCAGATAGAACCATGGTTGTACTAGCCGATGAACTAGCCCCACCACACATAATCGAGACTCGTCCAGATTATACACTTACACCGTTGGAGAGAGAACCCGCTACATGCTACCTCTTGAGCATACATTGGTTTTCCTTTGAAGAGGAAAGGTTGATGCAGCAAAGTAGCGTAAGTATTTCCCTTAGTTTTTGAGAACCAAGGTATCAATCCAGTAGGAGGTCACGCTCAAGTCCCTCGCATCTACACAAACAAATAAGAACCTTGCGACCAACGCGATAAAGGGGTTGTCAATCCCTTCACGGCCACTTGCAAAAGTGAGATCTGATAGAGATGATAAGATAATATTTTTTGTATTTTTATGATAAAGATAAAAAGTAAAGATTGCAAAATAAACGGTAATAGAAATAACGGTAGATTAATATGATGGAAAATAGACCCGGGGGGCATAGGTTTCACTAGTGGCTTTTCTCAAGACAGCATAAGTATTACGGTGGGTGAACGAATTACTGTCGAGCAATTGATAGAATTGAGCATAGTTATGAGAATATCTAGGTATGATCATGTATATAGGCATCACGTCTGTGACAAGTAGACCGACTCCTGCCTGCATCTACTACTATTACTCCACACATCGACCGCTATCCAGCATGCATCTAGAGTATTAAGTTCATAAGAACAGAGTAACGCTTTAAGCAAGATGACATGATGTAGAGGGATAAACTCATGCAATATGATATAAACCCCATCTTTTTATCCTCGATGGCAACAATACAATACGTGTCGTTTCCCCTGCTGTCACTGGGATCGAGCACCGCAGATTGAACCCAAAGCTAAGCACTTCTCCCATTGTAAGAAAGATCAATCTAGTAGGCCAAACCAAACTGATAATTCGAAGAGACTTGCAAAGATGACCAATCATACATAAAATAATTCAGAGGAGATTCAAATATTGTTCATAGATAATCTTGATCATAAACCCACAATTCATTGGATCTCGGCAAACACACCGCAAAAGAAGATTACATAGAGTACATATCCAAGAGAAATGAGGAGAACTTTGTATTGAGATCCAAAGAGAAAGAAGAAGCCATCTAGCTAATAACTATGGACCCGAACACTACAAAAAAAGACACATCCATGACATTTTGGGCCGAACGAATTTTTTTCTGTCATACTTATGACACTTCTATGACGATAATTGTGACAAAACCCGGTATCATCGTAGATGTGGTGGGGTCCTACTTCTATGACAAAAAATCATGACAGAAAATGGGCTTTTCGTCCTGGGCGGGCCAGAGACGCAGCTGCATGACATTATTTGGGCCGTCCATGACGGAAAAACCATGGTAGAAGCAAGGGCGAGGAAAATATCGGGGTGTTCCCGGTTACGGTGGGTGGTCGGGGCCGAGCGATGCGCGTTTCTCTCGTACACGCACGCGCGTGGGTGCGAGGCGTTGGGCTCTAACTGAACCTGAGCGAGGCGTTGGGCTCTAACTGAACCTGAGCGATTGCACTGCAGGCTACGCGTTACTGAACCCGATCGATCGATCGATGGCTATTAACTGAACCCGATCGAGCGATTCCTTCGCTACTGCTGCTAACTGAAGCCGGTCGATGCTGCCTCTGGATGAATAGTGAGCGTTGTTGGGGGGGTTTGGATGAACAGTTCCCGATGGGGGTGGATGAACAGGGCCCTGCGGTGTTGCCTCTGGATGAACAGTGAGCGTTGCTGGGGGGGGGTTTGGATGAACAGTTCCCAGTGGGGGTGGATGAACAGGACCCCGTGGTGTTGCCTCTGGATGAACAGGACCCCGATCGATCGAGCCGGTTGGGGCTGCATGAACAGGACCCCGTGGAGGGCAGGATGAACAGTAGACGGTGGAGGGTTGGATGAACAGTAGCCTGTGGAGGGGTGGTTGAACAGGAGCCCGTGGAGAGTGCTGGTTGAACAGTAGCCGGTGGAGTAGCGCGCGGTGGAGGCTGGATGAACAGGAGCCCGTGGATGAACAGTCGCAGGTGGAGGTCGACGGTGGATGAACAGTAGCTCGTGGAGGCTGGAGGGGGTCGACGGTGGAGATGAACAGTCTCCCGTGGAGTCCCGTTTTGCGGTACGTCACACCCCTCCTGATGATCAAGACCCCTGTTTCGACCGTAGCGCTCCAACACAAGTCCGTTCCTCCGTTTTGCGGTACGCCACACCCCTCCCGATCAACAGGACCCCCGTTTCGACCGTAGGAGGTCCGTTTCCTCCGTTTTGCGGTACGCCAAACCCCTCCCGATGAACATGATCCCGTTTCGAATGTGGCCGGTCGAACATAAGGACATTTCCTCCGTTTTGTGGTATGCCAGGCCTCGTTTCCATGGGCTATTCCACTCCAAGCCCTCCCGATGAACACGACGACGCATTTCGTTCCGACCCAGCCGGTTGGCTCCCCATGAACATGACGACGACGCTGTTTCTCCGTTCCGACCTAGCCATGTACACGAGCCCTGGCCGTACATATGCGTGAGTAGGCGTACGAGACCCTGCCCGTATATACGTACGTGGCCGTATTTTCTTTCTTGCACACTGGCCGTTGTACGTACGTGTACATGCTACGTGCGCGCCTCTACTATGACACGTGTGCGCCTCTACATCGGCCAATATGTACGTACACGTTCGCGACCAGAATGACAACGCTACGTACGCTTCGACCAGGTGGGTCCCGACTGTCAGGCACTTCCTTGCCTGTGAAGATGTAGCTGGTGGGTCCCAGCAATCAGGGGGGCGAATCGTTTTTTTTTGCCCGGACGCACTTCCTTGCGTGCGAAGATGTAGCTGGTGGGTCCCAGCAGTCAGGGGGAAACATTTTTTTTCACGAAATACGGTGGACCGTCCGGTGGGTCCCCGCTGTCAGGTGGAGGAATAATTATTTTGCGCGTAATAAGGAGGCACTTCCTTGCTGCGGCCGTGGACCCAGCTGTCAGCCTCTCCACGTACAGTCCACGTCCGATGGAAGCCGTTCCTTGACCACGTTGACCACGCCGCGCCGAGAGCACCAGGGCGGTGGACGACGGCGAGGCCTAGGAAGGGGACGACGCGGAGCCGGGGAAGACGCGGCAGTGGAAGCTCGCGCGGAGAGGAGTACGAGGGTTCACTGGATCGGTTGCGGTGTGAGGCTTCCGTCACCGCAGGGCCTAGCCAGCGGTGGGAATAGTAGGGGGCGGTGAGGCCTCCGCGGCAGCACAGCCGGCCACGGGAGGTAGGAGCATGCGGCACGACCGGCGCTGCTTTGGGCGACTCGAGCAACAAGACCAGAGGTTGAAGAAGCACTACAGCCGTTGGATGGACATCGTACGGTCACTGGAGCTAGAATCGTTCATATTGACTAAGTTGACAAAGCACTCCGTCCCCGTCAACTTAGTAGGCCCACAAGTCAGCCTCCCACCAAGGTGGGTCCCAACCAGTAGGGGTAGTATTCATTTTTTTGTGCGTAATAAGGAGGCACTTCCGGTGGGTCCGAGCTGACAGCGAGGGGAACGTTTTTTTCGCGCAATACGGTGGCCCGTCCGGTGGGTTCTAGCAGTCAGGGGGGAAACTTTTTTTCGTGAAATACGGTGGCCCGTTCGGTGGGTCCCAGCTGTCAGGTGGAGGAATCATTATTTTCCGCGTAATAAGGAGGCACTTCCTTGTTGCCATCATGGACCCAGCTGTCAGCCTCTCCACGTATAGTCCATGTCCGATGGAAGCCGTTCCTTGACCACGTTGACCACGCCGCGCTGAGAGCACCAGGGCGGTGGACGACGGCGAGGCCTAGGAAGGGGACGACGTGGAGCCGGGGAAGACGCGGCAGTGGAAGCCCGCGCGGAGAGGAGTACGAGGTGTCACTGGTTCGGCTGCGGTGTGAGGCTGCCGTCGCAGCGGAATAACAGGGGGTGTGGGTGAGTAGAGGGATGGCCTGGCCAGCGGTGGGAGTAGTAGGGGGCGGTGAGGCCTCCGCGGCATCACAGCCAGCCACGGGAGGCAGGAGCACGCGACACGGCCGACGCTACTTTGGGCGGCTGGAGCAAGAAGACCAGAGGTTGAAGAAGCACTACGGCCGTTGGATGGACATCGTACGGTCACTGCAGCTAGAATCGTTTATATTGACTAAGTTGGCAAAGCCCTTGGTACGCGTCAACTTAGTAGGCCCACAGGTTAGCCTCCGAAACGGTGCGCCCCAGATGTCAGGGGGAGGAATCATTTTTTGGGCGGCTGAAGCAAGAATATCCGAGATTGAAGAAGAAGCACGACATCCGTTGGATGGACATCCAACGGCCACAGCTGCCAGAACCGTGTGTTGTTGACAAAGCCTTGCATACGCGTCAACTTAGTGTTTTTTAGGGGACGCATCAACTTAGAAGGCCCACAAGTGTGTGGCAGAGAACATATAGGCCATTTGCGATTTCTAAAACTGTACAACCCATTTTTTAATTCTAATGGAATTTACTACAGCCCATTTACAGTTTGTTAAACGTACAACCCATTTTCTGGCTAGGACAACGATTAATAATTTCAACCAACCGCTCAAAACAGAATTCAAAAAAAATTCCCACATTTTTATGGGATCCCAAATATTTTTATCCGAAATTTCTAGTCAGATTAAATAAAATTTCGAAATAAAGTTGTATTACGTTAAAATCCAATGAAATATTGCGCGCGCAACAAGTAATGAAATTAAAATTTTCAAATTCCGAAAATAATATGTTTTTTAACTAATTACGCGTTTGGTGCATCTTTTTATAGTTACTGCCCAGTTATTATAATTACATCCCATTTATTATTTCTTAAAGTCCATTTTCTTGTTAAGCCTAATGCATACCTCCTAGGAAAGTTTGTAGCCCCGTGGGGCGGAGAATAACAAGTTGACCCGGATATTGTGTACAACTGTCGGCCCAGTTGCATTGCTGATGAAAAAAAAGGCATGTGTAGTACAGTACAACCTAACATGGCTACTCAGCCCACATTCAGTGACGCCGGAAAGGCCCAAACAAGGCTTCTGTACAACTTTTTGAAGTCACTGAGCTCAATTAATAACTTAAGAAAAAAGTTAGATTACAATGGAACCTAATTAAAAGCTGTCACGAGCAAAGAAATAATTCAACGGGTCCCACTTGTGCGTGTGCGCGTGTGTTTGTGTGTGTGTGAGAGAGAGAGAGAGACCCATCGGTCGATGCTCGTAAATACATCTTTCAGCCATATGCATTGCTGATGCTCAGTAAAAACTTATATAGTTAACACAATCATATAGAACATCATAGCACACTTAACTTGCATACAAAAATTTCACGCAGGCGGCACAATCAGGATGGAAGCAGTGGATTGCTACGGGTAGGGCTATGTTGAAACCAACGAACTCGTACATAACGGTTCATCTTCTTTATCAATGACAGGGAAATATCTTGAATGTTGTGCAAAGAAAACAGACAAACAACACAATAAGTTCTGCTAGCACATTAAGTTGACGTACAACCCTTTCTAAAAAAAGTTCAGGTACAAAATTAGAACAAGTCACAATCAAATGTACTGGCACATCAGTGCTTCACACCATAGCTCAGATTTAACTAGTATCTGACAAGATTCAGTTGTTACCTCAAATTAGAGCACATCCAGGCAGCCAGCCCTGCCTCTTCTCCCAAAGAAGCAGTGGCCTCCACCGCGCGATGGAGTAGGCCCTGTGCCATCCATCGTTTCGAGCAACACGGGGAAAGTCTGACGTTGACTCCTGTAATGGACGTCGTCGGCGGACCCTGGCACCAGCGGTGGTGGCAGAACTTTGATTGATGCCTGGATGTGATGCAAAAACACTTCTTGATGGATTGACCACTTCTTTGACATGCACAAACACTCGATACAGGTACATCCCTAACATGGTCCGCGGCGGCCTTGGTGGCGACGAATAGTACAACCCCGGTTCCTGCACCGGTATCTCAACACCAATCACCTTCGGTATGGTGGACGGCTTCTTCATCCATGCCATAACCATCAGAGCCCAGCTGTCTGGAGGAACAAACATACTTACGAGCTCACCTCCAAGGTCGTTGATAAGCTCATTCATGGATTCGCTGTTCCAAGCACGTCGAGGCATGCCGTGGAAGGTAAGCTTTGTTAAAAACTCAAGCTCAGAGGGCACCGATCCCCATCCTGGGTGCCACCGATCAAAGCTCACCAGTGCGCCATCGCAGAACAAACGCCGGGAAGATTCGAACACACGACTGCAGTCGAAAGTTGTCCGGAACCTGACGAAGAAATCAGCCGGTGGCGGACAGACTTCGACGAGCAAGTCACTTATTTGGATGCTGTGCGCAATGCCAAGAGCTTTGACAAGGTTGTCCGGTGAGACGGGAGGCCGGTCGCCGTTGATGGTTACCATCAGCACTTTGCCGGCAAACTGGTCGTCAAGCGCCGCCGTGCCACTGTTGAGCGACAGCACGCAGCGACCGAAGGCAGGACGGACCTCAGGATCTTCGGCTCGGAGATCCGCGTTGACCAGCGACATGATAGTGAGCTTGAGTACAGGGAGTACAGGAGGGGGATTTGGGGGAACTGGAGTAGGAATCGAGATTCCAGAGGTAGGGGAGGGGCGGGAGATTGGGGATGAAAAGGTAGCTTCAATTTCGAACACGCGCCAATATGCTCTCGGCGTGCAAGCGCACGAAAACACCGGTGGAGCCCACATGTCGGCCTAGGAGTCCTTATTCTTTCTTTTTTCGAGAGCCCGGCCTGAGAGTCATAATTGACCTGTTTGGCATTGTGTTACTTCTCTGCCCATATTCAATGACACCTCACTGGCCCAAACAAGTGTACATCATCGAAAAGACACTGAGCTCAAATTATATAACTTGAAAAAAGGAGATATACTCTAAACACTGGAGAATGGTGATGCCCTCATTTAGCCCACTAGTAGTTCGAGACAATAAACAGTTCGAAACAACGATATATACAACATTCAAACACTGACTAGTGACTACTACTGACATAAACAGCAAGACATGATAGTTCACAAGAAGTCTTGCTACACCACTAAAACGCACCCATCTGCAGCGCTCAGACTCTCGTGATCCAGACAAGAATGACATTCTAAACAGAGCCAACTATTACATAGTAAGAGTGACATAGACGAGGATGACCAAATGACAAGGAATATGCATAACAAAAGAAAGAACTACCCATCCAGAACAAGCAGCAAAGAAAACAAAGTCATTCGAAGAGATGATCCAACACCATCATAATTTGCAGCCCCGCTTCAGCGACCAATGATCCAGAGACACCAGTACTCCACCCTTTCGACGCAACAGCCCAATTACCTATCAACCTGAAGGCTTGAACCACATCACTGCCTGTCATAATTGAGACATTCAAGGATCAAAGTTAATCCAGATGCCTTTGTCATTCTCACCTTCTTTTGGCTGCAGGCTGTATCATTGACAATCAGGGGAGTTTGCTCCCGAACTCCTAGGGCTCGCCATCTAGACACAATTTTCCATAGCAAACAGAGCCTCTCTGCCATCAAGGTCCTTGCGAACGGTGATCTCCTGGTTAATCGGATAATTGAGTCCGAGAAACAGAGAGTGTGAACCAAGGTTGTTTACTCGCCTCCAACTAAAAAAATCCTGAAGGCCCCAACAAGCTGGTATCCTGCTCATAGACATAACAGCCACTGTCCGGATACTCACGTATTTCACGGTGCTTGTATACAGTGGGGTTTTTGCAATATAACTTTTCCGGCTCATGTGTCTGAATGATCATCAGTCTTTTGCCGTCGTCTGATCGAGCGAGGAACCAGTTGTGCTTCCCTGTTTTTGGCAAAGGTGGTGTGATTACAAAGGGCAGTAACTGTAGGGACACTGCATCATATCAAAAAGGACAGGCATTGTTAATGTAGGATCAGCATTGTTCAGAGTATGAGTAGGATAATGCAAGAAACAACATTGATATGTCCCTGCTCGAACTGGGAGGAAAATACAGGGAAATGTATACTGGGTTCGAAAATATAGAAGTGCCATGCATGGTTATACTCATGTTATCTCGCAATCGATTCTTCACAGGAAACTACCATGTCATGCATGTTATGGAATCATGTTCTGTCCTCACAAACAAATTCTTCAAGGTAACTAACAGACCATGCATTGTTATATACTCGTGTTCTATGGGCAAATTTTTTGTGAGGATATTACTCTAGCCATTGATTGCTGAAGGGCGAATATAGGTATGTACACATGGTTAGCATTACAGGATTTCACTACTTCCAAATATAGAGTTCTCCATATGCACATTTACTTCCCTAATGTATGGTTAGATGAAACCAACAGTGTGGTGCATGTTTCTACATCATGAAAATGAGGAAACTAACATGGCCATTGATACACACTCATATTTACTAGTAGTATATAGATTACTGTAAAATATGGAGAATATCCATATATTCCTAACCGTCTGATTATTCAGGGGTACAAATTGGCTGTAGTGACATGATCACAATCGCATGAATTAACTCATTCCAAATATAGCTGATTTACGACATCTCTAATACATTGCCATAGTTCTACTCAAATTCTGCTCAAACAGGGATATGCCAATCATCACAAAAAGTTCAAACAGTGTCATGGCGTCATCATTAACATGAGATGGAAACAACTTACACGCGTCGTCCCAGCAATACGTGGTGCCATCTGCTTTGTCGATCGCGTAGATGATGTCATTGTGTTCAATAGCATCACAGAAGTGTGTATCAGCTTTGACGACGATCCACTGCGAGCTGAGTTGTCTCCATCTAAAGAAGGCACCTGCGTAAAGATAGGCGAGTCCCTTGTCGAACAAGGCAATTAGCTTGAAGCCTGCGTAATCCGCATGTCGTGTGGGCACTTGGCAGATTACAATCTTCTGCAAAACAAGGTCCATCCAACTGACGCGGTAATCTATATGACTAGGACCGCGATGGTAATACTCTATATAATCCAACGGAGGAAGGGTAATCTCATGGGAGGTCTGGAAGTTCACGAGCACCAACTTTTTACCGTCTTCTCTGACGGTAACCATCCAGTGGGAGTTCATGCCAACCCAGTACATACCTGCCAAGAAGTTTCGGGCGATGGTGATCGGATCGAAGTGGAGGGAAATGATGTACGGCGACCCACTACATACCTGCAAAGAAGTTTCGGTTAATGGAGATCGGATTGAAGTCGAGGGGCATCATGTACGCCTCCGTATCATGGTGAGCCAATCTCGCAAGACCAGATAGCAGCAAGCAGGGTGTCTTGAAAAGCTTAGGCCTCGCTTCAACGATGGCCGTGTGCATGCCCCTCGAGCATGCAGCCAGCCGCAGGGCGCTCAACATATCCATACACGAACAACAGAGGTCGAGGACGTCACTGGGGAGATAGCTCCAATGGCAGCTCATATGGATCCTGCATGGTTCGTGTTCGGCCATGGTGGAGTTTGGAAGGTGGGGTTTTGGGGGGCTTGATTTACGGGGGAGAAGGCTGTCGGTGCTGGAGCGGCTAGCGAGGGAATAGTGGTACTGGGGGAGGCGAGCGAGGTGAGGGTATGCGGGGGCACAGTGAGATAATGAAGAGTGACCTCAGGATCTCTAGAGAGATGGAGATGGAGATGGAGTGGTGCTAGGGAGAGGGAGACGAGGCGATGCATGCTATATAACGGCGGTGACAGTGACTGCGCAATGCACAAGGTGAGGCTGACTTTGGTAACCCGGACACGCCGCCTGGACTGGTGTCACCTCGGGCACAGGGTCTTGTCACTTCAGTGTGAGGACCGGATGAATAATAGTATTTTGACCATCAAGTGTACCATAGTTGTACTACTACTACTAGTAGTAGGAGTAGTAGGAACATGAGTACACTCCCGTGCTAGCATGCCTCTGGGTTCACTTCATCCTCCAGCTATCATCCATATTGCGAGCAGAACCAAATTCTCGTGCAGCGGAAGCGCGAAGAAGGACTTTTATTTTTTTGAGGATAACCGCATATTCCTTAACCGTAGTAGGAACATGAGTAGTACTCCCCCCGGTCCTCTTTTGTCTGCGCATAACTTTTTTCAGTATTTCTCTAATTAGTCTACGTATATACCCTTTTGCATGCGCCCATTTCCCTCCATGCCCCACATTCACAGCATTAATTAGCATACGCATGAGCAGCTGTAGCCCGACTCCAGCCAATAAACTGCAGCATGCAAGTGGGCCACTCTTGCGCGTGGGAGAGAGAAAAGGCAACCGAAGAGCCTATCCAATCCATTGCATGCAGCAGTCAAACCACCACATCTCTCCTCATGCATGCGCATAACTTCTCCCATTTACTTCTCCATCGGGAACCGATTTTCCTCGGCTTTTTCACTACTCCTTGATCTTCATTTGCATCCAAACCACACTACATTCACATTGTTTTAACCTCTTCACATCCTCCTGCAGTAATTCCGAAGCCCCTATAAATAATCATCTTCTTCAGTTAGATTAGCCATCTAATCCTAATTCTCCAAACCATAGCCCTCCGGTCCAGCGGTTCCAAATGGCGAAAGAGATCGAGATGCAGGTTTTTAGCGTCCAACATGTCCTCGTCGAAGGCTCGTTGAGCATAGTTGCCACAGTCACTGACCACCCAAGGGTTGTTCAGAAGTGGATCAACAATGTATCCAACTCCCTCCAAAAGCTGGAGATGAATGTCATCGGTCTCGATGCAGAGTACACGGAGCGTGCCACTGGGAAGATCCAACGCGCCGCTGTCCTTCAGCTGTGCCTCGAAGATGATGTTTTGGTGTACCACATCATACACGCGCCCTCCATACCAGGTGAGCTTCACGATTTCTTGTCCCGGGAAGACATATACTTCTGTGGGGCAGCCATCACAGGGGAGAAACAGAAGTTGGAGCCGTACAACCTTGATTTGAAAAGCATCGCTGACCTACAAACCAGAATAAAAATTCCTGTAGAAGATTGTGATAAACTGACACCATCCCTATTCGACGTAGCAAATTTTGTGCTAGGAACAAATCTTCAGAAGGGTGACGAGACGCTGGCATTAAGGTCGTCTGGATGGGAGAATTATCCCTTGACGTACGAGCGGATAAAATATGTTGCCCTCGATGCCCGTGTGAGTTTCGAGATAGCTGCAAGGTCCAAAGAGCTTGTTGCGAAGCCGTCTCCCACAGAAAATGAGAACAAGAAGAAGAAGAAGAAGAAGAAGAAGAAGAAGAAGAAGAAGAAGAAGATGCTGCACCAGCAGCAGGGCATTATGGATGGATGAACTATTTCCTCTCTTGTAAAAAAATATTCCCTCTCTATGTATATTGATATAGATGGACTATTTCGATGGTGTGCATGTCTTTGGAACAAGTAGTAGCGTGGGTCCGCTTGACTATAAGGAACTATTTATCCACCTAGCTTTCTCTACTACTCCTTCTAGTGATCGGTATGCAATGCATGTGTTCGTAGACATGACAGCTTGTCCATGGAAGTTCAACTGCGGCGACCATCACGTTTCATCCACTGCCACTCGCGATTCCCACGACGCCGCTCCAACCCACGGCACCACGTCCCCCGACGTGCGCCTCGCCCCTCTCGGCCGCACCGCCCCTCTGCCTTTGTGTGCATGACATGTGGGCCACCTTAAATGCGGCGAGCATCAAGTTTCTACCACAGCCACACGCGATTCCCACGACGCTGCACGAACCCATGACACCACACGACCCGCACCATCAAATTTTCATCCAGCGGCTGTGACACATTTCGTCCCGGGCATCAATCCTCAGCTGGAGTACTTCTGTACTATAGGTAGTACCCGCCGGTGTGGCCATCTACGCCTCGTAACGCCCCAACGCCCAGTTGTGGCACCCTCGCCACGGCCACACCACCACCGGCCGGTTCATCTCGAATGAGTGAGTCGCGAACCACACCACCACCATGAGAATGACATGTGGGCCAGCCGCATTTAAGGTCCGCATGTCATTGACTCATAGGTCGGGCACTAAGCCACTGAAGTTTGGTCCCGTGGGCCCCGAGAGGGAAATGTAACTCCCGCGGCAGGCCTTGTGGTGCTCCCGTAGTACGAGCTCGTGCCAAACTCGAAATTTGTTTCTTACTACTACCAACTACTAGTAAGGTACACGTGCATTGCACGCATGAGATTCTGGTGGTTTGTGCATTATGCTTCTACATGTGGAGTCTTCTAGATTCTACATGTGGCAAAATCTGGTGGAATGTAGATGATATATATCCAACGGCCAGTAGTGCTCGGATTTTCCATCTTTGTACCGTCGGATTGGCTTCATCCAACGACCAACTTTCAAAGTTATGGTTTGGTTTGCAGCCTAAGGTTGCCACGCCTAAGCTTAGGCGTGCCGACATGTGTTTGGTTCATTGCTACACTTGTGGCTTGCCACACTTTTCTAGCTACATGGTCCACATGTCATAGACTCAACTTCTTGCCAAATCTTGCCACACTTGTGGTGGACAATTTGTTAGCCACATTTTTTGTGGCAGACACACTTTGCCTAAGCTTAGTTGTGGCAAAGTTAGTCATGAATGAAGTTCAACCATGGAGTCTTCTAGATTCTACATGTGGCAGAATCTGGTGGAATGTAGATGATATCCAACGGCCAGTAGTGCTCGGATTTGCCATCTTTGTATCGTCGGATTGGCTTCATCCAACGACCAACTTTCAAAGTTATGGTTTGGTTTGCAACCTAAGGTTGCCACGCCTAAGCTTAGGCGTGCTACAAGTGTGTTTGGTTGTGTTCTCATCTCAGCATAGTTGTTCCCTCTTCATGCATGCTCAACTCAACACCCCTCTTCATGTATGCTCTCTTCATGCATGCTTCCAGCGTATTTGTGCTAATCTAGTGTGGACTCATGCACCCTCCATACACTCTACCAAACACCCAAAAATGGGTCGAGAAGGGAACTCTTGGGATCATGCACCCTTCATACACCCTACCAAACACACCAGGCATGTGTTTGGTTCATTGCTACACTTGTGGCTTGCCACACTTTTCTAGCCACATGGTCCACATGTCATAGACTCAACTTCTTGCCAAATCTTGCCACACTTATGGTGGCCATTTTGGTAGCCACATTTTTTGTTTCAGACACACTTTGCCTAAGCTTAGTTGTGGCAAAGTTAGTCATGAATGAAGTTCAACCATGGAGTCTTCTAGATTCTACATGTGGCAGAATCTGGTGGAATGTAGATGATATCCAACGGCCAGTAGTGCTCGGATTTGCCATCTTTGTACCGTCGGATTGGCTTCATCCAACGACCAACTTTCAAAGTTATTCACACACTATATAGGGGGTATAGATATAGATGTGCCGGCCCGTTGCAATGTATCTAAAGTATATCTGTTTAGTGGAGTGCACTCTAAACACATTATCTATTTATTTTTCTCTAACCTTTCGTAGCCATGCAACCAAGCCACATAAGCTTCATGGGTGCCCCCCACATCATATTATTCATACTACGTTGACAGAAAAAAAGATAAATCACCCAAAACAAGATCTTCCCTTTTTTGTTCCTACGATGTTGTGCCGTGCATGTACATACTAGTTGTATAGTGGTAGTACTAGTTGTACAGTACAAACTTGGTACTAGTAGGAGCAGAGTAGTACGGAATGCTCCTACTCTATCAACGAGCCCCATCTGACACCAAATTTCTTGGCTTCCGTGCTACAACTAGATCTTCCCCTCGTTTCTGTTTTCCAACCCGGCGGCGGGCGGGGTGCGGTTTGCCAATAGTCGGTTTGCTCAACAGCGGTACCACATGAAAGTGAAAATGCTAGGCAACACGCCTTCCCTAAGCTATGTGTCGTGCCGGACGGGCCGTTGAGTACTCCCGATTCCCGGGCGTGTGTGGGGGGAGTGCGACGCGAACGCGTCAGGCCTTTTCCTTTTACTAGCAATGTGCCCGTGCATTGCGACGGATCCAAAGTAGTAGAATAGTAGTACTTGTTCACAAACTTGAAAGAAATCACTCTTGTTTTGATATACTCCTAATATATTACTCCCTCCGTTCCTAAATATTTGACTTTTTAGAGATTTCCAATGGACTATCACATACGGATTATATAGACATATTTTGAAGTGTAGATTCACTCATTTTGCTCCGTATGTAGTCACTTATTGAAATCTCTAGAAAGACAAATATTTAGGAATGGAGGGAGTACTTTTCACTCAAAATATATTTCTCGGGTTGTTTTGATGAGGTGAGGGAGAGATGTGGTTGCTTTCAAGTTAATAAGGGGATTTTTGCAAATTGGAGCAGAGAAGTGGGCTATTGTTGCAAAAATGCCACAACTTACCTACAGCCGTTAGATGCAGATCTAATGGTCACAAACAACGTATGGCAGACACACCACCATCACCAACTAAGTCTTTTATAGGAGTATATATTTCTCAGGCTGTTTTGATGAGGCGAGGGAGGGATGTGGTTGCTTTCAAGATAATAAGGGGTTTTCTGCAAATTGGAGCAGAGAAGTGGGCTATTGTTGCAAAAATGCCACAACTTACCTCAAAGCCATTAGATGCAGATCTAATGGTCAGAAACGACGGATGGCAGACACACCACCATCACCAACTGAGTCTTTTATAGGAGTAGGAGTAGAGAAACATGTATAAATTGTAACATTTTGGTTCTCCTCCTTGGCACGATCGATAGATAGAAATAACGATTGGAAACGCTAGGGCAGGGCTATTTCCGCCAGATAAGGCTGGTCATAGTGGAGAGTAACTTATACTAGTATCATGCATATGATACTAGTGTAAGTTACTACCTCCATAGTGCAAAGTAACATAGTAGTAGTGTCATAGATGGCTTCATTTATTAGCTCATAGACTCATTTTGCCTCGGGAAATGTTATGTTACAGTAACATATTATGTTACCACAAACACCTCTTTCCTCATTAAATACATGCCACATAAGCAAAATTGTCTTGAGATGTGTTAAGTTACTACCTTAGTTACCCCCACTATGGCTAGCCTAAGCATGGTACGTAGTAGCTAGGTTGGCGCATCGCCGGTTTGGTCACACACAGTCCGACATGTTCTAGTGTTTCTAGCAAGATGCCCACGCGTTGCACGAAGTTGATGGAAAAGGTAAGCACAACTTATAAATTGACGGATGGAGTACTAGTTATAGTGATGCATATAATTGAGCAAAGGGATCGCACATGTCGGTATTGACTGGAACGAGAATGCAACACCACAATAAGAATTAAGGCCACAATGATGATATGATTGTAGTGGTGGTTACAGAAGGCAAGAAGAAAGATGCATCCATCAACGTACGACCTCCTCCTCCTCAACTTAGTGCGTTGGGCCACCGACCGGCGGCTTTTGTGGCGAGGTCGAGGTGCTTCTCAGCAAAGGCATCCAAGGCTTCCAGCCGGTTGAGGAAGGCCAACGTCGTAGCGTCCTCACTGGCCTTGTAGATACCTATGTACACGATTTGCTCATACACATGGATGTGTAGGTTAACGTATTCTTGCAGGGCGAGGCGCCTCGCGGCGAGCGCGACCTCCAGGTGGACATTCTTCATGGCGTCGGCGGGCAGTCACAGGGCAACTAGTGCTTGAAAGAGGTTCCGGCCATGGAGGCCGATTAGGGTGGCAGGCAATGAGGAGCCCGGGCGCGCGAGCTGGAGGAGTACGGCGATGTCGTCCGCGAGCTTCTTGAGGACGGTGAACTTGTTGGTGGTGGCAACGATCATCTGGTCCAACTGAGAGTCATAGTTGGCATCGACGGCGGCCATCACCATCCGGTCTCCAACACCGTCTGGAGACGATCCTCGGCGCCATGCCGCAGGCCGACGTCATGGACCATATGGCACAGCCGCTGGCCGCTCGCGCGCATCGCCGCCATGGGTCTGGAGTGAGCTCTTTTGCGCTTAGTGTAGGTGCTTAGGCAAATTCTTAGGTGCGTACGATGTGGAGATGCATTGGAATGGAGGGGCGCCTTTATATGAGGGCAAACTGCGTTGCATTCACATCGTGCAGCCTATTTTCCCGGTCCTCCTCCCATTACTTCCCTCATGCATTAATTGAAGGAGGATGCATTGGCCGTTCAACATTTCGGGAACCTCTACTCCCTCGCTCGTCTGCATTAAAGCCGCATTGGGAACTGCGCCGCCCGCTGTCAAATCAAATAGTACTGCGCCGCCCGCTGATATGTCCATTTTGCATCATGCTTTTATATCGATATTTATTGCATTATGGGCTGTTATTACATGTTATGTCACAATACTTATGCCTATTCTCTCTTATTTTACAAGGTTTACATAAGGAGGGAGAATGCCGGCAGCTGGAATTCTGGGCTGGAAAAGGAGCAAATATTAGAGACCTATTCTGCACAACTCCAAAAGTCCTGAAACTCCACGGAAGTCAATTTTGGAAATAATAAAAATTATTGAGTGGAAGAAGTTCACCAGAGAGGGCCCCACCTGTCCACGAGGGTGGGGGCGTGCCCTACCCCCAGGGCGCGGCCCCTACCTCGTGGGCCCCCTGTTGGCTCTCCGATGGCCATCTTCTGCTATATGAGGTCTTTCGATGAGGAAAAAATCATAAACAACCTTTCGGGACGAAACTCCGCCGCCACGAGGCGGAACCAATCTAGGGCTCCGGCAGAGCTGTTCTGTCGGGGACACTTCCCTCCGGGAGGGGGAAATCATCGCCATCATCATCACTAACGCTCCTCTCATCGGGAGAGGGCAATCTCCATCAACATCTTCACCAGCACCATCTCATCTCCAAACCCTAGTTCATCTCTTGTATCCAATTCGTGTCCCCAAGTCCGGGATTGGTACTAGTAGGTTGCTAGTAGTGTTGATTACTCCTTGTAGTTGATGCTAGTTGGTTTATTTGGTGGAAGATCATATGTTCAGATCCTTTATGCATATTAATACCCCTCTGATCATGAACATGAATTTGCTTTGTGAGTAGTTACGTTTGTTCCTGAGGACACATGAGAAGTCTTGCTATTAGTAGTCATGTGAATTTGGTATTCGTTCGATATTTTGATGAGATGTATGTTGTCTAGCCTCTAGTGGTGTTATGTGAACGTCGACTACATAACACTTCACCATTATTTGGGCCTAGAGGAAGGCATTGGGAAGTAATAAGTAGATGATGGGTTGCTAGAGTGACAGAAGCTTAAACCCTAGTTTATGGGTTGCTTCGTAAGGGGCTGATTTGGATCCATATGTTTCATGCTATGGTTAGGTTTACCTTAATACTTTTGTTGTAGTTGCGGATGCTTGCAATAGAGGTTAATCATAAGTGGGATACTTGTTCAAGTAAGAACAACACCCAAGCACCGGTCCACCCACATATCAAATTATCAAAGTACCGAACGCGAATCATATGAACGTGATGAAAACTAGCTTGACGATATTCCCATGTGTCCTCGGGAGCGCTTTTCCTTATATAAGAGTTTGTCCAGGCTTGTACTTTGCTACAAAAAGGATTGGGCCACCTTGCTGCACTTTATTTACTTTTATTACTTGTTGCTCGTTACAAATTATCTTATCACAAAACTATCTGTTACCACTTATTTCAGTACTTGTAGAGAATACCTTGCTGAAAACCGCTTATCATTTCCATCTGCTCCTCGTTGGGTTCGACACTCTTACTTATCAAAAGGACTACGATAGATCCCCTATAATTGTGGGTCATCAAGACTCTTTTCTGGCGCTGTTGCCGGTGAGTGAAGCGCCTTTGGTAGGTGGAATTTGGTAAGGAAAAATTTATA
This sequence comes from Aegilops tauschii subsp. strangulata, assembly GCF_002575655.3. Classification (NCBI taxonomy): domain Eukaryota; kingdom Viridiplantae; phylum Streptophyta; class Magnoliopsida; order Poales; family Poaceae; genus Aegilops; species Aegilops tauschii. Next base: position 100,608,283 of record NC_053035.3, on the reverse strand, counting down.
TAGTGTGCTGAAATTTATTGTCACTTGTTACTATGGAAAGTAATCCTCTGAGGGGCTTGTTCAGGGTATCTTCACCCCGACCAGCAGAGCAAAGAATTGCTCCTCAACCTACTGAACCTACTGAAAATGAAATTATTCCATTTGAAGTTCCTTCGGGTATGTTAGAAAAACTGCTAGCTAATGCTTTTACAGGAGATGGAACAAAGCATCCTGATGAGCACCTAATATTTGTGGATGAAGTTTGTGGATTATTCAAGCTTGCAGGTATACCCGATGATGTTGTTAAGAAGAATGTCTTCCCTTTATCTTTGAAGGGAGATGCATCGACATGGTATAGGCTATGTGATGACACGGGATCATGGAACTATAAAAGAATGAAATTGGAATTTCATCAGAAGTATTATCCTATGCATCTTGTTCATTGTGATCGCAATTATATATATAATTTTTGGCCTCGCGAAGGAGAAAGCATCGTTCAAGCTTGGGGGAGGCTTAAATCAATGTTATATTCATGCCCCAATCATGAGCTCTCAAAAGAAATAATTCTTCAAAATCTTTATGCTCGGCTTTCTGAAAATAATTGCACCATGCTCAATACTTCTTGTGCTGGCTCTTTTATGATGAAGACTATTGAATTCAAATGGAATTTATTGGATAGAATTAAACGCAACTTTGAAGATTGGGACCTCGACGAAGGTAAGGAGTCAGGTATGACACCTAAGTTTGATTGTGTTAAATCTTTTATGGATACCGGTATTTTTCGTAAATTTAGCACTAAATATGGACTTGACTCTGAGATAGTAGCTTCTTTCTGTGAATCTTTTGCTACTTATGTTGATCTCCCCAAGGAGAAGTGGTTTAAATATCATCCTCCCATAGAAGTAAAAGTAGCTGCACCTACTAAAGTTGAAGAAAAGATTGTCACTTATAATGATCCTATTGTTCCTACTTCTTATGTTGAGAAACCACCTTTCCCTGTTAGAATAAAGGATCATGCTAAAGCTTCAACTGTGCTTCGTAAAAGCAATATCAGAACTTATACACCTCCTAAGCAAGTTAAAGTTGAACCTAGTATTGCTATTGTTAAAGATCTCTTGTCTGATAATATTGATAGGCATGTTATTCATTTCTGCGGTGAAACCGCTAGAATTGCCAAACCCGGTGCTAAAGATAAACATAGACCTGTGGTAGGCGTGCCTGTGATTTCTGTTAAAATAGGAGATCATTGTTATCATGGCTTATGTGATATGGGTGCTACTGCTCGTGTTATACCGCATACTTTATACGAAGAAATTAAGCATGAAATTGCACCTGCTGAGTTACAAGGTATTGATGTTACAATTAAACTTGCCAATAGAGATACTATATCCGCAATGGGAATTGTTAGAGATGTTGAAGTCTTGTGTGGGAAAACTAAATATCCTGCTGATTTTCTTGTTCTTGGTTCCCCACAAGATAGCTTTTGTCCCATTATTTTTGGTAGACCCTTCTTGAACACTGTTAATGCTAAGATAGACTGCGAAAAGAATGTTGTTACAATTGGTCTGGGTGATATGTCTCATGAGTTTAACTTCTCTAAATTTAGTAGACAACACCGTGAAGAAGAATTACCTAGTAAAGATGAAATTATTGGTCTTGCTTCTATTGCCGTACCTCCTAGTTATCCTTTAGAACAATATTTGCTAGACCATGAAAATGATATGTTTATGAATGAAAGAAGGGAAATAGATGAAGTATTCTTTAAGCAGGAACCTATTATGAAACACAATTTGCCTGTTGAAATCCTAGGGGATCCTCCTCCACCCAAGGGTGATCCCGTGTTTGAGCTTAAACCGTTGCCTGATAATCTTAAATATGCTTATCTTGATGAAAAGAAGATATATCCCGTTATTATTAGTGCTAACCTTTCAGAGCATGAAGAAGAAAGATTATTGAAAACTCTGAAGAAGCACCGTGCTGCTATTGGATATACTCTTGATGATCTTAAGGGCATTAGTCCCACTCTATGTCAACATAAAATAAATTTGGAAGAAGGTGCCAAACCGGTTCGTGATCCTCAACGACGTCTGAATCTTAAAATGAAAGAAGTGGTAAGAAAAGAAATACTAAAGCTTCTGGAGGCAGGTATAATTTATCCCGTTGCTGATAGTCAGTGGGTAAGTCCTGTCCATTGTGTCCCTAAGAAGGGAGGTATTACTGGTGTTCCTAATGATAAAGATGAATTTATTCCGCAAAGAATTATTACAGGTTATAGGATGGTAATTGATTTCCGTAAATTAAATAAGGCTACTAAAAAAGATCATTACCCCTTACCTTTTATCGATCAAATGCTAGAAAGATTATGCAAACATACACACTACTGCTTTCTAGATGGTTATTCCGGTTTCTCTCAAATACCTGTGTCGGCCAAGGATCAATCAAAGACTACTTTTACATGCCCTTTTGGTACTTTTGCTTATAGACGTATGTCTTTTGGTTTATGTAATGCACCTGCTACCTTTCAAAGATGCATGATGGCTATATTCTCTGACTTTTGTGAAAAGATTTGTGAGGTTTTCATGGACGACTTTTCCGTCTATGGAACTTCTTTTGATGATTGCTTGAGAAATCTTGATCGAGTTTTGCAGAGATGTGAAGAAACTAATCTTGTCTTGAATTGGGAAAAGTGCCACTTTATGGTTAATGAAGGTATTGTCTTGGGGCATAAAGTTTCTGAAAGAGGTATTGAAGTTGATAAAGCCAAGGTTGATGCTATTGAAAAGATGCCATGTCCCAAGGACATCAAAGGTATAAGAAGTTTCCTTGGTCACGCCGATTTTTATAGGAGGTTCATTAAGGACTTCTCAAAAATTTCTCGGCCTCTGACTAATTTATTACAAAAAGATATACCATTTGTCTTTGATGATGATTGTGTAGAAGCATTTGAAATACTTAAGAAAGCATTGATCTCTGCACCTATTGTTCAGCCACCTGATTGGAATCTACCCTTTGAAATTATGTGTGATGCTAGTGATTATGCTGTAGGTGTTGTTCTAGGGCAAAGAGTTGACAAGAAATTAAACGTTATCCAATATGCTAGTAAGACTCTAGACAATGCTCAAATAAATTATGCTACTACTGAAAAAGAATTCTTAGCAGTTGTATTTGCTTGTGATAAGTTCAGGCCTTATATTGTTGATTCTAAAGTAACTATTCACACTGATCATGCTGCTATTAAATATCTTATAGAAAAGAAAGATGCTAAACCTAGACTTATTAGATGGGTTCTCCTGCTACAAGAATTTGATTTGCATATTGTTGATAGAAAAGGAGCTGAGAACCCCGTTGCAGACAACTTTTCTAGGCTAGAAAATGTTCTTGATGACCCACTACCTATTGATGATAGCTTTCCTGATGAGCAATTAAATTGCATAAATACTTCTCGTAGTACTCCATGGTATGCTGATTATGCTAATTACATAGTTGCTAAATTTATACCACCTAGTTTCACATACCAGCAAAAGAAAAAGTTTTTCTATGATTTGAGACATTACTTTTGGGATGACCCACATCTTTATAAAGAAGGAGTAGATGGTGTTATTAGACGTTGTGTACCTGAGCATGAACAGGAACAGATCCTACGCAAGTGTCACTCCGAAGCTTATGGAGGACACCACGCTGGAGACAGAACTGCACATAAGGTATTGCAATCTGGTTTTTATTGGCCTACTCTCTTCAAGGATGCCCGTAAGTTTGTCTTGTCATGTGATGAATGCCAAACAATTGGTAATATTAGTAGACGTCAAGAAATGCCTATGAATTATTCACTTGTTATTGAACCATTTGATGTTTGGGGCTTTGATTATATGGGACCGTTTCCTGCCTCTAATGGGTATACACATATTTTAGTAGCTGTTGATTACGTTACTAAGTGGGTAGAAGCTATTCCAACTAGTAGTGCTGATCATAACATCTCTATTAAGATGCTTAAAGAAGTTATTTTTCTGAGGTTTGGAGTCCCTAGATATTTAATGACTGATGGTGGTTCACATTTTATTCATGGTGCTTTCCGTAAAATGCTTGCTAAGTATGATGTTAATCATAGAATTGCATCTCCTTATCACCCACAGTCTAGTGGTCAAGTAGAATTGAGTAATAGAGAACTCAAATTAATTTTGCAAAAGACTATCAATAGGTCTAGAAAGAATTGGTCAAAGAAACTTGATGATGCATTATGGGCTTATAGAACTGCATATAAAAATCCTATGGGTATGTCTCCGTATAAAATGGTTTATGGAAAAGCATGTCACTTACCTCTCGAACTAGAACATAAGGCATATTGGGCTATTAAAGAGCTCAATTATGATTTCAAACTTGCCGGTGAAAAGAGGTTATTTGATATTAGCTCACTTGATGAATGGAGAACCCAAGCTTACAAAAATGCCAAGTTGTTTAAAGAAAAAGTTAAAAGATGACATGATAAAAGGATACAAAAGTGTGAGTTTAATGTAGGTGATTATGTATTGCTATACAACTCTCGTTTAAGATTTTTTGCAGGAAAACTTCTCTCTAAATGGGAAGGCCCTTACGTTATCGAGGAGGTCTATCGTTCCGGTGCCATAAAAATCAATAACTTTGAAGGCACAAATCCGAAGGTGGTAAACGGTCAAAGAATCAAACATTATATCTCAGGTAATCCTATAAATGTTGAAACCAATGTTATTGAGACCGTAACCCCAGAGGAATACATAAGAGACACTTTCCAGAACGTTTCAGACTCCGAAAAGGAATAGGTATGTGGTACGGTAAGTAAACCGACTCCAAAACAGTTTTAAGGCAATATTTCTCCGTTTTGGAATATTTAGAAAAATAGAAAAATAAGTAGCAGTCCGGGAAGGACACGAGGGCCCCACGAGGGTGGAGGGCGCGCCCTACCCCCCTGGGCGCGCCCCCTACCTCGTGGGCACCTCGTGTGCCTTCCAGACTCCGTTTTCTTGCACGATACGTATTTTGGTCGGTAAAAATTCATTATACATCCTCCCCGAAGGTTTTGACTCCCGTATCACGCAATTGTCCTCTGTTCTTGTTTCGAGCTGTTTTCTGTCAGGGTTGTCAAGGCCAGGCATCATGTCGTCCCCCTCCTCCAACAACGGTGACGACGATGCTTGGCTAATGAAGATAGATCTGAAGAGGGAAGAACCCATGGAGATCAACAAGGACGAAAGGATCAAGAAGGTCAGGGAGGATCAAGCTCCGGCTGCAGAAGACATCCTTCAACTTGATCACAATCTTCTTACCCCAACTGAGATCGAAGCTTTCAAGATGATTGAGTTAGCTCGTATACAGAACAAGTATCTCACACGTGAAAATATTTTGTTGAAGGAGCATATTTTTGCACTCAAGGGCATTATCCGCAAGCTGGAGGACCTCTTACGCTCAATGTGCGACTATCCATCTTCACCTCCACCATCTCCAACAACAAAGAAGGAGGCATAATCACATGGGTATGGGCACTCCCCTTGGCAACTGCCAAGCTTGGGGGAGGTGCCCCGGTATCGTATCACCATCACCCTCCTATCTTTACCGTTTTTCTTTAGTTCGATCCTATTAGTAGTATCTTGATCTAGTAGAATAAAGTTTATGGCATGATCTAGTTTTGAGTTTTGCTTTATGATCTCTCTATGTAATCGAGTCCGTGAGCTGTATAATATAGATTAGTGTTGAGTCAAGGGCTTGATTGTTTTTGCCATGATCCTGAGTGAATAAAAGAGAAGAAGAAAAAGAATAAAAAGAAACAAAGGGTTCATATTGATCTTATTGAGAGTAATGACTTCACATAGAAAGAGTATGATCATTAAAAGTTGTTGGGAGTTGGCAAACATAGCTTTGGTCATCGTTGCAATTAATAGGAAGTAATAAGGAAAGAGACGTTTCACGTATAAATATATTATCATTGACATCTTTTATGATTGGGAGCACTCATTAAAATATGACATGCTAAAGAGTTGATGTTGGACAAGGAAGACAACGTAATGAGTTATGTTTTCTTATATCTGAGATAAAGTATATTGTCATGGATCATCCAACATGTTGAGCTTGCCTTCCCCCTCATGCTAGCCAAATTCTCAGCACCAAGTAGAAATACTACTTGAGCTTCAAAAAAACCCTTAAACCAGTTTTGCCATAAGAGTCCACCATATCTACCTATGGATTGAGTAAGATCCTTCAAGTAAGTTGTCATTGGTGCAAAGCAATAAAAATTGCTCTCTAAATATGTATGATTGATTGGTGTGGAGGAAATAAGCTTTATACGATCTTGTGATGTGAAAGAAATAAAAGCGACGAACTGCAAAATAAAGGTTCATATCACAAGGGGCAATATAAAGTGACGTTCTTTCGCATTAAGATTTTATGCATCCAACCATAAAAGCGCATTGCAACCTCTGCTTCCCTCTGCGAAGGGCCTATGTTTTATTATTATCTTGTACCTTGCAAGAGTCATGGTGATCTTCACCTTTTCTTTTTACACTTTATCCTTTGGCAAGCACAGTATGTTGGAAAGATCCTGATAGATGTATCTAATTGGATGTAGGGGAGCCCTTGAGGTAAAAGGTTGGGAGGTGAAACTATAAGTCCCTATCTTTCTCTGTGTCCGATTCAAACTCCGTAACCATAAGTATCGCGTGAGTGTTAGCAATTATGAAAGACTAAATGATAGTTGAGTATGTGGACTTGCTATTAAGCTCTGACATAGACTCTTTCTGATGTTATGATAAATTGCAATTGCTTCAATGACTGAGATTATAGTTTCTTGGTTCTCAATAAAGTTTATGATTCGTACTTTGCATTGTGAGTAGATTATTACTTGAGCATAAGAAATCATATGACAATATCTATATATGTTGCTGTTATGATAATAATCATGATGCCTTCATGTCCGTATTTTATTTTTATCGACGCCTCTACCTCTAAACATGGGGACATATTTATCGTTATCGGCTTTCGCTTGAGGACAAGCGAGGTCTAAGCTTGGGGGAGTTGATACGTCCATTTTGCATCATGCTTTTATATCGATATTTATTGCATTATGGGCTGTCATTACATGTTATGTCACAATACTTATTCCTATTCTCTCTTATTTTACAAGGTTTACATAAGGAGGGAGAATGCCGGCAGCTGGAATTCTGGGCTGGAAAAGGAGCAAATATTAGAGACCTATTCTGCACAACTCCAAAAGTCCTGAAACTCCACGGGAGTCATTTTTGGAAATAATAAAAATTATTGAGCGGAAGAAGTTCATCAGAGGGGGGCCCACCTGTCCACGAGGGTGGGGGGCGCGCCCTACCCCCCAGGGCGCGCCCCCTACCTCATGGGCCCCCTGTTGGCTCTCTGATGGCCATCTTCTGCTATATGAGGTCTTTCGATGAGGAAAAAATCATAAGCAACCTTTTGGGACGAAACTCCGCCGCCACGAGGCGGAACCTTGGCGGAACCAATCTAGGGCTCCGGCAGAGCTGTTCTGCCGGGGACACTTCCCTCCGGGAGGGGGAAATCATCGCCATCATCATCACCAACGCTCCTCTCATCGGGAGAGGGAAATCTCCATCAACATCTACACCAGCACCATCTCATCTCCAAACCCTAGTTCATCTCTTGTATCCAATTCTTGTCCCCAAGTCCGGGATTGGTACTAGTAGGTTGCTAGTAGTGTTGATTACTCCTTGTAGTTGATGCTAGTTGGTTTATTTGGTGGAAGATCATATGTTCAGATCCTTTATGCATATTAATACCCCTCTCATCATGAACATGAATTTGCTTTGTGAGTAGTTACATTTGTTCCTGAGGACACGGGAGAAGTCTTGCTATTAGTAGTCATGTGAATTTGGTATTCGTTCGATATTTTGATGAGATGTATGTTGTCTAGCCTCTAGTGGTGTTATGTGAACGTCGACTACATAACACTTCACCATTATTTGGGCCTAGAGGAAGGCATTGGGAAGTAATAAGTAGATGATGGGTTGCTAGAGTGACAGAAGCTTAAACCCTAGTTTATGCGTTGCTTCGTAAGGGGCTGATTTGGATCCATATGTTTCATGCTATGGTTAGGTTTACCTTAATACTTTTGTTGTAGTTGTGGATACTTGCAATAGAGGTTAATCATAAGTGGGATGCTTGTTCAAGTAAGAACAGCACCCAAGCACCGGTCCACCCACATATCAAATTATCAAAGTACCGAACGTGAATCATATGAACGTGATGAAAACTAGCTTGACGATATTCCCATGTGTCCTCGGGAGCGCTTTTCCTTATATAAGAGTTTGTCCAGGCTTGTGCTTTGCTACAAAAAGGATTGGGCCACCTTGCTGCACTTTATTTACTTTTGTTACTTGTTGCTCGTTACAAATTATCTTATCACAAAACTATCTGTTACCACTTATTTCAGTACTTGCAGAGAATACCTTGCTGAAAACCGCTTATCATTTCCATCTGCTCCTCGTTGGGTTCGACACTCTTACTTATCGAAAGGACTACGATAGATCCCCTATACTTGTGGGTCATCACCCGCTGCACGCCCGGCTGAACACGCCTCCTCGCCTCCATCAAACCCCTCCGTTAAACCCGCATGCAAACCGAGAAACCTACTCCGGCCACACGTCCATTCATGAGCGGGCCGGAATTAAACGCAACACCGGCCGAGCTCCTCCCGTCCGCCCTTAGTTTAAACGAGGCCAAACGCCAGCCAAGCTCCTACCATCCGCCCTCTATTTACACGAGGCTAGACAGACAGCGGGCAAGGATCGCACCCCTCCGCCGCTCCCCCATCTCCGCCTTCACCAATTTCTCCACTCTTCCGATGGCTTCCGAGGAGCTGTTCTCCGGCATATTACCCGGCTGGGTGGCCCGCCGAGCCCTCCGGATACGGGCGAGGCCGCTCGGTGCTTCACCAACCCCGCTTGGCCTGACGAAGCCAGTTGCCGCCCCAAGCAAGCGCGTGGTTCAACAACTCGCCGCTCCAGTTCAGCTCGATGAGGAGTGGCGAGTTGCTCCACGCCGGCACGGCGGCGAGCACACCGTTATGGGCGCCGTCGCTGCCACGTCGTACCGCGCCTCCCGTGTCTGTGGGCGCGCCTCCCGTGCCTGCGGCAGCGCCATGCAGGCAGAGACAGAAGCCGGGTGCGTGGACAGCGACGAGTCGGTGGCCAGCATCTCCGTGTGCGCCGCCATCATCGAGGAGAAGTAGAACACGGGAGGCCGCCGCCACTTGGGTCCCATGAAGGCCACCGCCGAGGCGAAGACTGCGCATTCAGGTGGTTTCTTTGCTTCTTTGTCTCTTCCGAGGACCTTCGTCGACCCCGCAAAGTGTCTGCCGGACATGAGGAAGACAAAGGGATCTGCGGGCGGCCATTTAGATTATGTACTCCCTCTCCAGCTGGCGGGAAATTTTTGTTCTAAGAATGGATAAATTGTATGTATCTATAACTAAAATAAGTCTAGATACATCCATTTCTAGGACAAGTATTTCCGGACGGAGGGAGTATTAATTATACCAAGATAGCCGGATTGGCACTGCTTAGTTCATGTAAATGTAATGAATCCATCATGTTTATATGAAGATCCGGCTTTTTATACGAAATCATTCATGCTTATATGAAATCAGTCCGTGTTTGCACGAATTTCATCTGGTTGGTTAGAGTTGTGAAAATGTATGCGGCTCGCGTTTGATGTCGTCCTGCGCGGAAGGAAACGGGAGGAAATTTGCCGGCTGCCATTGGAGATGCTCTTATGCTGGAAATAATAGAGTGACATCCAATCCATTTGAGTTAATTGCATGTATGATTGTCCCTCTATAAAAAGTTAATTGCATGTATAGTGTACACGTGACTTGCAGGGTGGCTATAGTTTCGTACAGAAAGTTAAAAAGAAACAAGTCCATCCTTAATCTTGTATTCTAAGTACTCTGTGGGTTCCACTGTCAATACAATAGCGAAAGAAGTATATATTAAATAAGTAATATATAATATAAAAATCTAAAGTTAAAGACGTAATTCGAACTCATGTCATTGCATTGCGAGCATCCGGCGCTAACCAGTCCAGCACATTTTTGTTGTACACCATGCTGTTGATATATCTCCATGTCTACTCTTATACTCCATCCGTTCCTAAATATTTGTCTTTTTCAGATTTCAAATGGACTACCACATACGGATGTGTATGTAGACAGATTTTAGAGTGTAGATTCACTCATTTTTCTCCATATGTAGTCACTTGTTGAAATCTCTAAAAAACAAATATTTAGGAACAGAGGGAGTAGAAAACAGAGTTGGTGATGATGGTGTGCGTGCCATCCTGCAATATAGGTCGTCGGATTTATATCTAACGGATAGGAAGAAAACTATGGCAATTTTGCAAAAATTTACCCACACCCCTCTCCACGTTCGCAAATACGGCCTTCCCTCGTTCATCCTTTTCTCTCACAAGATAAACTACTCATACAAATGCATCTTGATGTTCCGTGCAACGCATGGGCATCTAGCTAGTTTCTTTTAAATAGTTACTGCGATAATTGGGTTGAAGTGATATATTTTATGTCCGCCCCGAATGATTTCGGATTCACTAGTAGTAACAAAGAAAAGGTTGCCTTGTTAATTAACAGAAAACAGGGTGAAAACTATCACATGAGGCTGGTAAAAACGAGGCACACTGGGTTTAGCGTCATCGTCACTAGAGCTGTGCGCGCGCGAGAAGTCTACATATCGAGGGTGTAGCGACCAGACCTCAAATGGCCTGTGCTGCTGTGCACCAGTGTCATCCCTGGATCAGTAATGCTGACACGCACAGTACAAATGGAGGATTTATAACAGAGTAGCAATCACACACTTATTACATCGAATATCTCCGAAGAGATTAAGTATGATAAACATGGCTTAAGGCCATCTAATAACGATAACAGCGGAAGACTTGGAAGATAAGTGAGTCCATCAACTCCAGCGGCATCACTGAGTATAAGACCATGACCTAAGGCACCTTACTTGTCGTCTGAAAAGTCTGCAACATGAAACGTTGCAGCCCGAAAACGGGTCAGCACATAGAATATGCTGGCAATGTAACACATAGAGAACAATGAACAATAATAATGCTATACTACATGCATTTATGGCTGGTGGAAAGCTCTATGGTTACAGTTTTGCGAAAAGCCAATTTTATCCTACTTCAAAAGGAATAAATTTTATTTAACTATCATGGTGGTTGAAACATTGAGAAGGTACCTCCAACTCAATCCCAATTAAGTATCATCATTAACCCAACAAAATTAATTATAAGTATCACGGTGATGAGATTCAAATGATAATCCAGGTACTAGATACTCAAGTTGTCCATAACCGGGGACACGGCTAACCATGATTATTTTGTACACTCTGCAGAGGTTTGTGCACTTTTCCCCACAAGACACGATCGCCTCCGCTTGATTCTCGCACTGCATGATGTTTGAGAAACGGATGACCGAGACACAGTCTTTCAGAAACAATCACTCTTTACTCTGGATGGACCGGTACACCTACTTTCCCCTACATCTGCTAGTACACCTCTTCAAGAGATCCTGTAACCTACTCAGCTATGCTAGAGCCCATAATAGCTTGTGGCTGCACACGGAAGTTTCTAGCATGAATAATCTTATGATCCCTTTGAGCCTGGGTGGCGGACCTTATACATACAGGCAACACTGGGTTCTCCAGGTGCCTCAATCCACCCAGATGTGAGTTTCAGTTGCCACCTTAAGTTGAACCATTATTAAACATCTCACATCTGTCATGAATATCACTCAAACCCAATCCACGTCTACGAGCATAGCATGGCAAGAATAAAAGCAACTAGAAGTAACTCCCAAGGGTTTGATAAATGAAACATGTAATAGGGACTACCTCAACTACTTCCCAATACCCACAGTTTAATTAGATCCTAATCATGCAATGTGTTTGAGGAAATAGATCTAATGCAATAAAACTGGGTATGAACGGGATATGATCAAAGTGTTACTTGCCTTGCTGATGATCCGCAAAACCTAGCGAGTCGAAGTAACAAGCGGCACACTCCGGGTACTCTATCGCAAACAAACAAGCATACAATCAGTACTCATCTAATGCACAGGTAAAACTCGAATGAAAGATCCAACCAGAAAGTTCAACTTAAGAACTCCGGTTTGCAAAAAGAATCAACTCGAAAGAAGCAACGAAAGTCAAACGGCGAAAGAAAGAAACTTCATTTGCTAATATGGATCTAGGTCAAATTTTACTATAGCAAAATCTTGTTTGAGTAGGTTAAACGGAAAGAGAATTTCGAGACGAAACTCTAGGCACTTGAATCGCCTGATTCCGATAAACGAGCGAGAAGTTAAACAGAATTGAAAATTCGATCAGAAATCGAATCTGAGAAAATAACGAGAAAATCCGACGAAAAGAAAAATGGACGAACGGTTAAAAGGAGAGGGGGGGGTATATAAAGGGGGGGTCCGAAAGTGGCTTGGGCAAGGGGGCGGCGAAGGGAGGCATGCGGCGGCCGGACTCGGCAAGGCGGCGGCGGCGCTCCCGTGCGGGAAGAGGAGAGGCGCGAGGCGGGCCGTCGGCTGGGCCTTTGGCCCAGTCGGCGCGCGGGCGTTTTTTTTAAAAAAATTCCGCGGAAAATATTACGTAGAAAAATAAATAAAAATCAGAAAAATATGAAATAAACTTTCCCCGTCTAGTTAGAAAATCTAGAATAGGGTGAACATTTTTTTAAACCAAAATAAATATTTTGAAAACATGCAATATTTTTAATGCAATAAAAATTGCAAATAAAATCCAAATAAATCCAATAAATGATTTTAATATTCTTCCTCTAGTATTTCAATTGTTTTGGAGAAGTCATATTTTCTCCTCTCGTTTATTTTTAAAATTGAAATATTTTTCCGGAGAGAAAAATAAGTAAAACCACAATCCTCGTTGGAAAATCAAATTTGAAAAATTCGAGAAAATCCCCAACTCTCTCCGAGGGTCCTTGAGTTGCTTAGGATTTATCGAGGATTTGTCAAAATGCAACAAAACATGATATGCAATGATGATCTATGTATAACATTCCAAATTGAAAATTTGGGATGTTACAAACCTACCCCCCTTAAGATGAATCTCGCCCTCGAGATTCGGGTTGGCTAGAAAACAGGTGGGAGTGGTTTTTCCGTAGATCTTCCTCTCGCTCCCAGGTGGCTTCATCCTCCGTGTGGTGACTCCACTGAACTTTGCAAAACTTGATAACCTTGCTGCGGGTAACTCGGCTGGCATACTCGAGAATCTTAACTGGCTTCTCCTCATAGGTCAAATCACTTTCCAACTGAATCGCTTCCAGTGGCACAGTATCTCTCAGCGGTATCTCAGCCATTTCTGCGTGGCACTTCTTCAACTGAGAAACATGAAATACATCATGTACTCCAGACAATCCTTCGGGCAATCCCAGCTTGTAGGCAACTTCTCCCATACGTTCCAACACTCTGTATGGTCCGATAAAACGGGGCGCTAACTTTCCTTTAACTCCAAAGCGCTTCACTCCTCGAAGTGGTGATACTCGAAGATACACTCTGTCTCCGACTTCGTGAACTGTCTCCTTTTGTTTAGAATCAGCATAACTCTTCTGCCTGGACTGGGCTACCTTGAGCCTATCGCGAATCAACCTCACTTTCTGTTCGGACTCCTTAATCAAATCTGGTCCAAACAACTGACGGTCTCCAACTTCGTCCCACGATAACGGTGTTCTACACCTCCTTCCGTACAAAGCTTCGAAAGGGGCCATCTTCAAACTGGTTTGATAACTGTTGTTATATGAAAACTCCGCATATGGCAAATTGGCGTCCCAACTAGATCCATAATCTAGTGCACATGCTCTCAACATGTCTTCCAAAATCTGGTTGACTCTCTCGGTCTGTCCATCTGTCTGCGGGTGAAATGCTATACTAAATTCCAGCCTGGTTCCCAATGTTTCATGTAACTGCTTCCAAAACTTCGAGGTAAATTGGGTTCCTCTGTCTGATACAATGGTCCTCGGAACTCCATGCAAACATACTATCCTGGTCATGTATATCTTTGCCAACTTAGCACTGGTGTAAGTGGTCTTCACTGGAATGAAATGAGCCACTTTCGTCAAACGGTCGACTACAACCCATATCGAGTCATAGCCTGAACGAGTCCTGGGTAATCCTGTGATAAAATCCATGCCTATTTTATCCCACTTCCATTCGGGTATCGGCAATGGTTGCAGCAATCCTGCTGGCTTCTGATGCTCTGCCTTCACTCTCTGACATACATCACAAACTGCTACATACTCCGCAATATCCTTCTTCATTCCGGTCCACCAGAAAGTATTCTTCAAATCCAAATACATCTTGGTATTTCCTGGGTGAATCGAGTATGGTGAATCATGGGCTTCCTGCAAAATCAACTTCCTGATCTCCGGATCATTTGGCACATATACGCGGTCTTCGAACCATAAGGTATCGTGCTCATCCTCACGAAATCCCTTGGCTTTTCCTTTGCTCATCTTGTCCTTTATCTCTTCAATCCCCTTGTCTGACTTCTGAGCTTCTCTGATCCTTTCCATCAAGGTAGACTGAATCTCCAACGTCGATAAATAGCCTCGTGGGACTATCTCCAAACATAGCTCGCGAAGGTCCTCGGCTAACTCCTGAGGTAACTCTCCGGTCATGAGGGTGTTGATATGACTCTTGCGGCTCAACGCGTCTGCTACTACGTTAGCCTTTCCGGGGTGATAATGCAATCTCATATCATAATCCTTGATGAGCTCCAACCATCTCCTCTGTCTGAGATTTAACTCCTTCTGCGTGAAAATGTACTTCAAACTCTTGTGATCCATGTACACTTCACAATGGTTTCCGATGAGAAAATGTCTCCATGTTTTCAATGCATGCACCACGGCTGCTAATTCCAAATCATGCGTAGCATAATTCTTCTCATGGGGCTTAAGTTGTCGTGAAGCATACGACACAACTCTTCCTTCCTGCATAAGCACTGCTCCAAGTCCTCGACGAGAAGCGTCGCAATAAACTTCATAGTCCTTGCGTTGATCGGGCAGAATCAACACTGGTGATGTAACCAATCGTTTCTTCAACTCTTGGAAACTAGCTTCACATTCCTCAGTCCAATTGAATTTGGTGTCCTTCTTCAATAGCTCAGTCATGGGATTAGCAATCCTCGAGAAATTCTCGATGAATCTCCGGTAGTATCCTGCAAATCCAAGAAAACTCCGGATTTCTCCAACTGTCGTGGGTGATTCCCAACTTGTCACTGTGTCAACCTTGGCAGGGTCTACTGCTATTCCTTCTCCAGAAATAACATGTCCAAGGAATCCAACTTCCTTCAGCCAAAACTCACATTTGCTGAACTTGGCGTATAACTAATGTTCTCTGAGCTTCTCAAGTACCAATCGTAAATGCTCCTCATGCTCTTCTTCATCCTTGGAGAAGATTAAAATATCATCAATGAACACCACGACGAACTTATCCAAAAACTCCATAAACACTTTGTTCATCAGGTTCATGAAATAGGCGGCTGCGTTAGTCAGTCCAAATGACATAACGGTATACTCATATAATCCATATCTGTTGGTAAATGCCGTCTTGGGTATATCCTGCTCTCGAATCTTTAACTGATGGTACCCTGATCATAGATCGATCTTGGAAAATACTTTAGCTCCTTGCAAGCGGTCAAACAAATCATTTATCATCGGCAGTGGGTACTTGTTTTTGATGGTCACTTCATTCAATCCTCTGTAATCAACAACCATCCTTAGTGCTCCATCTTTCTTCTCCACTAGAAGTACTGGTGATCCCCAAGGTGACGAACTTGGGCGAATATAGCCTTTATCCAGTAACTCCTTGATCTGCTTCTTAATTTCCTCCAAATCCTTTGCGGGCATCCTGTACGGTCTCTTAGATATTGGCCCTGTGCCTGGCAAAAGTTCAATCAAAAACTCAATGTCTCTATCTGGTGGCATTCCTGGCAATTCTTCTGGAAATACATCCGGATAGTCCTTCACCACTAGTACTTCCTCCTGTACAACTCCTGATAAGGAATTCACTTGAGTCCTCTTCGGCATATGCCGGGATACATACTTGATCCTTTTTCCTTCCGGGGTGGTAATCAAAATCGTCTTGCTGGCACAATCGATGTTTCCTCCATACAACGATAGCCAATCCATTCCCAAAATCACATCCAAACCTTGCGATTCCAAAACAAGGAGGTCTGAGGGGAAAACATGCCTAACAATGGCCAATGGTATCTGAAAACATCTTTGGGTGGCCATATACTCTGCTCCTGGCGAGGTTACTAACATGGGCTTTTGAGAACTTGGGTGGACATCTTAAACTTGTTTACGAATCCCCTTAATATGTATGAATGCGATGCACCGGTATCGAAAAGAACAGTTGCAGTAAATGACTTAACCAAAAACTTACCTACTACTGCATCAGGCTGAGCTTCAACCTCCTCCACGCTCACGTGGTTCACATGTCCTTTGTTGAATGGGTTCGGCTTCTTCCCAGATCTTCCATTGCCATTTCCATTTTGGGCTTCGGGACAATCAGTAGCATAATGTCCCGTCTTCTGGCACTTGAAACAAGTAATGTGACTTAGATCTCTCTTGGTTGGGGTAGATGGGTTGGTGCGGTTCTGTCCGTTTCCTCCTCCATTCCCATTACCATTCTTGGAGCCATTATGGTTGTGCGAACTACCTCCTCCATGGGTATGCTGAAACTGTCCTCCCGGCTTCGGGGTAAATCGTGGCTTCTGCTGGGCTCCAGAATTGTACTTCCCTTGTCCATACTTCCTCTTACGGTTTTCAATCTGCTGTTGCTTCCCTTCAATCATGAGAGCTCTATCTACCAGCTCCTGGTAGTTGTTGAAAGTTGCTACCATCAACTGCATACTCAGTTCATCATTCAGTCCTTCCAAAAATTTCTCCTGCTTGGCAGCATCTGTAGCAACGTCGTCTGGTGCATAACGTGCTAACTTACTGAAATCCTCCACATACTGGCCTACGGTGCGTCCTCCCTGGCGTAGGTTGCGAAACTCACGCTTCTTCATAGCCATAGCTCCTGTTGAAACATGAGCTGTACGGAAAGCTTGCTGAAACTGGTCCCATGTGACAGTGTCAATAGGGTGCGTGGCTGTATAATTCTCCCACCATGATGCTGCGGGTCCATCAAGCTGATGTGCGGCAAAACACACTCTTTCCGCATCTGTGCATCCTGCAGTGGTCAACTCCCTTCCAACTTTGCGGAGCCAATCATCTGCAACAATCGGCTCGGTGCTACTGGAAAACACTGGCGGGTGTAGCCTTAAGAAACGAGCTAAGTGATCAACAGGTGGTGGTGGCGGTGGGTTGTTGTTGTTGTTGCCTTAGTTCTGCACTAACACTTGCATCAGGGCATTCTGTTGCTGAATCAACTGGGTGATCTCTGGTGGGAAAACAAATCCGGTGTCGCGTCTCGGAGGCATCTGATAGGTTTAGAAAAGATGAGAGTTTAGAATAGAATGAGGTCTAGAGAGAAAACACTACCCATATGCTCATGAGACAAATTCAATCAATATCAATCAATCCAAACAAGGCAAAACAATCGATCTAACTAGCGTTACAAAGTGCTTGAACTATACTATTAAATGGGGGAAAACTACTACTGATATGGTGGTCTACTAGAAATTCTGATCCGTTGAAGACTCCATGATGTCTGCTCCAGCTTCATCAATCCATTCGTCTTCACTTGGTTCTGAGTCGGTGTCGTCGATGATGATGTAGTTATCCGGACAAGTGCATTCGTCGACTTCTGCTTTTGGCACTGGTTTTCCCACGAATGCTCCAATCTTATTCTCCAGGTCGTCAATCTTCCCTACTAGTGCGTTGATTTCCTCCAAGTAATCTTCGCAGGTAGCCTTGAGTTCTTCTTGGAGTTCCTTGATCTTCGTTAATGCCTTCTTCAGTTCTTCCTTGTCCGTGCACATCTGATTCTCCTGGCGTCGAATATGTTGGTTCTGCTCCTGGATGAAAGCTGCAATTGATCCATCCTTCTTGGTCTTGATCATCTCCCATTGCGCGTCTCGACGTCCACAAATCTGATAAATTGTATCCTTAAGCTCCTGGTGATAGACTTCTCCAATGCGTCCCATGGCGATGTGTGCGGCCATGCTCTTCCCTAAACTCCAAGTTGGTGCTTCGAAAACCAATCTCATGGCACTAAACATCCTTCCTGGAATGATAACTTGAATCTTCCAGCTCTCCTCTTCAGGTAATGTGGCGTTGTAGGTTCCGGTGACGCTTGGTATTCCTATGTTCAAGTACTTGGTGACTTCCTTCAAATGTCGTCCAAACGGCGTGTCTTCATCTGGTTGCATGAACTTGCTCCTTGCATTCGCCATTCCTAAAAGAGTAGAAAGTGGAGAGGGGTCAGAAATGAGAAGAGAGAAGCTTTCTAGGGCTTAAACTTAGTGGTCGTGTCCTATAGTCAACCTGTGCTCTGATACCAACTTTGTAACGACCAGACCTCAAATGGCCTGTGCTGCTGTGCACCAGTGTCATCCCTGGATCAGTAATGCTGACACGCACAGTACAAATGGAGGATTTATAACAGAGTAGCAATCACACACTTATTACATCGAATATCTCCGAAGAGATTAAGTATGATAAACATGGCTTAAGGCCATCTAATAACGATAACAGCGGAAGACTTGGAAGATAAGTGAGTCCATCAACTCCAGCGGCATCACTGAGTATAAGACCACGACCTAAGGCACCTTACTTGTCGTCTGAAAAGTCTGCAACATGAAACGTTGCAGCCCGAAAATGGGTCAGCACATAGAATATGCTGGCAATGTAACACATAGAGAACAATGAACAATAATAATGCTATACTACATGCATTTATGGCTGGTGGAAAGCTCTATGGTTACAGTTTTGCGAAAAGCCAATTTTATCCTACTTCAAAAGGAATAAATTTTATTTAACTATCATGGTGGTTGAAACATTGAGAAGGTACCTCCAACTCAATCCCAATTAAGTATCATCATTAACCCAACAAAATTAATTATAAGTATCACGGTGATGAGATTCAAATGATAATCCAGGTACTAGATACTCAAGTTGTCCATAACCGGGGACACGGCTAACCATGATTATTTTGTACACTCTGCAGAGGTTTGTGCACTTTTCCCCACAAGACACGATCGCCTCCGCTTGATTCTCGCACTGCATGATGTTTGAGAAACGGATGACCGAGACACAGTCTTTCAGAAACAATCACTCTTTACTCTGGATGGACCGGTACACCTACTTTCCCCTACATCTGCTAGTACACCTCTTCAAGAGATCCTGTAACCTACTCAGCTATGCTAGAGCCCATAATAGCTTGTGGCTGCACACGGAAGTTTCTAGCATGAATAATCTTATGATCCCTTTGAGCCTGGGTGGCGGACCTTATACATACAGGCAACACTGGGTTCTCCAGGTGCCTCAATCCACCCAGATGTGAGTTTCAGTTGCCACCTTAAGTTGAACCATTATTAAACATCTCACATCTGTCATGAATATCACTCAAACCCAATCCACGTCTACGAGCATAGCATGGCAAGAATAAAAGCAACTAGAAGTAACTCCCAAGGGTTTGATAAATGAAACAGGTAATAGGGACTACCTCAACTACTTCCCAATACCCACAGTTTAATTAGATCCTAATCATGCAATGTGTTTGAGGAAATAGATCTAATGCAATAAAACTGGGTATGAACGGGATATGATCAAAGTGTTACTTGCCTTGCTGATGATCCGCAAAACCTAGCGAGTCGAAGTAACAAGCGGCACACTCTGGGTACTCTATCGCAAACAAACAAGCATACAATCAGTACTCATCTAATGCACCGGTAAAACTCGAATGAAAGATCCAACCAGAAAGTTCAACTTAAGAACTCCGGTTTGCAAAAAGAATCAACTCGAAAGAAGCAACGAAAGTCAAACGGCGAAAGAAAGAAACTTCGTTTGCTAATCTGGATCTAGGTCAAATTTTACTGTAGCAAAATCTTGTTTGAGTAGGTTAGATGGAAAGAGAATTTCGAGACGAAACTCTAGGCGCTTGAATCGCCTGATTCCGATAAACGAGCGAGAAGTTAAACAGAATTGAAAATTCGATCAGAAATCGAATCTGAGAAAATAACGAGAAAATCCGACGAAAAGAAAAACGGACAAACGGTTAAATAACGGACGTTCGTTAACAGAGAAAAACCGACGAACGCGTTCGTTAAAACGAACGGTTCGGTGAACGCTTGCAAAATAATAAAATCGAAAAAAAAACCGATCTAGGTTTTTTTTAAAACAAAGGTTTTTTTAAACGAAAACCGGCAAAGAACGGGCGGCGGCAGTACCACGGGGACGGGCTCCGGCGAAGCTCCGGGCTCGGCGACGGGGTGCGGGGCTCGGGGGGGGGGGTGCGGCAGCGAGGGGCGGCGGCTCCGGCGGCTCCCGGCGGCGGCGGCGAGGCGAGATGCGGGCGGCGGCGGGCTACTCCGGCGGCGGCGGTGAGGAAAAAGGAGAGGGGGGGTATATAAAGGGGGGGTCCGAAAGTGGCTTGGGGAAGGGGGCGGCGAGGGGAGGCGTGCGGCGGCCGGACTCGGCAAGGCGGCGGCGGCGCTCCTGTGCGGGAAAAGGAGAGGCGCGAGGCGGGCCGTCGGCTGGGCCTTTGGCCCAGTCGGCGCGCGGGCGTTTTTTTTTTAAATTCCGTGGAAACTATTACGTAGAAAAATAAATAAAAATCAGAAAAATATGAAATAAACTTTCCCCGTCTAGTTAGAAAATCTAGAATAGGGTGAACATTTTTTTAAACCAAAATAAATATTTTGAAAACATGCAATATTTTTAATGCAATAAAAATTGCAAATAAAATCCAAATAAATCCAATAAATGATTTTAATATTTTTCCTCCAATATTTCAATTGTTTTGGAGAATTCATATTTTCTCCTCTTGTTTATTAAAATTGAAATATTTTTCCGGAGAGAAAAATAAGTAAAACCACAATCCTCGTTGGAAAATCATATTTGAAAAATTCGAGAAAATCCCCAACTCTCTCCGAGGGTCCTTGAGTTGCTTAGGATTTATCGAGGATTTGTCAAAATGCAACAAAACATGATATGCAATGATGATCTATGTATAACATTCCAAATTGAAAATTTGGGATGTTACAGAGGGGGCTACTGAGCGAGGCACAAAGACACAATGTTCGAGAGATAAACCAATTGACAGATTACGATCAGATTTAGTTGTCACCCTTCTGCTGCCATTTTTGGGGTGGGGGGAGGGGGAGGGAGAGAAAGACGTATCGAAGTGTGCGCGGTAGGCACAGAGGCACAACTAGCGAGTGTGTGTATGTGTGTGTGTGTGTGTTTGAAAGAGGAGTAGATAGATTACTATCAAGATTGAGGTGCCGCCCTACTCCTTCGGTGTCGGGTAGTGTGTGTGCGTGTGTGTGTGTTTGGGAGAGAAGCCAGTCGATAGATTAGTATCAAGATCGAGGTGTCACCCTACTCCTTCGGTGTTGGGAAGTGTGTGTGTGTGGTTGTGTGGGTGTGGGTGTGTGTCGGGGGGGGGGGGGGGGGGGCAGTGACACTTACATATCCCTACTCTTATAAAAAAACAGAGTTGGTGATGATGGTGTCCCTGCCATCCTGCAATATAGGCCGTCCGATTTATACCCGACGGATAGGAAGGAAATTGTAGCAATTTTGCAAAAAGATACCCACACCCCTCTCCGCATTTGCAAATAAGGCATTCCCTCGTTCATGTCGGTGAACGTAGTAATTTCAAAAAAATTCCTACGCACACGCAAGATCATGGTGATGCATAGCAACGAGAGGGGAGAGTGTTGTCCACGTACCCTCGTAGACCGAAAGCGGAAGCGTTAACACAACGCGGTTGATGTAGTCGTACGTCTTCACGATCCGACCGATCAAGTACCGAACGCACGACACCTCCGAGTTCAGCACACGTTCAGCTCGATGACGTCCCTCGAACTCCGATCCAACCGAGTGTTGAGGGAGAGTTTCGTCAGCACGACGGCGTGGTGACGATGATGATGTTTTACCGAGGCAGGGCTTCGCCTAAGCTCCGCTACGATATTATCGAGGTGTAATATGGTGGAGGGGGGCACCGCACACGGCTAAAATATCGTATATCAATTGTGTGTCTAGAGGTGCCCCCCTGCCCCCGTATATAAAGGACCAAGGGGGAGGCCGCCGGCCTAGGAGGTGTGGCGCGCCAGGAGGAGTCCTACTCCTACCGGGAGTAGGACTCCCCCCCTTTCCTTGTTGGACTAGGAGTGGAAGAAGGGAAGAAGTGGAGGGGAGGAAGGAAGGGGGGCGCCGCCCCCCTCTCCTTGCCCTATTCGGACTGGGGGGAAGGGGGCACGGCCCTGCCCTAGCCTCCTCTCCTCTCTTCCACCTAGGCCCACTAAGGCCCATTAAGTTACCGGGAGGGTTCCGGTAACCTCCCGGTACTCCGGAAAAATCCCGATTTCACCCGGAACACTTCCGATGTCCAAACATAGGCTTCCAATATATCAATCTTTATGTCTCGACCATTTCGAGACTCCTCGTCGTGTCCGTGATCACATCCGGGACTCCGAACAACCTTCGATACATCAAAACATATAAACTCATAATATAACTGTCATCGTAACTTTAAGCGTGCGGACCCTACGGGTTCGAGAACTATGTAGACATGACCGAGACCCCTCTCCAGTCAATAACCAATAGCGGAACCTGGATGCTCATATTGGTTACCACATATTCTACGAAGATCTTTATCGGTCAGACCGCATAACAACATACGTTGTTCCCTTTGTCATCGGTATGTTACTTGCCCGAGATTCGGTCGTCGGTATCTCGATACCTAGTTCAATCTCGTTACCGGCAAGTCTCTTCACTCGTTCCGTAATACATCATCCCGCAACTAACTCATTAGTCACAATGCTTGCAAGGCTTATAGTGATGTGCATTACCGAGTGGGCCCAGAGATACCTCTCCGACAATTGGAGTGACAAATCCTAATCTCGAAATACGCCAACCCAACAAGTACCTTTGGAGACACCTGTAGAGCACCTTTATAATCACCCAGTTACGTTGTGACGTTTGGAAGCACACAAAGTGTTCCTCCGGTAAACGGGACTTGCATAATCTCATAGTCACAGGAACATGTATAAGTCATGAAGAAAGCAATAGCAACATACTAAACGATCGAGTGCTAAGCTAACGGAATGGGTCAAGTCAATCACGTCATTCTCCCAATGAGGTGATCCCGTTAATCAAATGACAACTCATGTCTATGGCTAGGAAACATAACCATCTTTGATTAACGAGCTAGTCAAGTAGAGGCATACTAGTGACACTCTGTTTGTCTATGTATTCACACATGTATTATGTTTCCGGTTAATACAATTCTAGCATGAATAATAAACATTTTATCATGATATAAGGAAATAAATAATACTTTATTATTGCCTCTAGGGCATATTTCCTTCAGTCTCCCACTTGCACTAGAGTCAATAATCTAGATTACACAGTAATGATCCTTACACCCATGGAGTCTTGGTGTTGATCATGTTTTGCTCGTGGAAGAGGCTTAGTCAACGGGTCTGCAACATTCAGATCCGTATGTATCTTGCAAATTTCTATGTCTCCCACCTGGACTAAATCCCGAATGGAATTGAAGCGTCTTTTGATGTGCTTGGTTCTCTTGTGAAATCTGGATTCCTTTGCTAAGACAATTGCACCAGTATTGTCACAAAAGATTTTCATTGGTCCCGATGCACTAGGTATGACACCTAGATCGGATATGAACTCCTTCATCTAGACTCCTTCATTTGCTGCTTCCGAAGCAGCTATGTATTCCGCTTCACACGTAGATCCCGCCACGACACTTTGCTTAGAACTGCACCAACTGACAGCTCCACCGTTCAATGTAAATACGTATCCGGTTTGCGATTTAGAATCGTCCGGATCAGTGTCAAAGCTTGCATCAACGTAACCATTTACGATGAGCTCTTTGTCACCTCCATAAACGAGAAACATATCCTTAGTCCTTTTCAGGTATTTCAGGATGTTCTTGACCGCTGTCCAGTGATCCACTCCTGGATTACTTTGGTACCTCCCTGCTAAACTTATAGCAAGGCACACATCAGGTCTGGTACACAGCATTGCATACATGATAGAGCCTATGGCTGAAGCATAGGAACATCTTTCATCTTCTCTCTATCTTCTGCAGTGGTCGAGCATTGAGTCTTACTCAATCTCACACCTTGTAGTACAGGCAAGAACCCTTTCTTTGCTTGATCCATTTTGAACTTCTTCAAAACTTTGTCAAGGTATGTGCTTTGTGAAAGTCCAATTAAGCGTCTTGATCTATCTCTATAGATCTTAATGCCTAATATATATGCAGCTTCACCGAGGTCTTTCATTGAAAAACTCTTATTCAAGTATCCCTTTATGCTATCCAGAAATTCTATATCATTTCCAATCAGCAATATGTCATCCACATATAATATCAGAAATGCTACTGAACTCCCACTCACTTTCTTGTAAATACAGGCTTCTCCAAAAGTCTGTATAAAACCAAATGCTTTGATCACACTATCAAAGCGTTTATTCCAACTCCGAGAGGCTTGCACCAGTCCATAAATGGATCGCTGGAGCTTGCACACTTTGTTAGCTCCCTTTGGATCGATAAAACCTTCCGGTTGCATCATATACAACTCTTCTTCCAGAAATCCATTCAGGAATGCAGTTTTTACATCCATTTGCCAAATTTCATAATCATAAAATGCGGCAATTGCTAACATGATTCGGACAGACTTAAGCATCGCTACGGGTGAGAAGGTCTCATCGTAGTCAATCCCTTGAACTTGTCGAAAACCTTTCGCAACAAGTCGAGCTTTATAGACAGTAACATTACCATCAGCGTCAGTCTTCTTCTTGAAGATCCATTTATTTTCAATGGCTTGCCGACCATCGGGCAAGTCAACCAAAGTCCATACTTTGTTCTCATACATGGATCCCATCTCGGATTTCATGGCCTCAAGCCATTTTGCGGAATCTGGGCTCACCATCGCTTCTTCATAGTTTGTAGGTTCGTCATGGTCTAGTAACATAACCTCCAGAACAGGATTACCGTACCACTCTGGTGCGGATCTTAATCTGGTTGACCTACGAGGTTTAGTAATAACTTGATCTGAAGTTTCATGATCATTATCATTAACTTCCCCACTAATTGGCGTAGGTGTCGCAGAAACTGGTTTCTGTGATGATCTACTTTCCAATAAGGGAGCAGGTACAGTTACCTCATCAAGTTCTACTTTCCTCCCACTCACTTATTTCGAGAGAAACTCCTTCTCTAGAAAGGATCCGTTCTTAGCAACGAATGCTTTGCCTTCGGATCTGTGATAGAAGGTGTACCCAATAGTCTCCTTTGGGTATCCTATGAAGACACATTTCTCCGATTTAGGTTCGAGCTTATCAGGTTGAAGTTTCTTCACATAAGCATCGCAACCCCAAACTTTAAGATACGACAACTTTGGTTTCTTGCCAAACCATAGTTCATAAGGTGTCGTTTCAACGGATTTTGATGGTGCCCTATTTAGAGTGAATGCAGCCGTCTCTAAAGCATAACCCCAAAACGATAGCGGTAAATCAGTAAGAGACATCATAGATCGCACCATATCTAGTAAAGTATGATTACGACGTTCGGACACACCATTACGCTGTGGTGTTCCGGGTGGCGTGAGTTGCGAAACTATTCCGCATTGTTTCAAATGAAGACCAAACTCATAACTCAAATATTCTCCTCCACGATCAGATCGTAGAAATTTTATTTTCTTGTTACGATGATTTTCAACTTCACTCTGAAATTCTTTGAACTTTTCAAGTGTTTCAGACTTATGTTTCATTAAGAAGATATACCCATATCTGCTCAAATCATCTGTGAAGGTGAGAAAATAACGATATCCGCCACGAGCCTCAATATTCATCGGACCACATACATCTGTATGTATGATTTCCAATAAATCTGTTGCTCCCTCCATAGTTCCGGAGAACGGTGTTTTAGTCATCTTGCCCATGAGGCACGGTTCGCAAGTACCAAGTGATTCATAATCAAGTGATTCCAAAAGTCCATCAGTATGGAGTTTCTTCATGCGCTTTACACTGATATGACCTAAACGGCAGTGCCACAAATAAGTTGCACTGTCATTATCAACTCTGCATCTTTTGGCTTCGACATTATGAATATGTGTGTCACTACTATCGAGATTCATTAAAAATAGACCACTCTTCAAGGGTGCATGACCATAAAAGATATTATTCATATAAATAGAACAACCATTATTCTCTGATTTAAATGAATAACCGTCTCGCATCAAACAAGATCCAGATATAATGTTCATGCTCAACGCTGGCACCAAATAACAATTATTTAGGTCTAAAACTAATCCCGAAGGTAGATGTAGAGGTAGCGTGCCGACGGCGATCACATCGACTTTGGAACCATTTCCCACACGCATCGTCACCTCGTCCTTAGCCAATCTTCGCTTAATCCGTAGCCCCTGTTTCGAGTTGCAAATATTAGCAACAGAACCAGTATCAAATACCCAGGTGCTACTGCAAGCATTAGTAAGGTACACATCAATAACATGTATATCACATATACCTTTGTTAACCTTGCCATCCTTCTTATCTGCCAAATACTTGGGGAAGTTCCGCTTCCAGTGACCAGTCTGCTTGCAGTAGAAGCACTCAGTTTTAGGCTTAGGTCCAGACTTGGGTTTCTTCTCCTGAACAGCAACTTGCTTGCTATTCTTCTTGAAGTTCCCCTTCTTCTTCCCTTTGCCCTTTTTCTTGAAACTAGTGGTCTTACTGACCATCAACACTTGATGCTCCTTTTTGATTTCTACCTCCGCTGCCTTTAGCATTGCGAAGAGCTCGGGAATTGTCTTATTCATCCCTTGCATATTATAGTTCATCATGAAGCTCTTGTAGCTTGGTGGCAGTGATTGAAGAATTCTGTCAATGCCACTATCATCCGGAAGATTAACTCCTAGTTGAATCAAGTGATTATTATACCCAGACATTTTGAGTATATGCTCACTGACAGAACTATTCTCTTCCATCTTGCAGCTGTAGAACTTATTGGAGACTTCATATCTCTCAATCCGAGCATTTGCTTGAAATATTAACTTCAACTCCTGGAACATCTCATATGCTCCATGACGTTCAAAACGTCGTTGAAGACCCGGTTCTAAGCCGTAAAGCATGGCACACTGAACTATCGAGTAGTCATCAGCTTTGCTCTGCCAGACGTTCATAACTTCTGGTGTTGCTCTTGCAGGAGGCCTGGCACCTAGCGGTGCTTCCAGGACGTAATTCTTCTGTGCAGCAATGAGGATAATCCTCAAGTTACGGACCCAGTCCGTGTAATTGCTACCATCATCTTTCAACTTTGCTTTCTCAAGGAACGCATTAAAATTCAACGGAACAACAGCACGGGCCATATATCTACAATTAACATAGACAAGCAAGATACTATCAGGTACTAAGTTCATGATAAATTCAAGTTCAATTAATCATATTACTTAAGAACTCCCACTTAGATAGACATCCCTCTAATCATCTAAGTGATTATGTGATCCAAATCAACTAAACCATGTCCGATCATCACGTGAGATGGAGTAGTTTCAATGGTGAACATCACTATGTTGATCATATCTACTATATGATTCACGCTCGACCTTTCGGTCTCCGTGTTCCGAGGCCATATCTGCATATGCTAGGCTCGTCAAGTTTAGCCTAATATTCCGCGTGTGCAACTGTTTTGCACCCGTTGTATTTGAACGTAGAGCCTATCACACCCGATCATCACGTGGTGTCTCAGCACGAAGAACTTTCGCAACGGTGCATACTCAGGGAGAACACTTTTATCTTGAAATTTTAGTGAGAGATCATCTTATAATGCTACCGTCAATCAAAGCAAGATAAGATGCATAAAAGATTAACATCACATGCAATCAATATAAGTGATATGATATGGCCATATCATCTTGTGCTTGTGATCTCCTTCTCCGAAGCACCGTCATGATCACCATCGTCACCGGCGCGACACCTTGATCTCCATCGTAGTATCATTGTCGTCTCGCCAACTTATTGCTTTTACGACTATCGCTACCGCTTAGTGATAAAGTAAAACAATTACATGGCGATTGCATTGCATACAATAAAGCGACAACCATATGGCTCCTGCCAGTTGCCGATAACTCGGTTACAAAACATGATCATCTCATACAATAAAATATAGCATCATGTCTTGACCATATCACATCACAACATACCCTGCAAAAACAAGTTAGACGTCCTCTACTTTGTTGTTGCAAGTTTTACGTGGCTGCTATGGGCTTAGCAAGAACCGTTCTTACCTACGCATCAAAACCACAACGATAGTTTGTCAAGTTGGTGCTGTTTTAACCTTCGCAAGGACCGCAAGTAGCCACACTCGGTTCAACTAAAGTGAGAGAGACAGACACCCGCCAGTCACCTTTAAGCAACGAGTGCTCGCAACGGTGAAACCAGTCTCGCGTAAGCGTACACGTAATGTCGTTCCGGGCCGCTTCATCTCACAATACCGCCGAACCAAAGTATGACATGCTGGTAAGCAGTATGACTTATATCGCCCACAACTCACTTGTGTTCTACTCGTGCATAGCATCAACGCATAAAACCAGGCTCGGATGCCACTGTTGGTGAACGTAGTAATTTCAAAAAAATTCCTACGCACACGCAAGATCATGGTGATGCATAGCAACGAGAGGGGAGAGTGTTGTCCACGTACCCTCGTAGACCGAAAGCGGAAGCGTTAACACAACGCGGTTGATGTAGTCGTACGTCTTCACGATCCGACCGATCAAGTACCGAACGCACGGCACCTCCGAGTTCAGCACACGTTCAGCTCGATGACATCCCTCGAACTCCGATCCAGCCGAGTGTTGAGGGAGAGTTTTGTCAGCACGACGGCGTGGTGACGATGATGATGTTTTACTGACGCAGGGCTTCGCCTAAGCTCCGCTACGATATTATCGAGGTGTAATATGGTGGAGGGGGGCACCGCACACGGCTAAAATATCGTATATCAATTGTGTGTCTAGAGGTGCCCCCCTGCCCCCGTATATAAAGGATCAAGGGGGAGGCCGCCGGCCTAGGAGGTGTGGCGCGCCAGGAGGAGTCCTACTCCTACCGGGAGTAGGACTCCCCCCCTTTCCTTGTTGGACTAGGAGTGGAAGAAGGGAAGAAGTGGAGGGGAGGAAGGAAGGGGGGCGCCGCCCCCCCTCTCCTTGTCCTATTCGGACTGGGGGGAAGGGGGGCACGGCCCTGCCCTAGCCTCCTCTCCTCTCTTCCACCTAGGCCCACTAAGGTCCATTAAGTTATCGGGGGGTTCCGGTAACCTCCCGGTACTCCGGAAAAATCCCGATTTCACCCGGAACACTTCCGATGTCCAAACATAGGCTTCCAATATATCAATCTTTATGTCTCGACCATTTCGAGACTCCTCGTCGTGTCCGTGATCACATCCGGGACTCCAAACAACCTTCGATACATCAAAACATATAAACTCATAATATAACTGTCATCGTAACTTTAAGCGTGCGGACCCTACGGGTTCGAGAACTATGTAGACATGACCGAGACACCTCTCCGGTCAATAACCAATAGCGGAACCTGGATGCTCATATTGGTTACCACATATTCTACGAAGATCTTTATCGGTCAGACCGCATAACAACATACGTTGTTCCCTTTGTCATCGGTATGTTACTTGCCCGAGATTCGGTCGTCAGTATCTCGATACCTAGTTCAATCTCATTACCGGCAAGTCTCTTCACTCGTTCCGTAATACATCATCCCGCAACTAACTCATTAGTCACAATGCTTGCAAGGCTTATAGTGATGTGCATTACCGAGTGGGCCCAGAGATACCTCTCCGACAATTGGAGTGACAAATCCTACTCTCGAAATACGCCAACCCAACAAGTACCTTTGGAGACACCTGTAGAGCACCTTTATAATCACCCAGTTACGTTGTGACGTTTGGTAGCACACAAAGTGTTCCTCCGGTAAACGGGAGTTGCATAATCTCATAGTCATAGGAACATGTATAAGTCATGAAGAAAGCAATAGCAACATACTAAACGATCGAGTGCTAAGCTAACGGAATGGGTCAAGTCAATCACGTCGTTCTCCCAATGAGGTGATCCCGTTAATCAAATGACAACTCATGTCTATAGCTAGGAAACATAACCATCTTTGATTATCGAGCTAGTCAAGTAGAGGCATACTAGTGACACTCTGTTTGTCTATGTATTCACACATGTATTATGTTTCCGGTTAATACAATTCTAGCATGAATAATAAACATTTTATCATGATATAAGGAAATAAATAATACTTTATTATTGCCTCTGGGGCATATTTCCTTCAGTTCATCCTTTTCTCCCACAGGATAAACTACTCATACAAATGCATCTTGATGTTCGGTGCAACGCATGGGCATCTTGCTAGTAGGGAGAAGGAGTTTGTGTGACACATATCTAGCTATATTAAGGGATAGGTAGATAGCATTAGTGCGAGGCATACTTAAAGCATCACGAAGATAAACAAAATTGTGTGCATGCAAGTGCCGGAAAAAATGAAGCGAGAAACAATGTGTTAGAGAGAGAGAGAGAGCGAAATCTCAAAACAAAAGGTGCTCTGTTGGAATCCCATTGTATGTATTCATATGGTTCCGGAACTCGAGTTAACCTTAGGCATATGTGTGAGAGACATTATTATACTTTGAGACATTAGTGGCTGTGGGTGGGCGGAATTAAAGGGGTGGGCCTGTTCGACAGAGAGAGCGTGTGTGTTTCTGTGTGAGAGACTTGTAGGACGGGGTAGAAAGATGAATTCTAACCTTAACGGAGGGAGAGAAATACACGAAGTGTGCGTGTGTGATTACGATGACCACAGGGAAATGAGATATTATGCGTGTGAGAGAGATTGCACAATTCATTCTTGTAACACTATCTAGCGATCGTGGACGTGCATTGCTTGAACATAAATCAATATCTACTTCGTATCGTGGCCAAAGGTAAAATATCGATTCAACGCTATAAAGATTGGACACTCACATATCACATTTTTTATATTTAAATAAACCTTTTCAGTTGTGCATGCCAAAGTTACAATGACATCGTTCGGTCGTTTCCTGTACAACTCGCCATCTTGAATGCAGTATGCCGTGGCTTGCCGGGCCACGCGCTCCGCGTCCTCTTCCTTCTCCGGTAGCGCCCCGTGTGTCAGGTACTCCTTGAATTCCTTGGTCCAGCATTCCTCCTAGGGCTCGAGCGCCAAGAGCAGCCGAGCTCCTGAGGTTGGGCCACAGGCCGGGGCTCCCGTGACCGGAGGCTGTGGGAGCTCCTCCCGAGGCTGAGTAGTGCTTGAAAGGGGTGGCGTAGCTGATGGCTTGAAGAGCCGCTCCTCAAAGACACCAGGCTCTTGTGGTAGCCGCTTGGTTGCTCTCCTGGCGATGTCGTCGGCTTCTTTGTTGGTGCCCTGAGGCACGTGCTGCAGCTCGAGACCTGAGAACCGCTTTTCCATCTTGCGTACTTCCGTGAGGTAGGCCTCCATGTGCTCGTCCTTTGGCTCGTACACCTTGTTGGAGAAGTTGACGAGGAGTTGCGAGTCGCCTCTGACGGTAAGGCGCTTCACCCCCAGAGCTGCCGCAGCCTTCAGGCTAGCTATGAGGCGTTCGTATTCTACGATATTGTTGGAGACCTTCTCGCCGTGCTGAAAGCAGTGTTGCACGGCATAGTAGAGCTTGTCCTGGGTGGGCGAGATGAGCACCACTCCGACTCCCGCGCCCTGGTGCGCGAAAGCGCCATCAAAATACATGACCCAGCCGTCCGGAGCCTTGCTCCCTGGGGAGGTGGACCGGTCCTCCCCTTCCTCAGGTGTGGGGGCATCCGTCCATTCTGCCACAAAGTCAGCGAGCACAGCCCCCTTGATGACCCTGGTAGTGCTGAACTCTAACTGGAATGCTTGCAGCTCGATATTCCACTCAGCGACTCTTCCAGCCGAATTTGGGCTCCTGAGTACCCTCTCTAATGGGTAAGCTGAGACGACCTTGATCGGGTGCCCCTGGAAGTAGTGTCGCAGCTTGCGCGAGGCCACCAAGAGTGTGAGCAGGAGCTTCTGAGGCATGGGGTAGCGTGCCCTTGCGTCTCTCAGCACGGTGCTGACGAAGTACACCGGGTGTTCGACGAGGGCTGGCGCACTATCGAGGCTGGGGTGCTGCGGAGATTGGTACATCTCCTGAGGTGGTGGGTTTCCTGAGACTTGGCTGTCCTCAGGAGCTTCTGCGACGTTGTCCTGCCGAGCTTTGTCCTCCCCAGCTGATGTCTTTGCTGCATCCTCTTGACCCTGCGCCACTTCTGCTCTAGCTTGGCGCGGCGTGCCCTTGGCTTGGCGTTCCTCCCTGACCGCCACCAGCGCCGCGTTGGCGAAGTACGGGGTGGCCGCAAGGTAGAGTACCAGAGGCTCAAAAGGCCGTGGTGCCACCATCACCGGAGGGCTCGTAAGGTATTTCTTGAGGTCTTGGAAGGCCTGATCGGCCTCCGGGGTCCATTCGAACGGGCCTTTCTTCTTCATGAGCTTGAAGAAGGCTAAGGCGCGCTCTCCTAGCTTGGAGATGAAACGCCCTAATGGGGTCACCCGTCCCGCTAGCTTTGGCATCTCTTTGAGGGTCTGTGGCGGGCTCATGTCCTCGATGGCCTTGATCTTCTCAGGGTTCGCCTTGATCCCTCTGTGGGACACGAGGAATCCCAACAGCTTGCCGGAGGGGACACCAAACATGCACTTCTCCGGGTTAAACCTCAAGTTCACCCGGCGCAGGCTCTCAAAGGTTTCCTCCAAATCTAGAATCAATGTCCTCGCCTCGCGAGACTTTACCACTATGTCGTCGACGTAGGCCTCTGTGTCCCTCCTGAGCTGTCGCCCCAGGGCGATGTGCATCAACCGCTGGAAGGTGGCGCCTGCGTTGCGCAGCCCGAAGGGCATGCAGGTGTAGTAGTACACCCCACATGGTGTTAGGAAAGATGTCTTCTCCACATATTCCACCGCCATCTTGATCTGATGATACCCTGAGAACGCGTCCAGGAAGCACAGCAAGTCGCACTCGGCGGTGGAGTCGACAATCTAATCGATGCGCGGGAGCGGGAACGGATCTTGGGGGCAGGCTTTGTTAAGGTTGGTGAAGTCGACGCACATCCGCTCCTTCCCGCCTTTCTTTGGCACTACGGCTGGGTTTGCCAGTCATTCGGGATATCGAACTTCCCGAATGGCGCCTGCCGCCTCCAGCTTTCGTGTCTCTTGGACAATGAAGGCCTGCTTCTCAGTGGACTGCCGTCTGGCTCACTGTTTCATGGGACGTATGTTAGGGCATACCCTCAGATGATGCTGGATCACCTCTCTCGGGACCCCTACTAGCTGATCGGGCTCCCACGCGAATATCTCCTTGTTCGCGCGCAAGAACCTCACCAAGGCTTCTTCTTGGCCCGGGTCAAGGCCGGCTCCTATGGTGAAGGTGGCCCCCGAAGACCCGTCCTCGTTGACTAGCACCTGCTTGGTTTACACCTTGTCTTGGGCGAACAGCTGCTTCTTCTTAGTAGGCGCGGCCTCCTTGGCCTCGTGGGAACCGGCGCCGGCCGGCTGTGCTGCTGCCGTGGTCTTGAAGGCGAGCCTGAGTGCCGTCACGGCCTCCTTAGTGTCCCCCTTGATGGTGAGGACGCCCTTGCTTCCTAGCATCTTCATGAGGTTGTAGGCCGGATGGGTCGCGCCATGGACTGAGTGAGAGCTGGATACCCGAGGACGGCGTTGTATGGGAGGCCGATGCGGGCGATGTCGAAGTCCACCAGCTTAGTGCGGTAGTTGTCGTGCGTGCCGAAGGTGACAGGATGGCGGATCTGCCCTAGAGAGTGGGCAGTTCCACCACCCACTCCCAAAAAGGGCTTGCTCAGGTTGAGCCGCTCGAGCGGCACGTGAAGAAGGCTGAAGGCTTCTACAGAGAGCAAGTTGAGGCCGGCACCGCCGTCGATAAGGGTCTTGGTGACGGCCACGTTGCATATGGTGGGCGTGCAGAGCATTGGGAGCATGCCGGAGCCGGCGGTGGAGCCGGGGTGGTCTTCTGAGCCGAAGGTGAGGTCGGTCTCTGGGGCAGCCCAACCTGGCGGAGCCCCCGGGCGCTTGGAGGCGGCCCCGATCTGACGGAGGAACGGTTTGACGTGGCGATTTGAAGGTGGTGCTTGAGAGCCGCCCAGCAGGGCCGCGACCGCATGGTGCGCTGGCACCGCGTAGCGATCGATGAAGAGGTCACGGAGTTCCCCCCAGGAAGCCACTGTGGATCCCGGGAGGTTGAGCAGCCAGGCGCGCGGCTCGCCGGCAAGGGCCATGGGGAACCAGTTGGCCATGATCTTGTCGTCGCCTCCGGCTTCGAGGACAGCCTCCTCGTACGCCAGCAGGAACGACGTCGGGTCTGCCGCGCCGTCGTAACGCGGCGGCATCTCTGGCTTGAACTTGGTCGGCCACCGCACTCGGCGCAGGGCGGGGGCCAGGGCTCGGTACCCAGATGCCCCGCTGTCGATGTAGGTCGCGGAGGTGGATGGCGGGGCACCCGCCATGGGGGCGATGTGCGGCGGCATGGGGCGCAGGTTGGTGGAGAGGAGCTCCGGCGCACCCCTACCTGGCACGCCAAATGTCGGATGTGGGGTTCCGGCAAACCCTTGAGGTTCGAACACTGGGGTGCGCGTGAAGTCTTTCCCTCCTACCGATCTACGCCCTAGCTCGCTAAGATCTCGCGGACGAACTCGACGAACTCGCAACACAGAAAGACACGAGGTTTATACTGGTTCAGGCCACCGTTGTGGTGTAATACCCTACTCCAGTGTGGTGGTGGTGGATTTCCTCTGGGGCTGATGATGAACAGTACAAGGGAAGAACAGCCTCCTGAGGTTGAGGTGTTCTTGTGGGTAGGCTCTCGATCGGATTGGATCAAGCTAAGATGAGATGCCTCTACTATGGTGGCTAGCTCTACTTATATAGGCCCTGGTCCTCTTCCCAAATGTTGAGCGGGAAGGGAGCCAACAACGGCGGGCAAATTTGAAGGGGGACAACTAGTACAAGCTATCCTGACAAAAGTGGTCTTTGCCTGCAAAAAGCTCTGGTGGTGACGCCGTCTTGGGCTCCACGATGACCTCCGTCTTGTTGTCCTCCTGGTCTTGGTCTCGTTGCACCAATATAGCAACCTTTGCCTGATGCCTCGGTACTCTTCGCCTGCGCTGGCCTCCTTAGCACCAAAGAGGAAATAAGGACGGTGCGCGCGCTGGCGCCTGCCTGGCGCCCGCCTGGTGTCGTTCATCAAGGCTCACATCACGAGAGCCTCGTGAGGTTTGCCCCGCCTTGATATCTCCGCTCCTCGTGAGCCTGCCTGGCTAGGCCACTCCAGAGGAGGTCTTGCGTCGTCCGTCTCGCGAGGCTTGGACCCTCGCGAGGGTCTTGGATGCCTTGTTGATGAAGATGGGCCGTACGGCCTGCTGGCTTAGCCATGCCATGGGACGCAGGCAGGCAAGTCTGGGGACCCCCGTTCCCAGAACGCCGAAAGATGCCCTCTGATCTTGAGAGTAATATTAAATAATTTATCAATGCTCAAAAGGTTTTCAATAGTATGATAGAACAAAAATTGAATAAGATTGATGATATGTCTAGAAGCATTAATAGAATTGCTCATGATGTAGAAAATCTCAAGATTTAAATTTTTTCCACCCAAGGTTGATGTCAATGAGTCAATTAAAGGTTTATAAGTTTCCATGGATGAAAGTAATTTGTTTACCCACTGTATGCTATTTTCTCGAGAGAAGCTTCTAGTGAAAACTATGGCCCTCATGTCTATTTTCCTATCATATAAAACCAAAAATACCTTTGCCGCATTTTTCCTTTATTTATTTTATTTTGTGTTTTTGCTAGATCTATTTATCAAATCTCATACAATTTAATCTATCTCGATACCGAGGGATTGACAACACCTCTTACGCGTTGGGTTGCAAGTTTTTGTTGTTTGTGTGCAGTGATGTTTACATAGTGTTGCTTGGTTCTCCTACTGGATTGATAACCTTGATTTCATAACTGATGGAAATACTTACCGTTTATGTGCTGCACCATCCTCTCCTCTTCGGAAAAATACCAATGCAGATACAAGCAGTCAGGAAGAATTACTGGCGCCGTTGCCGGGGAGACATCATCAACATCTATCAGGTTCCTACACACAAACTCTCATCTCCTTGCAATTACTTTATTTGCCATTTGCCTCTCATTTTCATCTTCCCCAGTTCTAGAACATTTTATTGCAAAGACCCCCCCCCCAAAAAAATCGGTTTCCTTTTTCTTGTTGGATCTTTTGTTTGCTTGCGATCTTTTTTGCGTGGACACTATGTCTCAAGAAAATACCAAATTTTGTGATTTTCCAGTACTAATAGTAATGATTTTATTAGTACTCCGATTGCTCCTCCCGCCGCTAGTGTTGAATCTTATGATATTAATACCGCTTTGTTGAATCTTGTTATGAAAGAGCAATTTTCCGGTAATCGTAATGAGGATGCCGCTTTGTTGAATCTTGTTACAGAAGTATGGTTAAAGAGATTACTATAGAATGTTCTGTTTTTGGCAGATTCTCTTTTCGTTGCATTGTGCACTTATTTTGATGAATCTATGGATTGTATCTGGGGGTATAAGCCATGGTAAAGTTAGAATACTGTAGGTATAATGCAATAATAAAATATGAATGGGTTCGCAATAGTACTTAGAGTGGTGATTTGCTTTATTATACTAAGGATCTCACACAGGTTTTGTTAAGTTTTGTGCGATTGAAGTTTTCAAGTTTTGGGTGAGATCACGATGGATGAAGGAATAAGGAGTGAAAACAGCCTAAGCTTGGGGATGCCCATGGAACCCCAAGGTAATATTCAAGGAGTACCAAGCAACTAAGTTTGGGGATGCCTCGGAAGGCATCCCCTCTTTCTTCTAACGACCAACGGTAATTTTACCTGGAGCTATATTCTTATTCATCACATATCATGAGTTTTGCTTGAAGTGTCTTGTATTATATGAGTCCTTGCTTGTTTTTCTTTTTAGTTTGTCACAATCACCATTTTTTGACTATGTACTGCGTGGCAACAGCCTCACAGCTCTTTATTAAAATCAACCAGGAAAAGAGAGTATAATAAAAGGTACATATAGAGGGAAGGGGCTACTTACAAGGAGAATCCAAGGAAGAGAAGCAATCCAATTCAGGAGGCTTTCTTTATATTTACATTTGATTCTGTGAGCTAAAAGAGAAAGATCATGTACAAAGTTTCTCCTCCAGGACCTAAAACTAGGGATCTCATTTCTGAAGATCAACCCATTTCTTTGTGTCCAGATGTTCCATGCAGCTATGAAAACCACTTCTGTAAACAAAGGCTTGGCAAATTCCTTCCTGGCAGCAGTTGCCATTAGAAAGGTTGACTGATTAGGTTGTGGCACCCAAGGAATACCAAGATAGTTCCATACTCGTTGGCTGAATAGACAT
Source organism: Aegilops tauschii subsp. strangulata (assembly GCF_002575655.3). Lineage (NCBI taxonomy): Eukaryota > Viridiplantae > Streptophyta > Magnoliopsida > Poales > Poaceae > Aegilops > Aegilops tauschii. The sequence goes on along the minus strand of NC_053035.3, from coordinate 100,570,539 downwards.
AGAAAAAAGAGGTGTGCTCTGTCCTCATGCACATGAGAGTTGCAAAGTACACAAGTATCATCCTGAATGATCCAATGCCCGCGTTGCATCATATCTCTTGTATTCAACCTGTCCATCAATAAGAGCCAACCAAAAACCTTAATCTTGAGAGTGCAGGAGCACTTCCAAATCCATTTGAATATAGGGTCAACCACTATATGAGCATGGGCGAAGTCATAATATATTTTAGAGCGATACTCTCCAGACTTTGATGGCCATCTCTAAGTATCATTCTCATTTGGAGATAAACTGAAATGGGATAATAACTCCTGCAGCTGTAAGAGTTCCTGGTGGGCTTCAGAAGATAGCGGTAGGTGCAAATTATCTGTCGTGGAGGATAACTCCATGATGTCCTTGACAGAAAGAAGATCATCAATGACAAAGGAATGAAGACATGGAAATCTTTCCTTTAGAGGAGTAGTCCTTCGATCAAGCTGCCAACAATCAAGCCAGAAGATCACAATATCACCAGAATGGACCTGAGGAATGACCAGGTTACAAAAAATTTCATACAACTTCATAACATCTCGCCACCAAAATGAACCACAACTCTCGGTTGCTTGTGGAGGAGATGCACCATAGTATGTGGTCCAGATAAGATTAACCCAAGGGATGTCTCTTTTGTTAAAAAAATTAAAGAGGTGTTTGATCAACAAAGCATCATTTTGAATGCTCAAATTGATGACCCCAAGTCCACCACAATTCCTTGGCCGGCAGACTAAATCCCATGTAGCTAGGGATTGACGGGTTATCAGAATTCCCTCTCCAGAGACATTGCCGCTCAATTATTTCAATTTGCTTAAGAATTCCCAGGGGAAGCGATAGCAAGCAGAGGAAATATATGTGCATGGAGTTGAGTACCGACTGTAAAAGTTGCAGCCTACTCCCCTGGTTTAGGAGGCATGAAGAAGATGATAACCCGCGCTCAATCCGATCCACAAGAGGCATGAGTTCATAGATTGTTGGCCTCGTCGTACCCACAGGCAAACCCAAATAAGTGAACGGAATAGAACCAACCACACAAACAAGCAGACCGGCAAGTCTAACACCTTCCTCTTCAGACACATTCAAAGGGATTAAGGATGATTTACTGAAGTTAACTTTTAACCCTGTCGACCTGGCAAAAACCTCACGCATATTTTTAAGAGCAATGAGCTGGCTATCAATCGCAGGCAGAAAAATAGGTGTGTCGTCAGCATATTGGACGATCGGGTAATCAGAGCATTGTGAGGGAATTGGGAGGCTGATAATATTGCTTCTCCATATGTCATTGACAATGGACTGTAGAAGATGCACTGCAAGAACAAAGAGAAGGAAAAAAAGGGTCCCCTTGTCTCACTCCACTCTTGCACTGAAAATGCCTGTCGGGAACGCCATTTAAGAGAACTGAAGAAGACCCAGAGGACAGGAGAGTACGAACCAAATTCAACCACCGATCGTCAAAACCCTTGCATCTCATGACCCTCAAAATGGCCTCATGCTCAATGGTGTCGAAAGCTTTGGTGAAATCGAGTTTGAGCAAAACAATGGGGCGCTTAGAAGCCTTGCATTGGTGCAAATATTCAAAAAGGCCAAACAGTCTTGGATGGATCGACACCTAAGAAAACCATAATGATTTCTATGGATGCACTGAAGAATAACCCTTTGAAGCCGATTAGCAAGAAGTTTGGTCAGGAATTTCAAACATGTATTAGTTAGAGATATAGGCATGAGTTCATAGATTGTTGGCCTCGTCGTACCCACAGGCAAACCCAAATAAGTGAACGGAATAGAACCAACCACACAAACAAGCAGACCGGCAAGTCTAACACCTTCCTCTTCAGACACATTCAAAGGGATTAAGGATGATTTACTGAAGTTAACTTTTAACCCTGTCGACCTGGCAAAAACCTCACGCATATTTTTAAGAGCAATGAGCTGGCTATCAATCGCAGGCAGAAAAATAGGTGTGTCGTCAGCATATTGGACGATCGGGTAATCAGAGCATTGTGAGGGAATTGGGAGGCTGATAATATTGCTTCTCCATATGTCATTGACAATGGACTGTAGAAGATGCACTGCAAGAACAAAGAGAAGGAAAAAAAGGGTCCCCTTGTCTCACTCCACTCTTGCACTGAAAATGCCTGTCGGGAACGCCATTTAAGAGAACTGAAGAAGACCCAGAGGACAGGAGAGTACGAACCAAATTCAACCACCGATCGTCAAAACCCTTGCATCTCATGACCCTCAAAATGGCCTCATGCTCAATGGTGTCGAAAGCTTTGGTGAAATCGAGTTTGAGCAAAACAATGGGGCGCTTAGAAGCCTTGCATTGGTGCAAATATTCAAAAAGGCCAAACAGTCTTGGATGGATCGACACCTAAGAAAACCATAATGATTTCTATGGATGCACTGAAGAATAACCCTTTGAAGCCGATTAGCAAGAAGTTTGGTCAGGAATTTCAAACATGTATTAGTTAGAGATATAGGCTGAAAATCTCCAACTAGCTCCGGGCTGAGTTTTTTGGGATACGTGTGATGAGGGAGTTGCTGAGGCACTCAAGATTACACTTGCCCTCATAGAATTCCTGACCAGCTGCATGAAACCATCCTTAATGATACTCCAGCATCTTTTTATAAAGAGCCCGGTGAAACCATTCGGCCCATGTGCACGATCAGGTGGCATGTTTCTGATGACATCATTGATTTCATCCTCAGAAAATGGTCTAGAGAGCTCCTCAAGCCCATCGACCCTGGAGATCAATCTATCCAAGTCAAAGCCCATCTGGATCCCATTGGATTGGCCCATTCTACATTTAAAATCGGCCCAAAACATGGCAGCCAACTGTTGATGGTCAGAAATGGATTCTCCAGCCTCATTTCTAATGGAAGAAATAGTGTTCTTCCTATACCTCTCAGTGGCCATAGCATGGAAAAACTTAGTGTTTTCCTCCCCAACCTTAATTGACCGGATAGTGCACCATTTCTTCCAATAAATAAATTGCAGACGTAAAATTTCCTCGAGATGCAACTTAACAATTCTTCCGAAGTTCAATTCAGGCCATGTTACCAAGCGAAGTTCCTCAAGCTCAACAAAGAAAAGAATAACTTAATTGCAGTCCCCAATGAGAGCTTTGATTTTGGACAAATTAACATACCATTTCTTCAATACATACCAAAGAGCCTTGAATTTAGCAGAAATATTCGTAGCAGCAGAAAGTTTGCCAGTGAGCTTGGCCCAGACCCCAAAAACATAGTCTTAAAAGCCTGGCAGATTAGCCCAATAGTTTTCAAAACGAAAAACCTTGGCTTTTGGAATAGAAGTTGCAATTGTAACAACACACGGGACATGATCCGAAGCAGTTCATGCGAGAGGCATGACCATGGTGTTAGAGTGATCAGAAGTCCATGCAACTGAAGTAAAAAACCAGTCAATTTGCTCAAGGAGGGGATTAGTTTGCATATTAGACCAAGTATATTGTTTGCCATTAATAGGTAATTCCACTAGACCCAAATGCCCAATAATCTCATTTAAAAGAAAGATATCATTGACATTACCACCTGCAAGGTTATGATTATCCAATGAGCGCATGAAGTTGAAATCACCAAGGATTAGCCACTTTGCACCAAATTGTATATCAAGATTATATAACCATTGAGCAAAATCATCTCTTGATGGGCCTTGGCACGGGCCGTATACACACACCAAGGTCCAACAATCCCCCGTGTGTTGTGATTGAATTCCACAATAATACGATAGTGATGTGCCTCAATTAATTTGCCCGAGAAGAAAGATGAATTCCAAATAACAACCATTCCAGCAGAAGCTCCCAACAAGGGGACATACACAAAATTATCAAAACGGTGTGGAAAAAATCTCCTTAAAAATGTTGATCAATATGAGAGCACTTGGTTTCTTGCAGGCATATAACAGAACAGCCACATTCATCAATCTTCTGCCTAAGCGCAAGTTGGCGAGCTTCAGAATGAAGACCTCGCATATTCCAATAAAGGACTTTCCATTCTCTAAAGGAGTTCAAATTCATTACAAACCAAAGGAAATAAAAGCAAACATAGACCATGCAATGGCCTATACAACCCTGCTAAATATGACGCGATGATGTTCAGCACAAAATAAAACAAATAAAGATAGATGGCGATCATACGGGTACGCCATTGACCCTAGGAGCGAAGCCTGTTACTGATCATCGGAAACATTGCTGCTGCTGGAGGAAGATGGATCGGCAACAAGCCTCTCCGTGGTGATCTTCTCAAGTGCAATACCAAGGCGAGCTCCAATGCGCTGAAGATCAACAATGGCGGTCGGTGGTGGGGCAACAGGATCGCTTGAGGCATTCCTAGCAGGCATGGAAGGTGTGTCGGGTCTGGATTTACGCTTCTTCATCACACGAGCAGGAGGGGGCACTGGTACGTGTTGGTGCTATACACACGATTTTTAACCCCTTTCCGCGACGGCATTTGGAACCATCGCCAAGTGAGTGTGGGCGATAGGGGGGGGGGGGTCCTTCCCACACGACCCAGAAACCGTCGGGGATATGGAGCCATGATCTAGAGGCCTTGCAAAATGTAATCGTGTGTGATGCAACACACACTAAATTCTTTCGCACGTGTGGGACCGGTGATTAAACGTTTCTAATGACGCAGTGAAACCAAACGGTGTGTCATAATGAACCGTTTGGGAAATAGTATTTAAGGCACACGGGCCAACATATGAACTATGTGCGATATGTGCCCCATCGCACACGAGTTTTCTATGGAACCCATCTACAATGCAAGACTCCATGCACACGTTTCCTAACAATTACCATGTGTGATAATGTTCTATCACAAACGGTTCAGGAGCCCCTTCGCACACATACAAGTGCTGCAGACCGTGTGTGATTTGTTGTGTATCACTGACGGTTGCGGCAAGAGTGACGTGTGCTTTTCGTTTGGGATCCCACACGTTTCTAAAAATTAGGACTGGGATTGTATTTTACATTGGGCACGGTTTACTCCGAGCTCTCATGTGCGATACCGTGATATCACAAACGGTTCCGGAGACCCTACGCACACGTAGTAGCGCTGTAAATCGTTTGCGATCTGTTGTGTATCACCGACGGTTCCGCTATGATTTACGTATGCTTTCCAATGTAGATCGCACGCACTCATTTAGTTGAAACGTGTGCAGAGCAATTGCGAAGTTAAAACAAAAATATCCCATTTTGAATCGGCATGCAAAAAGCAAATTCACCACAATATTCCGTTGAACAAATAGTGTCCACAGGAAGAACATTCATCAGATTTTGCAACAATTGCAATTGAGCATATGGTAGCTAAATTCCAATGATTTGTCCACACATATATGCATTACATAATTAATCATAGTGTACGAAATACGAAGACCTCATCAAATGGAAAACAATGGATCCATGCGTATATGTTTAGCGGCTAACTCTTACTCAATGTTTCAGGAGAACGCATGCTGAAATCTTCATTACCACCAGTGGGATTGATGTAGTGATTCAGGAAGAAGTCGCTGATAAATCTCCAAACCATCAGCAATTCACCAGCCGGGAACGGTTCAGGGGTCCTCGGTTCTAAGATGAGTTGCATTATTTTTCAGATCAGAATGTGCCATATGAGTGGAGTAGAAGATATTAATTAAGATGGACTTACTGGTACTAATTCGCGAGGATCGTCACAACGATCAGCAGATTTGCAGATGGAGATCATGTGTCTGCAA